>NC_046361.1:2202880-2570473 GCF_011125445.2 Fundulus heteroclitus
ACTGTACAGCCTATGCAAGATTATCCTGGATATTTTTAAGGAGTAATCCACTGGGATAAATATCTGGATCAAAGATCTAATAATAAAATAAGGCAGTGCCTCTCTGCTATCTGCTTTGAAACTGTGTGTTTGAAAGAGAGAGAGAGAGGGAGAGAGAGAGAGAGAGAGAGAGAGAGAGGCGAAGAGGCAGAGACATTTAGCCTGCAATCTTCGGGCCTCTCAGCTGAGTTTGAGCTCCCCTTGAGCAGCCACCAGTGCCTGGGGCAGACCGCTCCTTGTTCTGGCTGTTTTCAATCACGGAGCTAAAATTTGCACCTTTATATCTTGTTCCTCAGCCATGGCAGGAGTGAAAAGAACAATAATAAAATGTTTAACTGGTGTTTCTCTCTTACCTAAGAAACTCTGCACGACAGTCATCCGGTTGGTGGTGAGCGTGCCGGTCTTGTCGGAGCAGATGGCCGTGGCGTTGCCCATGGTCTCACAAGCATCCAGATGCCGTACAAGGTTGTTGTCCTTCATCATTTTCTGGTTATGAGATATCAAGGGACAGTCGGGTGGATGAGGGGGTGGCAGCAAATGATGATAGATAGAGTTTATTAGGTCATAGACGCAGTGTTGGACAGAAAAAGGAGATGAAGGGGAATAGTCAAAGGAGAAGAGGGTAACTTTTTTTAAATTTACAACATAAACCAACTGCTGTAAGGACTAATTATAAAAAGCAGTGGATTTTAAATTGTAACATACAGTCCTGCCATAAGATTTGACAGTCTTTTCTGCCTTAGTGTTTGTGGACATAACAGAGATTGTAGTCAAATTGTGGTGGAGAACCATCGGTTTCACAAAACATCCAAGAAGTGAGAAGGCTTTAAAACTTGTTCCGACAAAGAAACCAGCTCTGCATTTCTTTAAGTGGAACACTAACAGAACATCAGTCAGTAAGAACCTTAATAGAAAATTAGATTTAAACAATAATTTGCAAACTTCAGACTGACTGATCCCGGGAGTGTTTGCACTCGGTGTAAAACTGAAGCCATGGGTAACAACATTTAACTGGAGTTGTTGGTTCTACCTTCACAGAATAGGCCAGAGAAATAGTGACAGCAAGCGGTAGGCCTTCTGGGACAGCTACCACCAGCACAGTGACTCCAATGATGAAAAACTTGACAAAATACTGGACGTATATTGGAGTGCATTCTGGGTACCATGTACGATCTGCAACACACACCACAAGACATTTTTAGCCAAACGCAGTTTTTGAATAAGTTAGACGGTTTAAGAGATGGTCAACTTCAGCATTGCTGTGGTAAAATGGTTCATACGCACACACCTTTGACGACAAATGTGTTTATGACAAAGTACAGCACCAGAATGATGACAGTGATGGCTGACATCACCAAACCTGCAGGGGGAAAAAGAAGTGAAATTAAAAGCAGTAACTGATCAAAGGCAATCCGTTTACTGCAGTTCAATCATATGAAATAATAGGGTTGTTCTGCATTACACACGCTCCAACAAAATGTTTAAAATCGTGTATCTTTTTATCTTATTTTTGGCATTTTGGGTTCTATAGAGACACACAAATCAGGGGACAATTCCCTTCCTTTGCTACAAGCCATCACCAGCAGAAACAGTCTTAAAACACTGCCCCTAAATTTTACTCACAGCATATTTGGGGCAAAATAATAAAAAAAAAATAACTAATAATTGTGCAACAGTATTAGAGAATCAGAGAAAAATATTTATGGAGGAATGATACCAACACAAGAACGAGCATGAAAGAAGAGTTAGCTTCATCATCTTCACCCCTCACACTTTATCCCAAGACTAGCTACTTTTAAACTTCACTTTTGCAGGGACCATTTTTATCTTTGTTGCCAATTCCTTTTAGCTTCGGTATTTATTGATGTAATAACAAAAAGTATCTTAAAATTTGTCACAATGTTTTTTGCAATACATTTGTCACTGCATAGAACCACAAACACAAATACTAATTCAACATAGAAAAGTACCAATTGTCAAATAGGGTACTTCAGTCCCCCAGTACTGAAGTAGTGGTGTAGTGCAATTGTACTAAGCAGCACGCAATAATTTTATTCAGTCACATTTATAAATGTATTCATATATACTGATTTTCTTAAGGAATCAACATTGGGGAAAAAAATCAACATTGTGTTTGCAAACATCATTATTTTATTATCATCAATATAAATCATAGTTTTGATTGCATCATTTCCTTCCCACTAACAATGAATGATGCAATTATTGCCCATCACGCTTACTCACTCACAGCACGTTAAAAAAAAAAAAGGTTTTCTGTTCTTCAGCATGGATCACAGACTTCCCATGCTCTTGTAAATTAAGTCCTAAACAACAAACTGCTTGGGCTAAAGGCAGTAGGCAGTGGAGTGTCTTATCTGAACATGGATTTCCTAGTTCTCAGTCAGAAATGCAACAAGGGCCACCCTAATGTCAGATTTCCGACTGTGAACAGCCCTGAGTTTCCCATATAGCACCCGCACATACAGTATGAAGCAAATGATTTAACCCATTTCTGACCGTCTGTATCTCATTAAACAAGTGGCAAACATAGAGATGTACGATATCTATTAGGGAACATGTTCGTTTAGTGTAGGGCTATGACCAGTCTTGATGATGTTATGTATGTCTCTTGCCTACTTGGATGTGTTTCATACAGATATTCTCATTTTCCTTGCGAAAAAGAATGTTATCTTCACTCTAGCAATTCTTTACATATACCTGATTTAGGGAAGACATTGTAATAACATTATAATAAATTGTAATAACATAACATACTACAACAAATGTGACAAGATGTAAAAGCATTTCATACAACATTCACTATAACTGCTAGAAAGTTTAGATTTTGCTTTTGAGATGATGAAAATGTACTTTTCTTTTTTCACTCATCTAAGTAGCTAAGTAACTGGATTACCCCATGTGTATTTCTACCTGATTCTTTAACCAAGATCACTGACTGTTGTCAACTGCTAAAAGGACTTTGTTACACTGTCCAGTCTGACCAAACTAATTGCTTAATCCCCTGAGAGAACATTTAATTGCAGCTGATTGTTATCGAACAATGCTGTAAAAACTTTGAGGGATCTGTTCTATTGATAACTAGCTCAGGATTACAAAACAACAGCACAGCAAAGGGGCGCAAAAAGACATTTGATCATGCTGATGGTAATATGTTAATGATAAATCTTCCTAAGTACCGCAGTGTCAACAGTTCATTGGTAAGTACGTTTCGTATAAACATAGGTATTTAAAATTGGACAGCATGAAGAAAAGCTCTGCAGTCACGCTAGTCATATTGTGCTTTATCCATATCAGGGCTGGGTTTCCTTAGTTGGATCATTTTTAACCAGCCAGGATTATTAAATGAATTTGACTGCAATATCTTACAACTGGAATGAAATTGTAATGTATCTACCGGTAATTGAATTTAAATTGGTATATATAACTGGACTATGCTGATGGTGCATTTCTGTATAAACTGATGGTCCTCTGTATATCATTTGTGGCGAATAGATACTATATCAATAACCTGAATTGAACAAGTGCTTCACCCAACGGCACATATAGATATAAAAATATTAATTAAGGATAGATTGGTGCACCTGCTTTGCCAATTTGAACAGCCAGCTTGGTGAGTTTCCCCTGCAACACGCTCTTCTCTTTCTTTGGAACACTGGTCTTCTTCTTCTCTCTGTCCTCCACTTCTCCCCCCTCTGCACTCTTTAAGGGTTGCATTTCCATAGCAACACCCCCATCCTGCTTCTTGGCTAAAAACAGACATCAAAAGAACACATTGAATAAACTTTTACTCCAGCACATTTAGATGAAGTAGGTGCATGCAGCATCCACATTCAGCTCCAATGAGGGACATTCAGACCCCAACCAGACAACAGTGGGACAGAAAGTATACAGGTAAGGCCAATATGTTGAAATATGTTGAAATGGTTAGGAGTTGGTTTAATCCATTTGGTTTGTTGTAAAGCAAAAAATAAACAGGACACTCCTCACTCAATAGAATGTACATCTGAGGTATAAAGTTGGGTACTTGAAAGACACCAAAAGCGTGGCTACATTGCCAAAGTCTTCACAACCACTGACATTTTCAAATTTTGTCATCTCACCATCAGAAACTTCAGTTTAGTGTTTTCAGATATTATATGATTGACCAGCACCACATAGTATATACCTGTGAAGTGGAAGATAAAGGTTACATGGTTTCATAAATATTGCATATACAATTTTCAAGTGGTGCGGCAGATAATCGATCAGATATAGATCGGAACTTTGACTTGAAGATTTTAACATAAGACTTTGATCTAAACTATTGTATTCTAGCTCTGGCAGCACATAAAAGCAACACGGATTGTCCTGTATTTACATCCATCCACATATCCATAAACTCTGGCAAGGTTCTCTGTTCCAGCTAAATAAAAAATATGCCCATAGCATAATGCTGCCACTGCCATGTATCACCATGTGTGATCATGCATTGCCTTTCCTCCATGCATAGTGTTTTGCATGTAGGGAAAATAGTTTAATTTGGGCCTCATCTGACAAAAAAAACTTTTTTCTGCCATGGATTTTACTGCTGTACATGATAGTAAAGGGGTCTGAATGCATATTCAAACATTTCTTAAATATAGTTTGTAAAAGATTTTGAAAACGATGCATATTTTTTCTTAAGCTTCATGATTATACAATTATCGATCACATAAAATCCAAAATAAAATACACTGAAGTTCAGGGTTGTAATGTTACAAAATGTGCCATAAATTAAGGAGTGTGAATGCTTTCACAGGTATGTGTTCACTTTTTCTAATCGAAAATACAATGAACAGAGATATTTAAACAAAATTAGTGTCACAGATAGCTGGACTAGAGAGAGGGTTTATTAAATCATGTTGGTTTAAAAAAGTTAACTGTTATGCCGATGATACCATGCTATAATAAATTGAGGAAGCCTAAAAATCCAAAAACTTTAATAAATACAAGCATGTCTTATATAGATATGAAAAGGTGACTTTTATGTATCCTTTAACATTCTTAAAAAACATTTCTATGAATGCAATATTGCCAAAGTTAGGAAAATCCTTTCCGCCCATGTATTTATAATTCTAAGACAGATTTACTTGTTATTCTTTATTATATGATGTGAAATAGGATGAGAAGTTATCCTACAGTGAAAAGGTTGTTTCAGTTGTCTGTAAATAATTTAATGTAATAATACTAAAGTATAAAACCATTTACCTTTATTCTGATTGTTCTCCACAGCTCCATCAGCTTGTTTTCCTGAGAAGAATGGGAAAGCTGACTTAAACAGAAGCAAATTTACACTCAATCAGATCATATTTCTGATTTTGGGACAGTCACATACTTCCAGAATCAGAAAATGCACACAACAACAATACTAAAGGGAAGAGAAAATGTACCCTCATCTTATTACAGTGGGTCGGGAAAATGAGAGACATTTCTAAATGCCCATCGTTTGTTACTGTCACTTTCACTGCACAGAGTACACTGTGGGGTCCATTCACTGACAGGAAAGGAACAGGGCAGATAACTTTTTGCTCACATACCATTGGTGACTGTGCTGTTAGTGGCATCTGCAGAGATGAGCAACTGAGTACTGTCGTCTGTTAGAAAGAAAGGTTTTGGGTGGAAATTTGCCAAAAGGGAGAAAAAGGAAGGACAGAAACTCAAGCAATGAGTGTGACGATAAGTACAACCGAGTATTGTTTAAGTGACTGCAGCAAAGAATGAAAAATTGAATATGAAATCCCCTCAACATGAAAATGAAAGAAACAATGACAAAAGCAAAACAGAAAACAAAGATGTCATGGTATTTGTAGAGGTTTATGAGTAATTTATCAGCTCCAAACATGACAGCCTGAACAATCCAGCTCACAGAGGCACTGCTGATACATGTTAGGGAACAGAAAGAGGAAAGAGCAATTCTTTCCAAAAGAATAGCATTCATCAGCCAAACTGCTTCCTTACTTCAGGATGATGCTTTTTTTTTTTAAGATGCCAGTGATCCCGCTAACATTCCTGAGCAGAAGCCAAAGCTGCAGTGGAAGCTGCTAATGATGTTAACTTTAAGTGCCTCTAAAAGTACGCGCAGCCTCTGTTGCTGAACGCAGGGCACTTTCAAAACAGATTTGAGAATGGACTAATGCATTGTGCATTGACCAACCAACGCTTTACCCTCAATCTCCTCCTTGCCAACCCCACCCCGTTTTGCTCTTTCAATAATTGATTGAATCTACAGCCTCTCTTTCACTCAAATTAAGGGAAGAGAAGGAGAAATAGGGAGTGAACAGAGGGCAGGATGACAGGGTAAACATGAAGTGTGAGGTGTGAATAGGCAGAGAAAAGAGAGGAAGGGGCTGTGAGGAGGCGTGATTAGTGAGAAAGACCTAAAAAATTGGTAAGGACATGGCTTAAATTATCTCTCAGTTTATGCAGGCGTATTTCCTGTCTGAGCTGTAATCTGAAATCAGACTAACTGCAGCAACACACATGGTGCAATGTGTGGCTGGGTTATGAAAACAACAAGCTTCTGGGCACTAAAGTGTCAACCTATTCCCTTCATCACAGAGGCAGAACCATCAGCGACAAGGACATACTGAAAAAAATGTTGGCTCAATGCTGGCTGAGTCTCTCTTTTATGATTCTTAACATTTTCTCTGTGGGTATCTTAAATCACATTGTAAAAGTATCTCTATGTGTGTGTATATATATATATATATATATATATATATATATATATATATATATATATATATATATATATATATATATATATATATATATATATATATATATATATATATATATATACACAGACATGTGTGTGTATTTGAAAGCAAGAGAATATGTGTGTATATATATATTCTCTTGCTTTCAAACACAGTTTTTAAGCAGATTGGTTGGGATGATGTAATGACTGTAATATTAACCTACCCGCCTAGAATGCAAAATGAAAGGAAAATTGTTGAACCTTATTTTTCTATCATCGATATACATTTATCGCTCAATATATATTGTTATTGAATTATCATCCAGCCCTATATATATATATATATATATATATATATATATATATATATATATATATATATATATATATATATATATATATATATATATATATATATATATATATATATATATATATATATACACACAGTAGTATAATTGTGGCTCACAGCTAATGGAACAACATTTCTTGGAAAAGTAGAATAATAGATAGAAGTTATTCCACATTATTAGGGTAACTCATAAAAGGTCGCTGCAGATGAAGCTAAGTGGGGGGGGGGGGTCTGCACTCTTTTGGTAAGCCCCTTTACTGTAAAGCCGCACGTGTTCATTGTTGTCACCCAGTATTTTATTCATCAAAAGAAGTTGAAAAGTAACTTACAAAAATAACCTTTTTTTAAATGGAGGTTATGTAACAAACTGCAGGGCTCAGGGATATGAAGATGCTCTTTTTCCACAGAGATGAGTGGAAAGGTATTTCTCTGTTTATCAGTGGTAAAGTGTGTTATTAGTGAAATAAATCGCTTTTCTCTGTGCCGCTCTTTCATCATCGCTGTTCAAACATCTGCGGTGCTGAAAATGCATTGATTGTAGACCATCTCTCGTTGTTATCCAGGTAATTCATTGAGGATGATGATCATTTATAAAAGCAAATGATATATAAATACTGACCACGACAAAAGTTAATAATCTGCACTGGTGCAAGGACACAGTTTAGCGCTGCAGTGCAGAAACTAACTTTCCTGGTCTTCTAACATGGGAGATGGTGAGTAGAGAAAATTATTCAGTTGCGCCTGCAGGCTGTACAGCTGTCACAGATCATGCCAAGCCGACCTGATTTTGCTTTGATTTAAAAAAAAAAAAGTCTTAACGTAATTATTTTCCTTTTTATTAAATGTTTTCCCTTTATTATGACCAAAACTGTGAAGAAACTAATATTAAAAATAGTATTTTGCCGCAAAACCTATATAAGTCCTTAGTAAAATTTAATTGGTGAGTTTGCTTTTCTTTATCTGCCGGCGAACGCTTTTTCCATGAGCTTACTGCGACTGTGCAGGGAAGCTAACTAAAAATAAGAAAATAGACTTTTAAGCAGTTAAACCTGGTTGAGATGCTTGCCAAAAACAGTAGAAAGCGAATGTTGTGACTTCACCTCCTCTCCTGGATGTCACAGACACAGCGACAGAACCTGGGAATCTCAGCACTCCTCCTCACCAGCATTACGCAAACATGAACACGTGAACCGGGGTTAGGAGTTGTGTGAAGGGTTAGATCTTTCCTTCCTTTTATTATTGTAGTTTGTAGAAATAAGCTATATATACATATCTCTATGTTTGTGAGAGCGTGCGTCACGTCGTGCGTACTGGACCATTGTGTGGACCAATGCGCTGTTTCTGTGCACCATGAGCATCGCACTGGTGTGGCATACTTGTGTGGTTGAGGACCTGACCTGCAGGTTTGTGACAATATTGCTCTTTTTGTGCGCCACGCGCATCATGTCGTAGTAGTAGTGTTGGTTTGAGTCAGGTGCGGTGAGCGTTTGTGCGCAGCCTCCAAATATAATCCTGCAGACGCCCCAAATTCAAGTAAGGTGGTTAACAACAAAGTTTACTTTGATGGAAAAAACAAGGAAATGAGCACAAGCATTTATTCATAACTGATTCCCTATTAATCCTCGGGCGGGTAACAAGCACCTAGTCTCTGACATCACCCCATAGATGCGGAGACATCAGATCACACACTCTTAAAACAGCAGAAACGTTGGCAAGCTTGCAACACAGCGAGAAAATCCATGTGCAAACGTAACATTTATGTCATTTGCAAGTATGTGGCCTATTAATTGATGTGGGAAGTGACTTATGAAATTGTGAACTATTACCAAGTCCTAAATCTCCTCAGTCTTCCCCCTTCTTTCCGTCTCTGGCAAAGCAGTAGCTTATTATCCTGTCAGAGTTCGAGGATGTGAAGAGCTGATTAAGATGCTGTTTGGACGTTGGTGACCAGAGGGAGCTTTTTAGCTGACGGAGGCCGTTGCGTTTGACATGGGCACCATCACTGACACACGAACCGGTAGAATAATGACAAACAGGGTGTTTTCAATGCCTTTATAAATCGGATTTGTCAGCTGTAACATTTTCTTATTAAACTCAGAAAAATAGGAATAAAATCAAAGTTTTTTTTGTCTGCTTTGTTGTAATCTTGTTGAGCAGTTTTTGCTGTACTTCTGTTCACAAAACAGCCGTTTTTATTTTGTTTTTATGATAACAAATAATGTCTTTAATAAAAGAAAATGTCAAATAGCAGAAGTTATACATTAAAACGGTTTTGTGGGTCCTGGGTTTGTGGAGAGATTATGTTTCTGAATGAGATTGCGTTCAGAAAATGAAACGATAACCTTGCCAGGCTGCCACAGGTCCTGGTTAGATGTTTCTTCTATTATTTTAAAGAGATTAGACGAACAGAGAAGCTCATTGCTATTCTTTTCATCTGCCTGCATTTTCTCCACAGCGTCCTGCCATCGGTGCGCACTGCGTAGTGCAGTGCCACATTGCAGCTGCCTTTGGGACGCGCACGATAATGGCAGACTAATAATGAGCGCAGCTATTTGCAGTTTTTATGTGAATAACAATGCATGTGCAGTTTAAACATAACCCGGCACACGTGTTAACCGGACGGGTGGCATTGCGCCCTTCTCACCTCGATGCGCATGTGATTAAATCGCGCTGGGTGTTTTTTGTGGATGCTGTCCGATTTCAAACCACGCAAACATTTGGTTTGCGACTTTTTGCGTCTCTAGACAGCAGGAGCACGATATGAAGAAGGGATGGGGGAGAGAGAGAGAGAGAGATTCGTCACAGCCTTTCGGTGCAATCTGATCTGGCCTGCGTGAATGTGTGGTGGGGCCAGATCACGGCTCGGGCAGGGCCGTACAGTGGAGGGCAGGGGCAGCCCCCCTATTCCGGCACCAGTGAATAGAAAAGGTGCAGCAGCAACAGGAATAACCACAGCCTTTCGAGGATTATTAAGAAATTCTCATTCAAGAGAATCTCAAAGCAGGGATTATGACTGGAGCCAAACTTTCAAGACCCACCACACAGCATATTTTAGACCACTGCATACTTCCCCCACTAACGAGCTGTATGGAGATGCTGATTTCCTTTTCCTGTATGACATGGCCCCTGCCCACACTGCCCAAGGTACCAATAGCTGCTTTATTGACCATATGCTTGATTCGGCAGCAAACCGACCAGACCTAACCCATATATAATCTGTCGGCAATTGCCAGGAGGAAGATAAGAGACACCAGAGCCAATGCATAAAAGATGAATGCTGCTATTAAAGCAACATGGGTCTCCTTAACACACATCAGCAAAGCAACAAGCTGGTCACCTCCATGCCGTGCTGCACTGATGCATTCATTCCTGTGCATTCATGTAAATTCTCTTGGTGGCTCTTCCATCACTCAGGATTGCTCCACCAGACTCTCTGTTTGATAATTATCATATTTATTGTCTTTGTAGTTCATTCAAAAATAGTGTCTTATTTGGACATTTTGTGAATTGATTTGCAGCTTAATGCGTCTTCTGTTAGTACATGTTGTCATGGCTTCCTTTTGTGGCCTTCTTCATCTCCACTGCATTCATCATTATTAGCGTTGTTGTTTGTCTCCCTTTAGCTGTTTAAGTTTGAATATGGCTATTTTAAGCTCCTTTTGATCATTCATTTGTATCTTTGCCTTTGTTGTCCGTTGGATAATTGTGTGTCATATATAGAGGGAATTTGGTGACATAGACCACTGGGCTTGTATCTGTTAGAGCTCTTTTTGGATTTGTTTATAGTCATTATGTATTTTGTGGGTAATTGTGTACTAGTTGTGCACCTTTTCTTCCTTTATTCCTATTTGAGTGCTGTGCCATTGTGGCAAGGTTTTTGAGGAGCATAGCGCAAGTCACAGAGATTTTGCAAGAGTGTGCCTCCTCTGGCGACAAGTCGAAATGACACCAGTGTTGTGCACTCACATGGAAGAGGAGAAAAAGCATCTGCCACTGCAACTGCACAGGCCTTTTTTTAGAGGCGTAATATCTTCTGTGGTGAGAAGGTTAGGCCATGTTCTCTCGTTAATGAATCATTGAGACTCGACAAAGTAGCCTGGTGAATGAGAGCATAAAAACTGACAATTGGAGTCTATTGAGGCTCCTTTAAATGGGACATTACATGTAATGTCCACTTTTTTAGCCCCTGTGAAGTGCTCCTTTTGCATTTAAAATGCCATTGTGAAACTTTTAGCCACAAGGGGCACTAGATTTGTAGCCCCCTGAAGGCCTCTTGAAACACTGCACTGTCGCAAAGTTAAACAGTTTCCCTCCGTGTCTTGGAATCTGATAGCAGACCTCTTTGGCCCAGCAGATTGAGAAATCATGGAGTTACTTGTAAAGACCCAGTCACATTCATCAGAAAACCAACAACATGTCTGATCAGGTAAGTGTCATTTCTGTTTTGTTACCTGACAACAACTTTTAGCCTGGTAGCTTAGCATTCAGTGTATATGAAACTGAAAAATATAGGCTTGGACATATTCTGTATAAAACAGCCAAAACGATAACTTACTAGGGTTGTTCAGTATACTGGTACTAATTTGATACTGGGGTACTGTGGCATTTAAAACCATACTATACTGCATTTGGATGGGACCGGTACTTGCATTGTTGCCAACAGCGCCTGCAACAGCGCAGCGGCAAAGCTCAGAGGACGAGGACCAAGGAGAGAGAGAGCGCAAGAGGGACGTTGCCATCTCAGCAATTTTGTCGCTAGATTTAGTGAGTTTTCAGACCCATCTAGTGGCTTTTGCAGTTCCGCTTTATATAAACCACAACTGAAAAGGAAGAACTGAAAAGCATGACATCCATCCATCCATTTTCCATCACGCTTATCCCTGTTGGGGTCACGAGGGGTGCTGGTGCCTATCTCCAGCTGAAAAGCATGACATGTCCCCTTTAAAGGTCATTTCTTGTGTATCTAAATCTTCCAGCCAGACTTTCTATAAATTCAGACCAAACTCAGCTAAGTTTGTCACCCATAAAACAAAAGAATAGCTTATCTCCTATAAAACAAAAAACACCTATTAAACAACAGGCTCCCACCAGTCGTCCTATTTATTTTTCTATTTAATTCTAAAGTATTATTTAGTCATGCTAAAGTTTTAGACTTACACAATCGATCTTCCCAGAGAAAGACCAAGAGGGTATCATAGATCAGAAGGTTATAGTTCCTGTAAGTTTTCAGAGCTATCTACTGTACTATCTACTGTAGCAGCACTTTTCAAAAACCTCATAAACATGTGAAACCCTGCAGAGGAACTTCCCACTTCATTACCCAGCTCTGTATTTATCATTGTTGTGCTGAGGTTAGTGAAAAGAAATTCATGTCTGGATAACAACTTTAGGGTCCTTCTAAGGAATCATCAAGCTCAGTTATTAACAGGGACTCCTCCTTTAGGCATGAGTGGGCTGATTCAGCTGCTTCATTAATCCACTTATGTAAGTGTGTCGTATCCATACTTACTCATTTAGGACCAGTTTAAATAATCATCACAGTAACTAGTTTACACAAAAGGAACTGATACAAGCAGACTAAACTACAAATAAGTGGAAATGGATCTTCAGGAGAAAAGCTTTTATTTTCTGATTGTAGACCAAGTACATATTTCTTTAATGTGTCTCTCACCGCAGGTTGGCTTACCTTTCTTTTCTTTTGCTTCCTCCTCCATGTCTCCTGCACCGAGCAGGGTGAAGATGATGCCCGTCTGGGAGTTGACACCTACAGCTGTCACTAGCATCCTGCCTGAGCCCTCCATCACATGGGTACCTTCATAGGGAAACATATCAGCTTAGCTTTCTTTCTTAAACAGGAGACATAGTTTTAACTACGCAGCCTGCAGTAGCTTGCAAAAGTATCCATACAGCTTCAACTTTTAAATTGGTTGTTATGTGAAAACTATGAATTATGGAGTGTTTTATTTGGGATTTTATATAACAGACCAACACAAAGTAGAGCATAATTGTAAAGTGGAAGGAAAGCAAATACTTGCACAGAATTTTATTCAGCAGTATCATTGTAAAGGTAAGCATTTTCAGCCTTTATATCTGAAAGCTGTTTTAGGACTTTAAGGATTTTAACTGCTTGAGACTTGAAACTACAAAGCTGGCAAGGCCTTGTATAGTTAGCCAAGAGTGTTAAAAATGCAACATAGTATGTACTCTTTTCTTCTTTAAAGCTGCTATGAATAATAAAGCCAGATGATCCAAATCATTAGTTTATAAAATGCTTTTTGGAAGATAAGATTGAGAAAACCTCATGTCCAGAAACTGCATGGTGGTTCATTAAACATCTAAATGTTGCACACTGGCAACTTTAGTGGATTAGAAATGCTTGAATCAATTATATAACACTGTAGAATATTTAAAGATGTGTGTTTGTGTGAACAAAACACTAATTTGATACAAATAGCTTTAAATCTTATTTTAAAGCATAAGATGCTAAAAGACACTCAAAAAAAAAAACTGATAGAAAAATGTCCCTGAGAGGACCAAAAGTAATTTCTTCAAAGAGCTGCTCCCTATCAAGAGGTTTATTTCTCTGCCTTGGTGGATTTAATTCACACCTCCTTCACTGATGTCATCTGCCCCTTTATACCAGTTTTTAGCTATAATTGTTTATAATGTTGATATTTTTGTCATATAGAGGTGATCGTGTGTTTTACTGTACCTACAGGATGCAAGTCTGGGGGCAAGATAATATATATATATATATATATATATATATATATATATATATATATATATATATATATATATATATATATATATATATATATATTCACTGTTTAGAATATGGTTTTATCATAATTATCTAGTTAGTTTGTTTTTGTGGCTTAGATATTGCTTTCTAAAGAGGAACCTCCTGGCACTAAGCAGGCATGGCTGAAATACTATATGATTTTGACGTTGTGACTTTTCTAAATCTTCTAAAACCTAAAACTCATTCCTTCTTTTTATCTGTTAACAGTTATTCAGCAACCAAATCTACAGGAAAAAAAATGAATGTGCCTCTAAAATTAAGATAATGGTCCATATCAATGAAAGTCAAGAAGTAAATACAACCTAAATTCAGTAAAGGTCATGCTGTTATTTTTAAGACAGGCATTGTGAACAGAAACCTAAGATGGCTTTAAAAATATATTTAGAAGACAAATAAACTAGTCTTCATAAACACACAGTATGTTGAAAAACTGGCATGATGGCAGAGAGCCATTTCTTTTAGCATTGTTTGACTTCAATTTATTGTCATTATGATCAGATAAATATTGTCTCACTAAGGACAAATTGTATGCATTCCCCTGAAGATTTGGAATGTGTAACTGCACTGTCGGCTCTATTGGGGAGATACAGCTGCCCTGGGACTAAACCAGGGAAGGAATGTGATTTATAATGTCCCTTTATAATTTGAAGTGTCAGATTTGGTCAATTGGTTAGTATAAGGGCATCACAGAAAACGTCCCCTAGATACTAGCAAGTATCTGTTGTTGAATCACAGCATGGCAACTGCTTAATGTTTAAAATCAGAGGAAGAAAAGTTTGTTACCATTTAACTGGAACATCAAAAAGTGTCAGAGCTGCATGCATCAGCTAAATGGATCCCAACACCTTTCACGTTGACAATGTGGACTAACGATGTTAGTTAAGGTAATGATCTAAGTGTGTATTTGCAACTGTGCTGTTTAAACCCCCCCCCCCAAAAAAAAGGATCGATTTTAAAGTTAGGCTGTGTAAATTCAAGCTGACTTGATTTCTAATGGCAAACCAGTAGAAGGGAGCTAGAGTTTAGAACGTGAGAACAAACCTGAGAGCAGCATGGGGTCCTTGTCCACAGATTTGCGTACGTGGTCAGACTCTCCCGTCAGGGAGCTCTCGTCTATCTTCAAGTCGTTGGCTTGGACCAGGACACCATCAGCGGGAAGCAGGTCACCTGAAGCCCAAATCACATTCAGCCCAGCCTTGGAAACTTGTCCTTTTTGTTCAAATGATTTCATGCATGCACCACTGCTTCAATATATCCTGTTGCAATGTCAGGTAGTGGATACCATTACATACTACAGAGATCAGCAGTGCATTTATAGACTGAATAATTCATACGGGGAAAGAATCTATTAAGATTGACAAAGCGATAGAGGTGGAGAACTAAGCTTTAACATGAGATTTAGAGACATTTTTGTATTTAAAGAACAAGATTTAGATGTAAACTAAATAAATACTTTGTCCCTTAATGGAAAAAATGATCAGTGTAAAACCATGTAGCAGAGAAGTGAGGCTAACCTGAATATCTACAAACACCAGAAAAACAGGTGATTGAAAGTGAATATTCTTAATATATTTATTACGTACATTTATATAATTCTGAGGGGAAAGTATATGTTTAATGAACAAAGGATGCTAGGTTATGAACAGAATACAAAGAAATCAGCTAGTGATCAGAATAGAATGATTTGCAGCTTGATTGGCCCTGACTGGAGTTTTGAGTTTCAAAAAGTCCAATCAGAAAGCTTTACCAGGTTGTGCCGACACCAAAACTCTTTGATATGGACACTGTTACTGAGTGAAGAAGAAGAGTTGGCTATTTTCAGTCTGAGTGAGGTTTGAACATTGAGTCACAGGAAGAACAGAAGCTGTAATCGAACTTACTAGTTGGGCTTCTACCTTCCAGATTTCTCTGCTTTACAACTTGTCAGTCTGACGGAACTGTTACATAAAGGTGTGTAAGATGAGGCAGCCTGGGACAGTTTCCCTACCGTATTTGACCTGAGCCATGTCCCCCACCACCATGTCAGCCACAGGGATCTGGATGACGTTTCCTTTTCGGACCACCGCAAACCTCTGCTCCTGCTCGATCCGACTCTGCAGACCCCGAAACTGTTTTTCTTTGGACCAGTCATTAAACGCCGTCACCAGGACGACACACACAACAGAAAGCAAGATGGCGGCGCCCTCGATCCAGCCGGCGTCAGCCTCCCCTTCATCCTCTGCTCCGACACTCACTTCCCCGCACACTGAAGAGAGGATACATCAATATTAGCTTACATGTTCAGTCAAACCTTACTATTTTACTAGCTAGAGTAGCATTTGCATCGGCAGCCTCAGACGCAAACATGACTCACAGCATATGTGATGCATCTTTTATATTGAGTATTGATCAAATATGCTACACTTACAAGCTAATATCTTGAAAATGTTGATAAATGTTGTTAGATGATGTCACATGGTGATTAGCCTATCTGGTGCAAACTCATTGTATTTAAATTATGCTCCATCAACACTTTACATCGGTATGGCTTTCTCCTATTCTCTGTGCACTCACACTGTGTGATAATATGACTTCATTTCCAGTAAAGCTGCTTTCATTTAGAGCTAAGACAAAAATGATTTACAACCCTTATAGTCATTTTGATTCAGCCAAGAAATTTCTTTATGATAAGGAAGGACACATAACAATGTACAAGAGGTAACAGTTTATAAAGAAAATATTTGTGTTTTCATAAAACTGGCATGTCAAAAATGTATTTACACCATTCTCACAAAATAATGGGAAAGTCTTTATCGGCATTACAGTAATCCACCAATTCCTATAATTATATATAGTTGTTGGCTATCTTTTTCCATGTCCATACCTGATTTATCTGATATATTTCTTGCTATGAGGTCCAACTCTAAGGTGGGACATTCTCATTGCCATCACCCTAATCTATAACCCACTCCACAGATGCAGGGATGCGGTCAGATTAATGTTGGGATTCTCCAAACCATTAAAATTACTTCCAGTCAAAAGAAACATGAAAAACATAAAACTTTCTGTCAGGTGTGCTAATAGTTTTGGGTTTAACTGTACAGATTTTCCCATATAGTCTAAAATAAAGTCAGCTACTATTCCTGAAAACAACACATTCCTTTTGCCTCGGAGGTCAGAACTAACGAGCCGCAGATTACATCATCCGCCTTTTTGCCTTCCAGTTTCCCTCTTGTCGGACAGTAGGAAAAAACATGGACGCTTGCACAGTTGACAATAACTGACAATAACTCTGTTCTAGGCTGTATTTTGTGTAGATAAACAGCTGAAACGTCCCGTCTGATGAACACTGAACGCTAGCATCCATGTGACTGACTAAATGATAGAGAGCTGCTACAAACAGTCAAAGTATGAGCTTTTACTCAATGTTGCTGCAGGTAGCAGCCATCTTGAATGCTGATGTCAGGTACCATCCTGCTGTACCGACTTTCTGACTCTTAATACCGACTTAAGTGGCCATTCCAGTGAAATTTTCCGACCTGGAGGTCGAGAAGTCCAAATGCCGAGGATAAATGGAACGCACTATAAGTGATTTATGATTTATGCTCTGCTCTGATATAATTGTATTTCAAGCACAGCAGAGTCATTTATGTGAGTTCAACACAATTGTATAATTATTCATCTTAGAGAAGGTCAGAAGAGGGAGACTGTCTCTGTTTTTTTTCCTAGTGTGCTGCTCCTCTCTACTCTTGTGTCTTGGCCACAAGCTGGATTCTGAATTCCCTGTTGGGCGGATCTGACGGCAGCATGTTAGTCTAGGTATGCAGACACATTCTGGTATTAGTGCTCATTGATGTCATGTAGTTTTAGACTATAGGTCTTATGTTGAAGTAAGGAAGAACGGACATCCGTTCACCAATAATAGTTTCCCACAAAAGTTAGAGTCGAGTATATTAGTATATATATATATGGGCTACACCTCTGAGCATGGACTTGCTAAGGTTTTATCTAAAGGCTTCTTAGTTTCCAGCACTGTCTAAAGAGCAACTCTCAGAAACATTGCTGTGAAGTTCAAACTGACCATGACAATTTAAATCCAGCTTGAACACGCCTCATGCACAACACTGACCGTGTAGCACCAGCCGGCAGTTTGCATGTGCGCCGTTAGCTTGTGCGCACCCTGAGGTTTCAGACTGAACCACATTGTCCCATATCTGCATCCTCTGTTCACTCAGACCACTTCCCCTCCACCAGGACACCACAGTGGAACCTTTCTTTCTTTCTTTCTTTTTAGGCGTTTGTCTCTGCTTGGTAATGTCATTGTTCTTCATTGTTCTTCTCATTACCTCATAACCTCAATTATTTTAGTCAGTTAATGTTACCTACAAAGCTCATCATAAGACAAACGCTTGAGCATTGTTTTATGCTACTTACTGTTTTGGTTTATTTGAGAAAAATGTTTAATCAGTGAGGTGACAAAAAAAAGATCAGTACATAGATGTTGTTCTAAAGTCAAAGAGAAACATTGGCTATAATCTGGAGTAGCAGTAAATTGAGAAATGTATCTTACTGCCTGTTTTCTGTCTGGATTGAGACAGGGCTGCCAACTGGAGCATATGTGTTGGATTAACTGAATTAAGTTATTTATGTTGCCATTATTTTTCAATGTGTGACTCCACATCTAGGGCTTGTTTCTTGGTTTAGTATAATTCATTGGTTTATAGTTTTCTTATGAGACTTCAGATCAAAATCTAAGGAAAGGATTACCAAAAAGTGGAGCAAAGCCAACTCTCCTCAGATGTGAAATTTAATCCATTTTAACTGCCTTTTCTGCAAGTCACTTTAAAAGGCCTCAGAGGGCTGCAGATTTAGAGAAAGCAATTTTTAATCCAATCCATTGGCAGCACGGGGTCTCCAAACACATGGAGTATATTGCCTTGCTGGGTCGGCTATCCAAATACCAGGACAGCGCATGTAAAGACAGGAAGGGACTAAAAACAACAGCCTTTCACTGAACTGCACCGTTTTATTTTCTTAATTTAAAAATCCAGAAAGTTTTGAAAGAATTCATAATCAACCATTATTTCAATACTGACTGGAACAGACTTTGAATATAAGTGCTGTTTTTAACCAATGCAGCGATAACAGTCTTGTCATTACAGGAGAATTAATGAGTGTAAAGCCGCCTGTCTTGTGATGATTGATGTTATCAAGAACAGGAAACCCAAAGGAAAAACATTTGCAGATAAATAGAAAGTAAGCTAAATCCATCCATAGCCGTTTATCTGATCACCCTCACGTGTTTTGATTAACCAATCAGATTAAAATATTGGTCTGATTGATTAATAGTGACATTAACTGAGTCTTTCCCAGAAATAATTAGTATCAGTGCTATTTGTTTGTCCAATAGTTTTGTTTAATAGTTTTACTTTGATTATTTTAATTAGTCAGTTTGACTATTGTTTGATTTACAATAAATGCAATCCTTCATTTATTGCTGAGTTGCTCCTATCAGTCTTCACAATTTTAATTGAATTGTTAATCTTTGAGTAGACTGTACTTAAATTTGAATCCTGATCAGTGTAGAAAAATATTATTCTTTTAGTATGTAATAGAGATCATTTAATGGAAAGGATAAAATTATTATTGTTAGGATTCATTATGAGACGTTATGAGAGTGAGTTATAAATGTTAAAAGTCTAGTGGACGATCTTTTTTCGACTTTGCGTTCCAGGGGGATCGTCTTATTTATTGGTTGTCCCACATGCCAATCTTTGCAACATGCTCACCTAACGCCATTGTGCACACTCGTTAATTGCTATTCCTTTTGCTGCACATGCACACTTATAGCGTTTGTTCGGATGAAAATAGCTGAGAGTCGCTCTAAGCAAACTGTCTTACATGTTTATGAGAAGAAGAGGAAGGCCTCAGAAGAAAGAAAGAAGACCAGGGTGTATTTGGGAGATATTTTCACAGTATCCCCCTGAGGAGCGGACAAGCAGGGAAGACGGTCTAGTGCATGCGCAGTTATTCAAAAAGGGACTTGGCCGTTTTGTACCTACATTTGGGAAAAATCGTCCTCTATACCTTTGATATCATTTCCTGTAGTTTATGTTCACTACCACAATAAAACCTGTAAAGCAGGTAACAGAGATTTTAGTTCCTCGGGGTCAAAGGGTAGCTCTGCAAAAACAGAAGTTCATCTAATAAAGGTGAGGATGTTGTATTTCAACATGTTACTCACACTGTAAATGTAACCTTTTAGCTCAGTCCCTCCAGCCCAAGATCACTCATCTAATGAGTGGGCCTAGTGAGCAGAATTGATTTTTTCCTGTTATTAAACACAGCTACCCACCAAAGTGTCCCACACTGAGGCTCTTTAAATTCCACTGTGAAGAAATAGAAGCAAAACAGATCTTTTTGCCACTTTGCACAGCTGCTGGCAGCTCGCAATCTCTCTCCAGCTGACTCCTGTGGTCCATTCAATACTGATTAACTATGTTCTGTGAAACGCCTATCAGAAGCCTATTTGTGGTGAAATGCTGTTCTTTGTTGTTGTGGGTTGTTGCCTCATGTACAGACATTAGCTATAAATGGGGCTTTATTTTCCCGCCTAGTAATTCGCCCGCTCTCCCTCCATCTCCAAAAACCACCCAACTCTCCCCATCACCCCCCCCCCCCGTCCTCACGTTCGCTTTCCTTCCCAGGCGGCTGGTAGAATGAGAGGCCGAGTGAAATGATGGCAGCGGCCTCCAAGATGATGAGGGTAACATCCTGTAGCGCCTCCCACACCAGTTCAAGGAACGTCTTGGGCTTCTTCGGAGGAATGAAGTTCCGGCCGTAGGTTTGACATCGACGTTCTATGTCTGCCGGGTCGCCACTGAGACCTGAAGGATCAAAGGGTAAAAAAGAATCTGTCAGACAAAGAAAATACACAAGAGTGAAAACCCATTCAACATTCACAACAGGGTCCCCTTCTGTGTGTTCTAGTTAACAGTATAACGTCAGCGAGATTTCATGAAATACTGATTGCCTAAATGATTCCAAATTTGTTTTAACTTCATGCAAGCGTAGCAGGAAATGACAAAGCCCTGCAACATGTACAGCTGGAAGTTAATCTGCATGACACAGTGAGACAGTAGGAAAAAGAAAACTAAAACAAATAAAATTCAGTAGGTCGTTTGGATGGATTTTTCTTTGTGGAAACGTTTCGTCTCTTCTCAAAGAGACTTCTTCAGACCGAAGAGTTACTGAGTCATGGCTCAGCCCCCTGGGATCAACAGGCGGCCATCAGCACACTAACTCTGCTTGCTAGCCTGATGGACCTCCTTTGCATGTGAGCACAAGTTTTGATTGTCCCAATCAACTCGTTGAGCCACTATGCATAGGTACTGCTTAAAAGGCCGAGTCAATCAGAAACTCTGCAGACTTAAGAATTCTCTTGGAGAAGAGACGAAACGTTTCAGCTAAGAAAAAAAAAACATCCAGAGGACCTACTAATTCATTTTTTTTTACCTGCATTAGTGAGATGCATCAAGACAACGGGGTGAGAGCCTTTTCTACCTGGATCAGACGTGGGCAACGGTTTGTTTCTAAATAGTTGGTTTTACCACACAAGTCCCAAACATTGACAGAGATCAGGTGTGGGCCAGTTACCAGCATCAAGATTGACCAAAATTTTAAAAAGCGGAGGTTCCATCTAACCATTCATAACTTTAAAGACCTATCATGAGATGGGAGACACTGTGACCTGCATTTTCTCCTGCTGTATGGAGCAAAGCAAAATGCAGCCTGGCCCAGTGAGCTTCTGAAACACAACTACTAGACTTCTGCCTGGTATAAAAGAAGAACAAAGTCAGATCTCCGCAAATATTTCCCGTCACAAAAAAAAAAAAGACAGTCTTGTCTTGTGTGAAAGGAGCACCAGCCATCACTTTTATTAAGATAAATGTAGTTTTCAAACTACATTTACTAATTTACACACTGCGCATCTGCAGGTTTTACATGAGCTGGTAGCCCGGTTAATGAGCCAGTCAGAATCAGCTAGCTAAGACTAGACAGAGGAGTGAGGGATGGAGAACAGATGATGACTAATCAAAGGATGGATGGATGGATGGATGGATGGATGGATGGATGGATGGATGGATGGATGGATGGATGGATGGATGGATGGATGGATGGATGGATGGATGCATGGATGCATGGATGCATGGAAGGATGGAGCAAACTTTTATACAATGGAAAAGGGAATAAAGTCTTGAAATTGAAAAGGGTTTTATACTCTATACTGTTTGCAAACTCACCCAGACCTTGAAATAACTAAAATTGCATAGCTATCCAGAAAGCTTGGGAACCTTGACTATAATCAGTGTTTTATGGTGTTTTAGAAGGAGTGAGACTAACTGTTGCATTGCTCTTTTGAATAACATAGCTTAGATCACTGAATACATTTGAGTGTAAATACAGTGAAACTGTGGAATTTTAACTCAAGGTTTTCATTTTGCAAGAACCTATTTTCAAATTATCTTTAGTGGTTTGGATTTCCATTGACTCTTGTTTCTATGTGATGACCCTGTAATGGACTGGGACCTGTCCAGGAACCCCACACGTCCTCTCAGTCATGGACCAGAGGATATACAGCGTCTCCTCTATAACCATAAAGAATGTTAAGTGGCTCTAGAAAATAGATGAATTCCTTTAACAATATCAAGGGCCAGAACGAAAGAGACCAAGGATTCTTTCTGTATTTTCTTCATGCATTAATCTAGATAAATATTTTGAATAGTATGTAAGTTTTTGCAAAGTCTGCCTCAATTCGCAGTCTCCTCAACTTCCCCTCCCCTTCAGCCTCAGCAGTTTCCAAGGTGACCGGGCTATTAGGTCCAGGGCTTCCTGTGTCTAACCGTTTTTTTGCCCAGCAACAGGTGATGTCATTGCTTCAGTGTGTTTGCTTTTGAGCAGAGTTTTTTTTTTTTGTTGGTTTTTATTTTCTGATTGGCTACCAGCAGTGAGGGGGGCGGGCGTTCGTAAGCCGCGGTTGGCTGGCATGGCTGGCTGTCTTGGCATCCTGGAGAAACGTGCTGGCTGCAGGGATTCATGTGTAGCTCCCTGTGTTGCAGAGGAGTTGTGTGGAATTCTGACACTCAACAGGGTTCAGGCCGAGGCAAAGGCAGGAGCGGCACAAAACAGGTGACCTGATGCTGAGTAATAGTGGGGAGCTGTATCCTCCTTTCGTTAGCCTCCACACTTTCTCTTCCTCTCTTCCTTCTCATCCCTCTTCCATAGCCCTCTTCCCTCTCTCTCAATCTCCTTGATGTGTCCTTGACAATGCGGCAAGCTGTTCAAGCTCTCCCTCCTCACCCCTTAGCTTCTCCTCTTTAAAACACATACAGTCTCTCACCTCCTCTTCCAAATTGCTGTCCCTCCTACATTCTGGCTGTTAGGTGTGGATATAATGTCTCATACTGCAGTGGCGGCGTATCCATATGTGTCAGAGAGGGAATGTGATTTCACTCTGTTTGTTTAAACCCCATCCTACTCTATGTATCACATTACAGATGATGCTCAGGACCAAATGCATTACAAGGTATCCCTGTGCGCCTCCTCTGTTTGTCCATATTTCACCATCTGATCCGCCCGCTCCTGCCCTGTCATCGCGTTTATTGGAGTCGAAGACGCAGAGGATGCGGCGGATCGCGAGCCGAAAATGACATTTTGAGTTCTGACTGATGAGATTCAAGTTTGAAAATGTCGTTTTTTGATTCGGGGCTCAAAGGAAGCTATCTGAGAGCAGCGGCTGTGCGTGTTTGTGGGTAAACTGTGCTCTGTGGGCGATTGTGCCGACACGGGAGTCTGTGTGTGTTTGTGATGGGTTTGTTGGGACCTGCTGCACTGATTCCGGACCAACGCACAGTATCAAATTAGCAACACTCAACACAGACTTTCTGTAACTCAACACCAGCAACCCCTGGCACTTTTCCTCCGCCTCCCTTGTTCACTCGCAGACACACAGACCTCGCAGACGGTGCTAACAGTTCAACACACACTCCGCTCAGCCTCTTTTATTCATCCATCTCCGTTCCGCTCCATCTGACAGTTCTGCATTATCCTTCTTTCTCTTGCTGACTTTCTGAGCCAACTTGTCGCTGCTGTTGTGTTGCTAGGTTACAACTAGTTGAAGTAGGGGGCGTAGGTGTTACCACACCCCTGTTAGAACCAATGTGCGTGTTTACTGTAAATGAAGAGGGAGCAGATACTGATACCCAACCTCCCAGACGGGTCACCATGAAGCTCTGATCGGTGTGCTCATATGAAGATGCACTACATTGCCAAAAGTATTCACTCGACTGCCCTCACAAGCATATGAACTTGAGTGACGTCCTTTTCTTAATCCATAGGGTTTAAGATGACGTCAGCCCAGCCACTGCAGCTCCACGCTGTACGGTAAGGTTTAGGACTGTGCTTATAGGAGCATTCTCCCAGCTGCGTATTTGTGAGGCCAGACATGGATTTTAGAAGAGAAGGCCTCCCAGAGCCCTCTCTAATTTAATCTAAAGGTGTTCCATCAGTTTAGGCCTAAGTTATCAACTTATTCTACATAACACATAATACTTGCTCAGCCGTGTACTAACCGTGTGATGGACAAACTATCTTGGTGCTGAGGCACTTTTTCCTGCGCCTGAAAAAGAACCCTGCGCCTGAAAAAGAGCCCCACACTAGAATTCCCTCCGCACCAAACGTTAAAGTTGACAAAATGTAGTCAGCCAAGTGATGCTGTTCTGGCAACTCCCAAACCCAGACCAGGTCATTGCATTGTCAGACAGACAGGCATGATTCATCTCTCTAGAGAACACATCTCTACTGCTCTAGAGTCCAGCATCCGACACTTTGCATTAGACATAGCGATGAAAGTCTAGATGAAGCTGCTCTAGGAAGGGAAACCTAATGAAGCTCTCTACGTGATGTTCTCAGGCAAACCTGAAGGCAACATGAAGTTTGGAAGTCTGTAGCCATTGATTCTGCAGACATTAGTAACCTCTAAACATCTGCATCAGCATCCACTGAACCCGTCTCTGTGATTTTACATGGCAAACCACATTGTAGCTAAGTTTATTCCCAATCACTTCCACCTTGTTATAACCCTGATAACAGTTGGGTGTGGAATGTGTAGCAGCAAGGACATTTTCCCACTGGACTTACAAGCATCATATCATCGTACCACATAGACTTTTCCTGAGCTAAAAAAAAGCCATAATCGTTTTGCCAAGACCTAAGAAGACTTTCCAAATAGTTTGGATCAAATGCTGAGGCCCATAAAGCATTATGTTTACTCATATATTCTTTAAAAATCTGACCTCATGTGCACAATAACACTTAAATGCGTTGAATTGAATTTGTTTATTTGACCCCAGTGGGAGAAATTTCGTTTCAGTACAGCCCATCAGGAGAAAGACTGGAGTTGATCTTGGCAATATTTTGTTTCTTTCCTTTTATATAATGTGTTACTCATTCCTATGTGAGAGGGTGGCCATCGACACTTGTCAATGGGCGAGAGGCCATGTACATCCGTGGACTGTAGGAGCAAGCCTGAACACCTTGAGTGAGATCCTGCAAACTCCACACAGCAAGGCCACAAATCAGAATTTAAACCCAGAACCTTGTTACTACAAGGCAACAAAGCTAACAACTGTGGAACCATGCAGCCCTTTTGGCACTATTTATTCAACAAAAGTAGCTGATCCTTACCACGTGCTACCACTTCTGTAAAAACAGACCATTGGGAGCTTTTCTAGTGTGAAACGTAAAGGTGCGTGATTACACAAAGCAGAAAGACATCAGAAATGACCTTAGAGAAGATATTGTTGGTGACCACTTATCCATGAAGGGCTAGAATGTGATTTCTAAGCAATTCAAAATTCATCATTCTATAATGAGGAAGATTATTCACAACTGCAGAGTAATTTAAAAAGCTGCTAATATAGGATATCCAAGCAAATTCCCAACCAGGCATTGCTATGCCCAGAGGAAGAAAACCCTTAGAGCTTTATGTCAGGCCTCAGTTAGCATGTTAACTGTTAATGTTTGTCATAGGACAGTTAGAAAAAGGCTGAACGAAAATAACTTGCTTGGATGCCTTGTAGAAGTCTCTTCTCTCTAAAAAGAATCTCCCTGAAAAATATTATGTACATCAAAGCCAAACTGTTGAGATTTTGAACACCCAGCAACAGATTTTGGAGGAAACTGACCCCAGCATATCAGAACAAAAACCTCATGCCAAGTGTCAAGCGTGCTGGTGGAGGGTTAATGATCATGCCTTGTTTTTCAGGAGTTCTAGAGTCAAATCTAAAGCTGCTTCTCCTACAGCTGAAGCACAAATTTGGGTCATCAACAAACACAGCAGCTAATCTACAACAGGAGCACTGATCGAAATGTTGCACTGGGACTTTAAGAGAGTTGTGCAGAAGAGAATGTCAGAAAACCTCAATGACCTAAAAAAAAACGTTGTCTAGATGAGTGGTAAAAACTCCTTGACGACATTTTTGTATGACTGATAAAGGCGTACAGAAAATGCTTCTAAAGGTTTTCAACATTTAATTGGATTCAAATCATTTTAGAACCTGGCGGACATCAGATTATGTATAAATGAAAACTCTTGAGTGTGTTCTTTATTTTCATCATGACTGTAGATTCCTACATATCTACTGAATGAATGCATTAAAAACTGATTAATGTGGGACTTTCATCATTATTATAATTTTTTTTTACTGTAACCGCCGAATACAGAAAATAGAAAGATTATATGAATGCACATGCCAAAAAAAGTAGGTAGTAAGAGCCAAACTTGCTCAAATATTAACAAAATAAAAGTTTAAACATAAAGCCAATTACTGAAAACAAACAATCAGTTGAATGCAGTTTTACACTCTGTGCATAGCATTTCTGTCCAATTGATTTACAGCTGTTCCAGTGTTTAGCTTTACAACTAAATCCATGATGTCAATGTTAGTAGATGCTTAATGAAATGCGGCTGCGCCAATACAAGTCGTAAAGCACCTTACACAGCTGCTCTCACTAAATCTCTACACATTTAATTCTACAGTTGGGGGGAAAAGGTCTGCAACAAGAGGACCTAATAAACACCCTTCAACTGTGGGTCAGTTGATTTCTGATTTTCACTCTAATTTTGTATAGGCTGTGAACAAAGTTAATGTCTGTGTCATAACTGTGTAATGACTGTGACAGACCAAACAAAAACAAAAAACACCCTCCCACCAACACCTAATAGAATTACTACTTGCCTTTCCATACTTAGAAATTCACAGTAAAGACAAAAGAAGACATGATGAGAAAAAAAGAACCCCCACTTTTCTAGTTTTCACATTGACCTTTTGTGGCTTACCATCCTTTTTGTAGACACCTGTGACAGTCTTCGGAAAAAACATCAAGTATTTCCTATACCTGTTTTGGCCATAACATAGTCATAGTGAAACATTTCCAAATTAAGCATTATGGTTTATTAGAAACTTTCTTTTGGGTTTACATCCACTGTTTGTCATTATCTAAATGAAAAGAAATAAATGATTCAAATGCATGTATAATACATGATTTGCTCTTTTACAAATTTTATCAATTAACTTTTTAATGACATTCCAAATAATTGAGATGCTCCTGCATGATGCTTCTTCAACTACCAAGATTTGGGCTGAAATTTAAAATCCCAAGTGAGCTATTCATGGGATGCCAAATTTGAAGGATGCCAAAGTTATTGAAATGAGTGCCAAGTTCCACCTCAGAAACTCTACAGACTTTTGAAGTGCTTGAAATGATCAAACATTGTCCTCTTCATGGCCAATATTTCTTGGATGTTGTGCTGTAAGAGTATCACAGGCACAATCAGGGGAAGTCTTGGCACACATACAAATTTATATTTAAACACATTCACTTTTTGTATGTAATGTGTATTTATGTGCTATATTGCTCTGGTGTAAAAATATAGTGTTTTTTTTTTTTTGGTTTGTCTTTTTTTGTTGTTTGCATCAGGGTTAACTTGAAACAGCTGTTAACACATCAAAATATACACTGAATCATTTATGTAATTTCAGTCATGTTGTTATGTTCCGTGGGCTTTAAGGTTTTTTTTTTCTTTTATGTTTGCAATTTCATAATTTCTTTGTTTATTCTGTTCTAATAAGTCTTGTCTTACTGTTGTTTGTTTTCCGGTTAAAGTCAGGCCCTATTCATTCTTTCCTTTAGGTTTAGCTTCTTATTTTATTGTGCTTTGTTCCTTGTGTGTTGCAGCTCAATTCCTTTGGTTAGTACTTGTCTTTTCTCTATGTTTAAGTGTTTCTTTGCGTCTTAGTTCACCTTCATTTATGTAAATGTGTCTCCTTCCCTCAGTCTCCCTGCTCACCTTCTGCCTCAGCTGCCCCATATATCTCCTGATTACCACGCCTGAATCCAATGTCATTCTCCACTCTTCCCTCAGTATTTAAGTTCACTGTTGGTCATTGTGTCAGCTGTCCAGTGCTCCTTGCAGCTTCTTTTAATGTCATTAAATTCCCACATTCCTGTCTGAACTTGGGTTCTACACTAAATCCAACCTTCATGACACAGACGGGCTGTATTTATTTTAAGGCTAAACTAGTTGCCTGCAAAGACTGTTTCCTTTAACAAAATGTGGCATGTGTTTGAAAGAATATTCTTTTAGTCTCCAGTTCATGAACATTGGTCTGATGTTTTAGTTCTTGGCTCATATGTGGGCTACCACACTGTGTCAAGTTTTCTCAATGTGTTTCTGTGTGTTTGGCAGGCAAATATAAGGTCTTGTCACGCTTTAGAATCTGCGTGGTCTGATTATTTGTCAAAGGGATTTAAATTGATCTCTGATCACGGGCTTATTTCTGCAGATATGTTCACAGTTTTCTGGTTTTGTTTTCTGTTTATTTTTTTTATTTAAATTTTTTTACAAAATGCATGGAAAAAAATGCAGCTTTTTGGAACTGAGATTGGATTGGATTTTTTTTGTCGTGTGGCTAAACGGAAGGGCAGAGTTTGGCATATCGTCTACCGCTGCATTAGGGCTGGACGATAAAATAGAATTAATATTGATCAATATCCATAATTATCAAAAAATTCTAAATATCTACAGTGTGTGGAGCCCTGGCCATTTTATGATGTGGTTAATTGCCTATTTTTTAGGTAAATAACACCTCAACCCTTTATTCCAATAACCAACTCTTTACCAAAACTGTAAGTTTAAAAACAAAAGAACTGGTGCTCTCTGTAATCTTTGAAGCTTGGTGAAGGAGCGTTCCTGGTCTGCGTTCGTGATTGGTTGGAAGGATGTAATGACAGTAGCATTAATCTACATGATAGGCTAGAATGCAAAATTAAGGAAAACTGTTCTTCTATAGAACCTTTCCTTGTATCCTCTTTTTTTTCTATTGGACCACACATCTATCGATAGATATTGTTATTGAATTATCATCCAGCCCTAAGCTGCATTAGAGTACAAAGTGTATTATAGTGATAAAGAATGGGTCTAAAAAAATCACAATATATATTGCATTGCAACACATCCAAAGCATAATATATGATATTAATTTTAGGCCATCTTTATCCTGGCCTATTTGAAAGCCTTTCCAGCTACACCCTACAGAGCTGTGTGAGTTGTTTGAAGCTTTGGATATTGTTTCATAAGCTAATCCTCCTTTAAACCCCTCCCAAACTTTCTTCCTGACCTCTCGGTTGTGTTCCTTCATGGAGTTTGTTCTGTAACGTTCTGTACCAAATCTCTGATGGCTTCAAAGACCAACTGCATTTATACTGAGATTAAGTCACGCACAGGTGGACTCTTATATATACCTAGGTGACCTCTGAGGAAAAATAACACTTTTATTTTAATTGAGAAGTATAAACGTAAAGTGGGTTGAATGCAACTGCATGTCACACAACGTTCAGATTTTTATTTGCAACAGGTGTTTACAACCATGTATATATCCCTTCCACTTCAGAATGTGCTACTTTATTTCTATCAATCACAGGAAACGGAGTTATGAATACTTTTTCCAAGTACTGTAGTAAGGGACAGGGGTAGATATGGGAATCTGGGTAAAACTAGGACGTAGTTCTGTTTGTTGTTTAGACAATAACTTAGTGGTGTAGTCTGAACCTGGTTTGTTAGTACTCTGGTACTAAACCACCATTCACTCCCATTACACCATTAACTGACTAGAGTAGATCAAAAGTAATACCATGACCCTAAACCACCATGGCGCTGAAGCACTTCTGTAGTTTCAAGCTGCCTGAGATTCCTAGTTAATCCCACAATAACACACTTTTACTTCATTCACCCATTGATTTTTTTCTCTCAGCTTTTCCTTCATTCATCCACCATAATCCTGTCATCCACTCATCAATCAGTCCATCCACCCATGCCCATGCTGTTCACCCAAAAACTGCCTTCTATAACCAGGATTACCCACTGGAAGGAAAACGTGTTTTTACAGCTTGTTCTCAGGGCTTTCATCCTGTAGGAAGCAGCGGAGATAATTCAGTTTGCTTGTGCAGGAATAACCCAGGCCTAAAATGACATTAATGATCATTTCCAGTCTGTGTTTTTAGCCCGTGTTCACCGTCTGTGCCATTTATGAGCCAAATGTTGATATCAGAGATCAGATAACTTGGATGCAGCTCTGACAGTTGTACTATCATTTGAGCTCATCCATCTGCGCTTTCATTCAGCACAAAAGTGTCCATCCAAATCATTCATTCACCCACTTGTAAATGCAGTGCTCCTAACCATTTTACAAGTCATTTCTGTACTTTTCCAGCCTCAAATTATAGGGATTCAGTCCATCTATGGCCAATCTTCAAAGTAGGGGTGGGAAAGGCCACTATGAATTTACCGCTGTTTTAAACACAGGTCACGTTTTAAACACAAAGCCAAAGAAAAACTACAACAACGGAGAAAAAAGAAGAAGGAGAAGGAAGGAGAGAAGAGAAAAGAAAAAGGGGTAAGAAAGATACAACAAAATAAAGAAGTAAAGAACAAAGACAGATAAGAAGAAAGGACTGAAGGAAATGAAGAAAGGAAGGAAAGGAGGCACAAGGGAGTACAGAAGAAGGAATGAAAGAAGGAAAGAATGTAAGTAAGGAGGAAGGAGTGAAGGATAAAATGAAGAAAGGAATGAAAGAAGCATTGATGGGTTTACGATTTAGAAGGACAGTCTGAATATGAAAATAGTTTTTTTTATTCTATTTTCTACCTCCATCCTTATCTAGTCCTGGAAAATCCTTAATTCAAGGACTTTTCCAGGCTGTGACAGAAACCTGTGTATCAACCCATCCGTCTGCACGCTCAACAATTCCTCCTTCTGGTTCTTCATGCATTATTCTCTAGGTTCCATTTCCGCCCATTCAACCCCACACATGCTCTCACCATCAGAGGTGCTGGACTGTAGTCTCTGGCAGAGGCCCTCTGTGTCTCCGTAGCTCTCCTGGATCTTCTGTAGGGCGTCAGCGCCTCGCAGCTCCATCAGCTCCCTCAGCTCCTTCACCGTGACCCCAAAGTCTCCCCCTGTGAGGCTGCCATCTGCCCTTCCTCCTCCTCCGCCCCTGCCTCGAGTCCCTTTGGGGTAGAACTCCACAGCACTGTTTGCCATTTCTCCCATAGTTGCTGTTGTTGACATGTCAGTCGGGTAACCTTGATGTGTTTTTGTCCGTTCCCTCCGTAGACCGCTCAGCTCCTCATTCGTTTGGCAGGTGAGGGGTTGTTCATGTGCTCTTAATTTTAATTTTTTTATTTAAACCGAGTGACTGAATTAACCTTCCGCTCTTCTTTTAATTCTTTGTGAGGGGCAATGAAGGGGTGTTGGTTGTATTTGTTTTTCTTCCCTCCTATCTCTCTTGACCTAACCTCCCACTGCTCCTTTAAATCTCCATAACAGAGGGAGGTGGGGGGGAGGGTGAGGAGGATGAAGGACAGCGAGCAGGAGCACTTCAGAGACGTGACGTCTGAATGAATCCAGCTTTCTTCTCCCTCGTCTCCCCGGTGACTCCACTCTTTCCTCGTCTCTGTCCCCCTCCCTCCAGGGTCACGGCTGGTCCGTGGACAGGCGGACAGACATGCTGACGGACGCGCGGACGGGAACGAAGGGGACGACGGACGGAGGGAGAGAGGGCAAAGGCGGCAGATAAATCACAGACAGGAAGCAGATCCAGTTTAGAGGTAGCTACTGCTGCACCACCAGGACCTGGAAGAGAGCACAGCAGACACAGGAACATTAACGTGGAGTTTTATTGATCTCACTCAGCGTACCAGTCATTTTTTTAAGTGAGGATAAAATCCCTAACAGCAGCCATCCTTATCTGAATAAACAGACAAATTAGCGAACCGGTCCAGTCATCTCTAAGCCCTGAAGCACCCTCACACAGATGACTGCGTGTGATATTCAAACCAGCATCTATTGATTTTTTTCTTCTTTCTTTTTTTTTTTTTTTTTTGGCACTGTGACGAGGCGTAAACACAACAATGAAACACTATCCTCTAAATAAAATTATAAGTGGATGCAAAGGAGCCGCTGGTTTGGAGAAGCAGCAGCATGCAGCGTTTTGTGTTTTAGGTGAATATTCAGTCCAGCGGAGGGTTGATGATGCTCTCCAGCGACACCGTTGTCTCGGCTTTTTAAAGCCAGGCTGTTGGCCCCATTAAGACAGGGAGCAAATGCAAAGTCGTCAGCTCATTGGGTAGCAATTTTTGCACAATAATTAGGGAGACCTTAAATAGTATCTGCATGAGGGAATCAAAAAGCAGGGAAAGTAACAAGAAGCTTTTCGGAGAGAACTGAGGCCGCTGACAACTCTGCGTGCAACGACTCCAGACCAGCTCCGGTCAAAGTCAGCTCCACGGCTTTAATATCGTCTTTAAAAACATTCAAACCGTAATGATCACATTCTTCTAGATGTAGTTCTGGTTGCCAAAGAATTAATCGCAAAGATGTTTTTCTTTTTGAAGCCACGCTGGAACTCGGCTCCACGATTGTTCCGTTTAATGCTGAATAGACACGATGTGTAAACCTTTAGCTGACGCTCCAGCAGACTAGTCTGGTTTTTCCTCCAGTCGCCGTGTCTCCCAGTTCCTCCGCTTTCTTTATTTTCTTTCACATCCTCTGCTTATGAGCTGAGAGTACCTCTATAAAGGACTCCGGTTTCACATTTTGGTCGTGATTTAAGAGCTGGGTTGTAGTAGTCGGGGCCAATATGGTATAAGCATCATATCATGATTTTGTTACCATAAAATCAGTCAGGATTTGATCATGGCTTCCTTACACCATATCATTGCTTTTAAAGATAATCAGGACACACTAGATTGTAGGATACGTTAATAGTTGGTTTTCCTACCCTTTTGTTTGCAGCTATTTAAAGAAAGAACAGTTTGTTCCTTAGCCTAATGCTATACTTTAAGAGGTAAGTAAAACTGCAGCCATTTCATGAGTTAAATCTGAACTGAATTCTTAAGGAATTCTTGTAAAAAACTACAGACGCGGCGGGAAATCAGCTGGTGACCTGATTCTGGCAGTGGGAGCGTTAAAACTGTGTTTTTCCCCAAACAATGAACACACCATGTCGTAGTCAGGTCCAGAGACCACGTCACGCTGATGAGTGGATGGGAAGGCTCTAAGTCAGCTACTTTCAGGATGGCTGCGCTGTTTTAAATGAAGTCAGGAAGCTATTTACATGGATTTTCTGAAACATGTGGAGACACGTCTACGGTTCAGTCAGGCGGTGGGAGACAGCGAGGCTTTCAGCAGACAACAGGAAGGCCCAACGAAGCAGCAAAGATGCTGTTTTCTCCTGTTACAATTTCAACATCTGTAAAGACACCTGCTGGACTAGGAAATACTGGCATCTTTTTGGATAATCCAGACTTACGGTAAAGGTCACTAAGGCAGTGGACTGCTGGTACATTAGTTGATACTGATTATTTTGAAGGTTAACACAAGCAAACTGACGGATGTGGTGGATGGCAGCAAACCAGGAACAAGTGCTCATGCTTTCTCTTATTTCCGTCTCAGACCTGTATTAGTGAGCGACATCAAATCTAACCAATACCTGTTTCAGTTCCAAACTGGAAAAGCAGCTGGATTTGCTAGTTGACGTGGTCGAGGTCAGGCTAGCTGCTGCTAGCAAAACCAGCCAACAATGTATTTCTCTGCAATCCACGGTGGTAACATGGTCGCTAAAGCAGCTTGTGCGACACGGTGAGTGTGTGAGACATCTAACAGGACATCAGTTCAACTAAACTGTAGCCATCACCGTTTTATAAGCAAGTCAACCATCACCAGCCTGGGTCAAAGTTTTACCAAAATCTGTAATCGACCCAGATAAATTCTGCTGGGTGCATTTCTGCCGGTAGCTGAAGCTGGGAGGATGCTGCTCTTGTTGCACCTGCAGCAACCCCCCCCCCCCCTCGCTAATCTAAACTTCCGTTTAATCCTTACTCCGGGATCATCCTCTACAAACAAACCTGACACTGAAAGCGCTCCGGTTCAGCTGGCTTTCCTGAGCCGCCCAGATGAAGCTTCACCTCATCCCACGTGAGCAATTACAGCCAGCTGTAGATGTTCTCAGCATAACACACGACAAAACATTCTGATCAGGCTGTTCTACATAAGGCCGAGCAGTAAAAAAAAAAAAAAAAACAGAGAAGAAGAAGAAAGAAAGGAGCAGAAGCTCATCATTAATTCCTTTTCTTCTCCCTCCTCTCCACTCTTAGCTCTCCCTGAGCTCCTCTGCCTCTTGCATCTTCTCCCTCCCCTCTCCTCCCTGCCCTGCCATGCTTCTATCCTGACTGAGAGTGTTAGTTTATGACTGAGTCACCCAGCTCCAGCTTCCTTTGAAGCCCCCCCTCCCCACCCCCACCCCTGCTCTCCATCTTCTTTTGCCTGCCTTCTCCTATTTATCTGTATGTCCAGAAGGATTTACAGGGTTTTTTTTCATGTTTCATTGCTTATCAGTTCACCTTTCCTCCCTTTACCCCCTTTTTTGACGCCTAAATTTTGTTCTTCCATCTTTGCGTCCGCTTCCTGTTACCGCAATCATTTATTTACTCTGTCAGTTGTACTTTTTCTTCCCGGGCTGATCTCTTACTCACTGATTCTGTCTGATATCATAACGCTCACGCAAGAAAAAAAAAACTCCTCCGTTCAACATCTCGACTACTGCAACTAAGACTCTCAGTTGTTTGTCTGAAAGCGTTGATGTGTGGAGCACACATGAGCGTGTGTGCTGGCCTGGGAGCCTGCGTTATGCATAATGCAAGAAGAAGAAGAAGAAGAAAAAGAAAAAAGAAGTTATTAATTAGTTCTGCATCCCTAACTCTCACAATATGCGAACCTTTATCCAAAGGATGCAGGAGCAAATGGGCCGTAGACGCACAAAAGCATGAGCACTCGCGCCCAGAGACATCAGTTATATGATCTCTGTCATGACACACACAAATGTGTCATACAGAACAGCACTTTGAGGCTGCGACGCTGAGAGGGGAGGGGGGGGGGGGGGCTGCCGTCCTGGCTGGGAGTGTGCTTTAACATGAAAAAAGTCAGACAAAAGGTCAGCACCCTCCTCAGTAGGCTGCCCATCTATCCTGAAAGCTGGCCCCGCTCGTCCACACACTGTCCCCTAAAGGGGGACGAGTAATTTGCTTATTTTTATTTCCCGTTTAATAGAAAGTGGCCACCCTTTTTCCCCTCGGGAGGTTTCTCTCTTTCTCTCTGCAGAAAGAACGTAGTGAATGGCACAAATCGGGAGGGGAAATGCAGAGTGCCAGAGGGCCATGCAACGCTCGGTGACTCCGCGCGTGCCAGATAAGGAGACAGAGCCGAGGCCAGATCCACATTGGAGCACATGTGACTGAATAAGTCTGCGTGCAGCCGTGTGTTCCCGTCCTGCTTCCACTCACGCAGCTGCCTTCCGGTTAGATCGCCTCCACCCCCCCCCGTGAGCCGGCACATCAGCCTTTCTACTGTGGCTGGTCAGTGGTGCTGCTGTTCACCTGCAGCCCCGACTTCCGGCAAAGAGTATGGAAGGGTCACCTCTGGCAGGGCCTTCAAATGTGGGCTGCCGCCTGCCGGCGCTGGCTCGGCGCCAGTCGCACACTTCTGTGGAGCCCAGTGGGAACAAGCACACTTAGAATGCAATGCAGTCAGTGGCTGGAGCCATTAAAGGTGAGCTGCCAATAGGGCAGAGATGTCTGCATTATCATGGAGAGCATTGAAGGAAGGACGGAAAGCAAGGAAGTGAAGGAGGGATGGATGGATGGAAGGAAGGAAGGAAGTGAAGGAGGGATGGATGGATGGAAGGAAGGAAGGAAGGAAGGAAGGAAGGAAGGAAGGAAGGAAGGAAGGAAGGAAGGAAGGAAGGAAGGAAGGAAGGAAGGAAGGAAGGAAGGAAGGAAGGAAGTTGAGCTCAGACTTGAGCATCCCATGTCCGTCCTTAACTCCACCCGAAGCAACACGCACAACTAAAGCAGTTTCCCGTGCAGGGATGGCCCGGTGAGTATTTCACACATAAAACGACCTTTGCTGGTCACCTTCAGACGTGCTCGGTCTTCATTCCGCTGCTCAGCCTCAGCAGCACCAGGGCGAAAGCCCAGAGACTAAACTACAAGGAGCAGAGGGAGCGCCGCTTGCTTCCAGCCCGTCTCCCTCCGCAAGGTTACCGGCCACCGGCCTTCCACCTGCCAAACTCTCCCCCTCCTGTGCCGGACTACTTGTCTAGGTCCCGCTGGCGGCGGATGGAACCGAATCCCCCTCACCCCCCCCCCCCCCCCACCCCCCGCCGCTCAGCTGTCCGTCGGCTCATCGCCGCAGGTACACCGTGACCAGGACAAACCAAGCATCTGATGGCCGCGAACAACGGAGGCGAACGGAGAGAACAGCGAGTGCTCCTCGGCGAAAACGTTCCGGCAGGACACAGGAAGGGGTGGATGCGCACGAGCACGCTCACACGCGCGCGCATTTGCTCCTAATGTCATCAGGCTGCCTGCATGCAGGGAGGTATGTCATGCGCTACTGTAGGGGCACTTTGGGCAGCCGGGAAAGGCCCGTGTAAGAACCTTAGGCCGAGCACATTCTGCAAGTCCTCCCCGGCCCCCCCGCATGCTATCAGTCGGCGACACATCCTCCATTAAAAGAAGGCGCGCGGGGTAAATAGCAGTCACGCACGCAGGCACGCACCGACTCACCGTGCAGGCCGAGCTCAAGGACATCAGCATCAGTGTTCGGGCGGGGAAGCAGAATCCCCGCTAATCTGCGTGTGCGTGAAGCGGAGAATGTCCCGAACCGGATGAGAGGATACAGCAGGGGGGAGAGGGTGCGGGCTGAGGGGAGGAGGATGCAGGGATGCGGCAGCTCCCGTCCCCTGGAGTCCAAAGGAGCGGAGGGATGAAAGACGACGACGGTGGCGGCGGTGGTGCTGATGAATATTCCGCTCCGCGCAGTCAGTCACCTGGTGGACGGTCGGCGGAGTTCTGCGGCGGTTTCAAGAGAGAGAGGGAGAGAGACGCCGACAATGACAGAGGGAGAGAGAGAGAGAGAGAGAGAGAGAGAGAGAGAGAGAGAGAGAGAGAGAGAGAGGATGCGCCGGGCTCAGGGTTTAAACACCTCTGCTGTGGGGAGGGGGGGGGGGGGCAGTCCGGATGAAGCTTGCTGCTTCCGTCAGTGACAGCAGCGAATTGGGCGGATATTTTAGGGGAGCTGGGAGAAAAAGAAAAGAGGGAACGAAAAGAAACGCCGCGGTGTGAGGAGAAGCTCCTGCGACATTTTTGGAAGAGGAGGAGGAGGAGGAGCCGCTGCTACAGCTCGCGCGCACTGTAGAAACGGTCGCAGCATCCGCGTGTATGGCAAGCAATTTGGTGATAAAATGGCATGGCTGTCAAACAATCCATCCATCCGGCCATCCATTGTCCATACCCGTTTATCTTTACAGGATCGTGGAGGTTGGGTAAGTACAGCCTGGACATGTCGCCAGACAATCACAGGGACACAGAGACGTACAAGACGGACAACCATGCGTGCACACACTTATGTCTTATAGGGCAGTTTTAGAGAGACCACTTAACCAAATGTTTTTGGAGGAAACGGGAGTACCCGGAGAGAACCCACCTGTGCTCTGGGAGAGCATGCAAACTCCATGCAGACAGAGCCCACATCGCTAAATCCATTTTTCCCAGAACCAAACCAACACATAAACTTTGATATTTTTATTTTAAAATCCCAGAGTGAAAATGAAGTCCCATTTTAATAATTCTGTCCATGACTTGATGGACTTTTAGGCCCAAAGTTCAGACCATCTCTCAGGAACTCACTTGTCAAACAATGTCAAGAAAAAGGTTTTAAATTGAGCACGACAGAAGGTTTTGGATTATCAATCGGTACAATGTTGCATTCAGTCACAACAAAATGAGTTCTATTTTATTCCCTCCATACTCTTGTCTTCACCCAAGCAGGGAGTAAAAGCATTACACGGGGACTAAGTACCTGGATGTTACAATTTATTTTATATCCAATTTTATGTTCTTTTCCTGTTCTGAAATAATTTGATAATTAATAATTTATTACGACTCTGGGGGATTTTTTTTTTATTTCAGCAGGAATTTAGTTTCAAATGGCAAATTAGTAAACTAAATGATACAAGTGCCTGCCATAAGAGAGAGGGTGATTGAAGACTGCTCTCAATCACCCCCCCCCCCCCCCCCCTCCCCCTCAGATGAACTGCGTGATGACGACAGCAGAGTACGTTTTTGTAGAAAAGCCTAAATGTAAAAATTATGTTTGGCAAAAACCCAAATTAGGTTTGAATTGGTGAAGATTTCATGGATTTGTAATCAATACGGGGTAGTGCTTTATTAATAATAAATAATGCCTTTTAGCCACAGTTCTCATCAAAAAAATTATAATACCCTTAATTAAATAGCATCTCTCAACTATTGGGTATAAATGAGAACATTATTTTGTGTAGAAAGAGATCCTCTTCTTCAAATGTAACCCTTCATGTGCTCCTTTGCTCTCCTGTGTAAGCACAACCTTTAACTCACAGTAAACAGCGCTGTGATGCTGTGGTTCTGTGCGGCTTTTTTCTTACTGAACCTGAATTGCACTTTATGTTTTAGACTTTGATGATTAGATATTGAGTTGTGTAAACGTTAATCCCCTGGTTTACATCTGACCACACCTTGTCCTTACTGGCCTGCTCCACGTCTGCTCACTTCCACTTCTGACAAACATTTGATGGCAGTCGTTGCTGCCTGCCGCCGGGCTGGCACAGCTAATTGTTAGGTCTGGGGAAGGATTTTTACATGGGGCCAGGTTGCTTTGGATATCGTATTTTCACAAACGAATAAAATCCTCTCTGGCGTGTTTAGTCACGTTTAGTTCTGTTTGGCTAGAAACATTCAAGTGAGAAGAAAAAGCGAAAAAGCAAATCCATTTTCACAGCACAGTTTGTTGTGTTTTTTACACTTGCTACAATCTAAGGGTTTTCTTTTGCCAAGAAAGCATTGAAAATGATTTGTTCTTTGTTTTATTTATTCATTTATTATCTAACCAGGAAAGACCCACTGGGAATATACAGGGGTGTCCTGGACCTGATGGCAGTAGCTCAAGACAAGGTTACGGTCCGGTTTCTGTGTAAACAAATTAACAGGAGGAGGGGCTGTGATGGCTGAGAGGTTAGGGTGCTGGACTTGACATCCAATGGGGTTTCCCCATGCAGGCTTGAACCCTGCTCACAGCGATGTTAAACTATTAGTCCAAAATACACAAAAAACAAGATAAAGATATCTGTAGCAGGAAGGCTGGAAGTACTCAGTCCTAACTGCCACCTCCTCAGTCCACAGACCCTTAGCCCCAGATTGCTCCCTGAGGGGATGGGGTAAATAGACACACTTCATTGTAATGACCAATAAATATTTCTTTCTTTCTCATTTATAAAGTTCTGTTCAGTCATGGTAAAAATTACACCTGCTTTCTCTTTGGGGTACGTTCCTTGAGCCCATTGAGGTTTGCATTAGATTAGACCTAATGGCTTTTTAAAGACACTGAAAGGGACACAGAGCATCTCATTTCCCACAACAAAAAGCTTATTATACCAATAGCTACAGTAAGTAACTTTTGTATGACTGAACTGTGCAAATTTCTCATAAAAGGGAAACACCATATACTGACTTTCCCTTACTCAATATACAGAATCTGTCCATCTAAGAATGTCATTTTAATAGAAATGATCAAAGTAGAATTCTGGAGGGAAAAAATCCTCTAAAACCGCCCCACAGTTTAGAGCTGAAATGATAAACTGTTAAACAGACACCAACGTTAGCATCATTAGCCACCAATAGTTTATCTACATTTTCTCACTGAGCCCACACCATGTACACCACAGGGCTGCCCATCCCATTAACTAAGCGTGAAAGTACGCCATCGTCAGTCTGTTCACTACCCAAAGCCATACTGCCTGCATGAACAACCACTGCTGACTGAAAGCTAAAAATAACACCTCCTTTATAAATGATGATGATTATTATTTTAGCAATAAGAGGCATGCAAATTAGTTAACAAATGGATAAAATACTAACACGATAAAACAAGTCTCAAAACAAACACAACTTTTAAAATGCATTAAGGGACATTACTTATAAGCTTAAATAATATTTTGGTTGTATTCATCAGTACTAAAGCGTTAATTAGAATTGGTTCCAAATGTGTTTTTTATTATTTATTGTGCTTTTTAAATTCCTGACTGCAAGAAAGAATGAATATCTCCCATTAAATGTCCATTTATAGAAATAATGTCAAGTTATTATAATAATAGGACTAACAGTGTGTGTATTGATTTAAAAAATATAGATTTTCCAGAGTAAATGAAAATGGCTTCAATCAGTTCACAGTTGGTCTGTAAATGCCCAAATTTTCCAATAATGGTGTAGTTAAATATTTGTCATGAATTTCTTTTAATTCCAGTCATTGACTCCACTTGCATTCTGCGTTTATTTGCTCTGTGGTTGTGGGATAGGTTCGCTGGGGCGCAGCAGGGAAGAGTTTTCTGGGTACAGCAGCAGCAGCTTGTCTGACATGCAGAACGATGGAGGCCTCTGTATGCTCAATGAGACCAGCGTGGAGCCAAAGAGGTGCTGGACAAGGCAAGGTGCAAATGGACTGCATTTCCCAGCCTTCCCTGTGAACCCCTGGAGGACCAGGCTCTCCACAGAGATACAAAAAAAAAGAAAATCTGACATAATTATCCCACAAACATCCTCCACTCTTCCAAGTTACCCCCCGACTGTCACAGCGACTCAGATAGTGAGTCTGAGCGCGGCAAAGGAGGAGAAATGTATTTATAGATAAATCAGACAAACTTATTAATAGATGTCTTCTACACTAGAGGAAGATGGGCTGCAGACTCGCCCGCCCGTCCAGATGCTGACACACATGCACGCTCATCCTGATGAAAAGCTTCGTTGCTGATTTCATCTCTCCCTGCTCTTATCTTTAACTCTTCCCCTCCTTCTTCCACAGGCAAATGCTGAAAAAAAAGTCAAAACCTTTGAACCGTAGTAGATAAATCTTTAACAACAGGCGTGCTCTAACGCCTCCTTACATCTGAGGGCAACTTGTTTGTTTTAAATTCATAAATCTGCAAACAAAGAGGCAAAGATCAGGAAAGGAAACGGAGTTAGTGAAGGAGGCAGTCTTGGTGAGGTGTTTCTCTTGCTCCCCGCAGCCTAAATTACATCAGTATTGAGCTCAGACCAGAGACAGCTGCAGTGCTGAGGGTGGAGATCCAGCTGATGGCTCATCCTACTACACCAGAGATCCTTTTAACAGACAAATGAGTTTGTTGTTTCTCTGTGAGCTTGCATTAACGATACTTTACTCTGTATCAGTGCACGGTACCAGTCCAACTAAGAGGTTCCAGGAACCATGTGGAGTCCACTGACTGTCTCCCAGCTGTCTGGGTTCATCTCACCTGCTTTTTTCCTTCGATGTGAGAATGTCCCACTTCTGCTTTATAACAGAGAACAGGATTTCATGATCCCACTTTAAGATAAAAGCCTTTATACAGTTAAAACCCCAAACTTAACTGAAAATGATGGTATTGAGTGACAGACCAACACAAAGAAGTGCATAACTGGGATAACAAAGAATACATATGTATACATATTTACAAGAAACATGTTCCTATTTTCCTTTTCAGGAAGAAATATCTGAAGCCAGGTTTTCTGGACTGATCAGATGGGAGTGATTATTATTATTATTATTATTAATTTTTGATTGATTCAGAGCTCTGTAGTTGTTCAGAACCAGAACCTGGCTAATAGATGTGCACACACTGTAAATATACAACACCCTATTCTCACCTTAGTCATGTACATTCAGAAACAAAACACATCCTAGAAATGATTTTCAGGTCGTTTTGATGGAAGAGTAACAAGTTGAACACAGCAGTCCAGACTCTCCTATGGTCCCCCTGTTCTTGTTCTTATGGCAAGTCAAATCAATCCATCCGTCCATGCATCCGTCCCTCTGTCTGTCCATCCTTCTATTTGTCCACCATTCCCACTTGCAAGGTTCAATTCAATTGAATTTTGTTTATATAGCGGCAATTCACAACACATGTGATCCTAAGGCCCATTACAAAGTCAAATTCAATCAAATCAGACAGATTGATCAAAAAGTTTCCTAAGGAAACCCAGCAGATTGCATCAAGTCTTGACAAGCAGCATTCACTCCTCCTGAAGAAGCGTAGAGCCACAGGAACAGTCGTCTGCATTGTTGATGGCTTTGCAGCAATCCCTCATACTGAGCATGCATGAAGCGACAGTGGAGAGGAAAACTCCCCTTTAACAGGGAGGAAAAACCTCCAGCAGAACCAGAACCAGTGTTAACGGTCATCTGCCTCGACCGACTGGAGGTTAGAGAAGACAGAGCAGAGACACAAAAAAGTACAGAAGCACACACTGATCCAGGAATCCTTTCTATGTTATATGGTAATAATGGATGATCTGCAGGGAAGCTACAGTTAGAAACATCAAATGTATTTAGTAGAATTTGCTGTATATTTGCTCAATGCGTACATCAATCTGCTGATGCAGAACAAACCCCAGGCATTAAGGTTTATAAATGCTATTTTGTATGTTTTAATGGGAACAACTAAAAGAACATTTGTTGCAAATGTTTGGTTAAACTATAAAATAAATCCAAAAAAGGATAAAATAATGATAAAATAATTGGACTTCAGAACTGAAGTTTTGCAATGTGCTGGGTAACTGAGATACTTCACCAGCAACTATAAGATAACCTTAAATGGTTATTGGGCAGAATTTCCTATGAACCAAAGAAAAAGAAGAGCCATTCACAGGCCAAGAAACAACTGGTTAATAGTTTCTAAAAAGTCCAGGTGGTAAGAAGTAACTGTTTACTTTAAATCAAATTCATTATTATTTATACTTTAGGTTGTATTTTAGCAAAAGGATTACATTGTTCAGAACTATTAATGCAGATGGTTTTGTTAAGTGTGAACAGAGCAAAGTCAGTTTTGTTTTGTGGGGAGTTAATAATTCTGATCTTCTTCTCATTTTACAAAAAAAAGGGTCACTATTTACATTCCCTTTGTCTAAAACCTGATAACAAAAAGCAAACACTGAATTTATATACATGTTTTAAATTACAGGAGAAGATAAAACACTGAGGATCCTACTTTTGACAATTCGGACTTTTATCATATATTTAATTTAATCCAGCTAATCCAGCTGATGGATTAGCCACGTCTGTAAAAATCATTTGTTGTATTGATGAAGAGCTGAATATTGGGACACACTCAACAGACTCCTTAATGCCAGGGGCCACAGCAACTGCAAATCATATTGATCAACCTGCTCTGTACATTGAGAGTCTACCCCTGAGAGAGAGCAAAGAAGAGCCAGTCTGTTGCTGTCCGGAAGAGTCCTGACTGTGGATAGACAGCTGCGCTTGAATAAATGTAATAATAATAATAAATTCAGTTTCTTCTAGTCTATCTTTTTAAGTTCAGTGCACATTGTTTTCATTAACTTCCTTGGACTGACTCCATACCATGAATTCCAGGAGCCTGCTCTGTTCAGCCAGGGACTCCTGGAGTGTCCGTCAATGAACATCTTCTATCCCACCAGGGTTGATGATGAACCTCCTGGTCAAAAGTCTCTAATAATCATCTAAATTAAAAGAAATAAACACTTGAAATAGATCTGTCTGTGGGTAATGAATGAATATAATGTACAAGTTTCACTTTTTGAATGGAATTACTGAAAAAAAAAAACGTTTTCATGATATTCTAATTATATGAGCAGCACTTGGACTTTTGGAAAAGTACAATAAAACATTTCATTTGACGTGGCTGATTTTGTCCTGTTTTAAGTTGACGCATGATCTAGCTTATTGTTTCGCTGCTCAGTTATGATCAGGAAGTGAAACTACAGAGATTATTTGTTTGTAAAATAATGTGGCGCGATGAAGGGAGAGTCTCACAAACAAGCAATAAATATTACTAAAGATGTTTTTTTTTTTTCCTGATCCACAAAGAATAAAGATAAAATAAAAGTTATTTCTTTCCACCACTTGGAGCTTCACAGGCCTTTGATGGAGGCATTGATCACTTGCTCTGCCTGAAGATCCCTGCATCTCTTCGTCTTCTCCGTTTACATGGATAATAAATCATGCCCGCTGCTCTTTCTGCCCCTCCCCTCAGTCCTTCCACACGCGTCCACGTTCAATCCATTGTCCGTGCATTAGGCGTTCACAAGTGCTCGGCTGATGTCTAAAATCAGTCTGGAGGCTGCTGAGCTTTTATCAGTCCAAGGGTAGTCTCCTGGCAGACTGCAGGCCTGATGTAACATCAACATCCTAAACTGTCCTCTCCATACAAACACACATGTGCATGCCTGTGCACACAGCTGGTTGTGTGTGTGTGTGTATGTGTGTGTGTGACCTTCTGACTTCCCCTCAAGCCCAGAGTGAAGGCTGAAGTGATGTGTTTGCAGATCAGAAGCACGCAGAGGAGAGGCGATCCGAACGGGGTGAAAGGTGCCAAAGTGTGATACAAAGAAAAGCTCAGCTCCTCTCCTCTTCCCTCCATTCCTCCTACATCCATCCGTGTTTGGTCTCCTCTTCCTTTCTCCTCTGACTCCTTCCCATCTGATGGTTAATTCATGGAGTGTGGCTGAACACGCGCCCTCTCCATTATTAATATAACATTAGGGAGACGGGGAGAGGAGGCGGGAGAAGGAAGGGAGAGGAAAGAAATGTGGACGACGCAAGGAGAAGCGCAGATAACAAAAAGAGGAGAGTGGAAAGAAGCGAAGGTATCAGTCAAACCGGGGTGACACGAAGAGATGGAGAGAGGAGGAAAAAATAGAGCACGAGAGGACTGGAGCAAATGAAGTGAGAGCCAGCCAGATTTTTTCCCCCAGTAGGGGAAAATAAACTGGAGCAATGACAGATGAGTAGGGTGCAAGTGTTTCAGGACGGCGAATATTGTGCGACATGTGATGAGCAGGGGATGCACGCAGTGCTCCGTGTCCCGAGAAGAGGCAGGAGAGAGGGGAGGAGGGGAGGAGGAGGCAGGGAGACTCAGATGTGTCACTACTGATCATGTGACTTTGACTTCTTCATCCTGGACTGAACAGAAACTCAACAGACCTGCATCCACACATGAAAGCAGCCCAACACTTGGCTGCTAAAAATATCAACTCTTAGAAGCTTCTGGTGATAAGGAGAAGGAAACCAAAACAGACTTTAGGAGTATTCACACTTGGCAGAGTCAGAAAAATGCTTCTTACGGGAAAAACTGAAAGGATGGCCAGTTTTGATGGCTCAGAAACACTGAGGACTGATCTATTTCATCTTTGTGTCACTGCAGCGAAAAGTCAAGACTAACGGTTTAGTGTCAGCTATCCAACAACTCTCTAAAATCACAGGGGAAATACGAAAGCATATATATATATATGTATATATATATATATATATATATACATATATATATATATATATATATATATATATTCACACTATAAAAGCACGTATCATTTTTTTTCCTCAATGTCTGGTATTAAGTCAGATTAAACTTTTCCTTTGTAGGTCAGTTAGGCTGACCTAACCTTCCGCTGTTTGCTCAGGGCCACATTAATGATGTATTTTCTAGGACTGAGATCAGTGCTTTGTGACTCTCTTCACAACATTGACTGTGACTAATTTGGCGCTGGGCTTAGTCATTTTATATCAGGAAGACCCAGATGTGCCCATGTTTTAACTTCCTGGCTGACGTCTTAAGATGTCTGTTCAGTAATTCCACATCTTGTTCTTTCCTTGTAATCTGTCTACTTTGTGAAGTGCACCAGTCACTCGTGTCGCAAAGCACCCCATAACTCAACATTAACACGTCTGTACTTCAGCACAGGGATGCATTCTTTGGCGCTTGAAAGCTTCTCTCTTTCTTTCCCCCAGTGTAACAATAGTCTGTATTGTTACACTGTAATTTTCAGAGCCCAGGACATGTTTCCAAAGAATTTGCAGAGTATTTGCAAACTCTTATGTTGCTTCTGGAGTGATGGCGTCCTCCTCCCAGTATGTGTCTATATTGCGTGTGTTTTCGGGCTGGATGATAGAGAGAAAAAGAATATTGATAAAATAGAAATCACAATGATCAATATCGATTATTAAAAAAATATTTAAGTGCAGCCCTGCCCATTTGATGCTGTTCCTTAATTACCTATTTTTAGACAAAAAACACACAAACACTAAATTCAAACTCAACCAACTTTTTACCAAAATTGCAACTTTTTAAAATTGAAAAAAAAGAACGTGTTCTATAAACTCTATGAAGGGGGCGGAGCTTGGTGACAGTGTTCCTGGTCTGCGATTGTGATTGGTTGGGAGGATGTAACAATGTAATATTAACCTACATTATAGGCTAGAATGCAAAAGTAAGGAAAACTGTTCCTCTTGAACTTTTTATTGACCCTTTCTGTTTTTTCACAGATATATATTGTTATTGTAAATTTCACATCAAAACACATTCATCTCTGGAACCCATCTCCTTCCATAAATGGCATGACGGATTGACAGTCCCTTGTGTTTTTGAATATAATTGTTTGAACAGACGAGCATGGGCCCAACAGACTTCTGGGAGTTGTACCTAAGGATGAAACAGACTTGTGGAGGTTCTGTTCCTGATATCTACGATTATTTGTTGATTTTTCATAAGGAAGCAGTTTTCGAGAAGTGCCTCCATCTATGAAGTTGCAAAGCCTGCTGGGTTTCCCCAGACTGAAGGACTACTTGCTAATTCAAAGGCTAACAAAGGCTTAGTGTGCTTTTAGTGAGATAACATCCAGTGTGCTAGCACACACCAAGATTATTTAGTGTCCAAACTACTGTACGTGAAGAAATTTAATGCAATTCTCAAAAAAAAAACAAAGCTCATTCTGGAATTGAGCAAATCTGCTTTCATCCGTATGTTTAATTATACAGACTTTCAGTATTATTCTAGTTGTTTTGTGCAGTGAATGTGACGGCCTGTGACATGTCCATTGATTGATTTGGAGCTGGGAGGACATTCAGTCAGCTCTTATAGCAAAATGAAAAAGGTTAAAGAAATAAGACTTCATACAAGGTTACACATTTTATTCAACATCTGCACATTTTAGATCTGTAAAACATACAGTATAGAAATGAATAAGACAGAACATGTCCGTATGTGTATGTAGGAATCAGTTAGAATTAGGAAAAACCAAATTATCTGCTAGATAAGGCCTTTAATGTTGTGCCACCTCTGCTTAAAAAATGGTGAAATTTTACATGTTGAGGACAAAAGCAGCATGAGGCCTAAAAAATAAAATGAGAGCAGAAACAAAGCATGTGCTCAGCAAATGGACAGTACCCAGTAAAAGAGCGCAGGAATCAAGAAAGAATGCATCTGTGGTCTCCAACCTGCAGCTCCAGAAACTCTTTGGGACTTTCTCAATTGGGGTTAAAAATGATAAATACCAACAAATGTGTTTAACTATAGATATATAGCTGATGCAGGTTTTAGCAGATTCAGTTTTGTCATGGAATCATTTTCCGAATTTTCACAACAAAAGTAGCAGTAATTTTTTTTCAGATGTGTGTGTCTTATTAAGTTTTTAAAAAATATATACATTATTCTACACAAATAACATTCGATTGACAAATGAATCCATTTTCTTTTTCTTTATCTTAAAACCTAAAATGCAGATAAAATGGCAATTCTTTAGATAAGACAACACATTTCCTACTGTAGAAAATATATATTTTTTTTTCCAAAAGATCAGTTAATATTTGTGGTTCTAAACGAGTTTTAGTCAGCTGGACCGAGGGAGAAAATGGCTCTTTGCATGGTAAAGGTTGCAGACCCCTGGTCTAGAGCCGACTGAATGACTTTGTTGGAGCTAAATCTTATTTTCTGCCGAGCAAGCTGGGGTATTTTATTAATTCAATAAAAAGACAAATTGTCTCTCAGTGTCGGGCAGATGAATACCAAGGCGCTATGATTCAGTATAACATTAGTTCTTTGTTAAGTTGTTGGCTATATATTGTTACAACGCTGGGTAACCCTTGGAGTCAAGTAGTCATTTTAATCCGGAATGATTTATTGATCAGAGTTTAAAGATGCACACAAAAACCTTTCCTCTGAAAATAGTTAATGGACGTAAATTTGTGGGAAGAAAACAGCCAAAGTTCAAAGAAAACTATTTAAAGACCTTCAGAAAGCTTGGAGAGTTGTTGATATACTGATACTTGATAAACCACTTAGACTGGCTACAAGAAACAGAAACAGCTGAATAAAAGGAAATCAGAGCTGGACCAAGAATGTAAAACAGTCTGGCAAACAAAACAAAAGCATGTGCACAGAAGTGCTATTCAGGGCTCCCAGCCGGTTACTTGTTCATTCAGAAACAGGTTATTATTTTACTCTAAAGTTTACATTTCAAAATCCCAGAGTTCCCAATAATATGTTCTAAATTTATCAGAAAATGAATGGCTGTGTGGTGTTTAAGTAAGAAAAAAAAAATGCAGCATAAATATACAGCAAGGACAATACACAATTGAACTAAAACCACCTTTTATACACAAAAAACAAAAAATGTTTATTGCCTTTTTTAGATTTCTTTCATTCTGACAATGGGGCAGAAAACTAAGTCTGAAACATAATTGTAATATTGTGATCTGACAAACTATTATTAGACTCTTCAAGACTACCTAAACTCTGTCATGGGATGGAAACAGGCTGCCATCTAAGCATGAGAGTAGGAGCATACACTAGTTTGCCAAAAGTATTTGCTCCCCTGCCTTGACTCACATATGACCTTTAGTGACCTCCCAATCTTAACCCAATGTTACATTGGTTGAACCCCTGCAGCCAGAACAGCTTCAATTCTTCAGGGAAGCTGTCCACAAGGTTGTGAACTGAATTTTTCAACCTTCTTCCAGAAGTACATTTATGAGGTCAGACACTGATGTTGGACGAGACGGCCTGGCTCTTAGTCTCCTCTCCAATTCCTCCCAAAGGTGTTCTGTCAGGTTGAGGTCAGGACTCTGCAGGCCAGTCAAGGTCTTCCTCACCAAACTCTCTCCTCCATCTCTTCATGGATGTTGCTTTGTGCTCTGGTGGATTCACAATTTCCCGTAACACACATCCCACTGACAGAATGACGTCGACATTCTGCTGTAGCTATTTTTAACAGTTGATAGATGCTTCTTTGGTTCTCTCATTTTCTTGGCATAATGGGGGATTTTATTGAAATTTCAGCTTCAACATTATTGTTGTTCCTGACAACAATAATGTTCCAAGACAGAAAAAAGATTTATCAATCCTACAGATGTCAATTGATCAGAAAAGTCCACCTGTGTGTAATTGTATCCCAGTCTAAACCCAGCTGGTTTGGTCTGGAGAAGTTTAAAACAGGGTTAGGTCAGAAAACAGTATCTCAACATTTTTAATATCTCATAGAGCTCTGTTAAGTATGAGTAGAACAGAAGGGACAGGGGACGTGGCCAATGTTGCTATGAAGGTGGCTGAGACTAAATACCGGACAATTCTAGCAGGATGATAACCATAAATATAGAGTTGTTATGAAACTGTGAACACATTTTCATGCTAGAACGGTCCACAGTCCAGACGTAGAGTACTAATGCTGCATTCAGAGAAAAATGCTTTTTTGAGTGTCAAGGCATCAGATTTACGTGCAAAGTCTAAGGTGGACAGGCCCCACGGGGCTTCGAGACGTCACACAGCGCCTGTTGAAGCTTTCCACACATTTTCTGTTGCGTTTTTGGCTTAACACACATTAAGCACCTCGAGAATGTCAACCAATCAGAGACACCCCGCTATGTGATGTAGTGGCAGATTTTCCGACTGGAAAATATATTTTTACTTCTTATCACCGATAAACGTTAACATCAGGCTTCCTGAATGATGCCCACTAACCTGAGACTGATGCTCTTCAGCTAAAATAGGGCACCTGTAGTTGTCCTGGCTGGAGATACAGGCATGGCATGTCTGAACTGTTTAGAAGCAGTAGAGCTTTCTGAGCTATCTAAAATTCTAGCTTCATCTAAACCAGGGGTGTCCAGCTCCAGTCCCCGAGAGACAGTGTCCTGAAACTTTTAGAGGTTTCTCTGGCCCCACACACCTGAATCAAATAGCACAATTAGCTCCTCAGTATGCAGTCAGGTTCTTCAGAGTCCTGCTAATTAACTGATTATTTGACTCAGGCGTGTCAGACCAGGGACACATCTAAAGGTTGCAGGACACCGGCTCTCGAGGACTGGAGTTGGACACCCCTGATCTAAACCTTCTACCTGTATGTTAGACCCAATCCCAACCAAGTTGTTTAAAGAGATATTCCCTTTGATCAGTGGCCCTATTTTAGACATGATTAATCTATCCTTGGTAAATATGTACCACAGGCTTTTAAAGTAGCTGTTATTAAACCTTTACTTAAGAAACTATCTCTTGATCAAGACGAGTTAGTAAATTACAGACCTATATCTAATCTTCTTTTCTTATCTAAAATTCTTGAGAAAGTAGTTGCTAATCAACTTTGTGAACATTTACAAAGTAATGACCTACTTGAGGAGTTTCAGTCAGGCTTCAGAGCTCATCATAGCACTGAAACAGCTCTGGTGAAGGTCACTAATGATATTCTCATGGCCTCAGATAATGGACTTGTGTCTATACTTGTCCTGTTAGATCTCAGTGCTGCGTTTGATACAGTTGATCACAATATTCTTCTACAAAGACTTGAGCATACTGTAGGGATTAAGGGGAAAGCATTAGGCTGGTTTAAATCTTATCTGTACCGGACAGATTCCAGTTTGTTCATGTTAATAATAAATCTTCCTCAAACTCTAAGGTCACCTGTGGAGTACCACAGGGTTCAGTCCTTGGACCAATTCTCTTTACTATATATATGCTTCTGATTGGCAAAATTATCAGACAGCATGGGATTAATTTCCACTGTTATGCTTATGACACTCAGCTATATTTATCAATAAATCCTGATGAATCCAATCAGTTACTTCGACTGCAGTCATGTCTTGAAGACATCGAAAGCTGGATGACTTTAAATTTCCTGCATTTAAATTCTGACAAGACAGAAGTTGTAAACTCTGGACCTGGTCCTCAAAAAAATAAACTTCTTAACCAATCACTTAATCTGGGTGGCATTAACTTGGCCTCTGGTAATAAAGTAAAAAAGCTTGGTGTTATTTTCGACCAAGACATGTCATTTAAATCCCATATTAAACAGGTTTCTAGAGTTTACTTTTTCCACCTCAGGAATATCGCCAAAATTAGAAACATTCTGTCCAGGGTCTATTTTTCTCACTCTACTGAGTTCTACTGTTCTCTAGTTTTGCACTGCATTACATTGAAATGACTGTTGTCATTTCTGCTTTAACTTTTTGCTCTCTCTCTTTTTCTTCATAGTAGGTACACCGGGTCTGGTGTTCTGTTAACTGTGACATCATCCAGAGAAGACGGCTCACCTGCTACTACCATCTAATGTAGAACAGATTACTGGATCAATGTGTGCTTCTGTGCTTTTTTGTCTGTCTTGTTGTGTCTCTGCTCTGTCTTCTGTAACCCCCAGTGGGTCGAGGCAGATGACCGTTCATACTGAGCCCGGTTCTGCTGGAGGTTTTCCTTCCTGTTAATGGGGAGTTTTCTTTCCGCTGTCGCTTCATGCTTGCTCAGTATGAGGGATTGCTGCAAAGCTATGGACAATGCAGATGACTCTCCCTGTAGCTCTATGCTTCTCCAGGAGTGAATGCTGCTTGTCGGGACTTTGATGCAATCAACTGGTTTCCTTATGTAGGACATTTTTGACCAATCTGTATAATCTGATTGAATTTGACTTTGTAAAGTGCCTCGAGATGACATGTTTCATGAATTGGCGCTATATAAATAAAGTTTAATTGAATTGAATCCATGGGGGTCAGCAGGTTGTCAAACTGGCCTCAGGTGAGACGTAAATAGCACTGAAAGCGACCCTCGTCTGAGTGCAGCTCCTGCAGTAGGTGGAGAAACCCACTAAACTCAAAATGACTCAATTATCTGGTGAATTCAGACACGGCGCAGAGGTTTCTGACGACAACGTTCTCTTTCTTCATTCAATACATAAAGCCAAGCGACTCTCTCGATTTTATCCGCAATTTTACAGAGAGTCCAACAGAGCAGCTCCTACCAACAGGAGCTGCTTAGTCAGAGGCTCCAGACAGCTCGTCTGACTTTTATGTGCACAAGCGTCCAAGTTGAGGCGATTTTGACTTAAAAAGTGTTTGGTCTGAATGCAGCATTAGACCTAAATTGTTTACACTGTTCCCAAATACTAAGGTAACTTGCACACACCTTAGCTGGGATGTTGCTGCACTACCATGCATATTGTATATTGTATGTACTTTATGTAAATATTGCATATTGTATTATTGTGTTATTTAAATAGGCTGGAGTTTTTTCCCCTCTCAAAAATATTTTTTTCCCCCTTTGTGCAATATTTACTCTGGTATTTACCCTTATCGTCTACTCTTGGTGTTTCTTTAGAGCTAACTTTAGATTAGAGCGGTTTGCTCTATTTTTCTTATTGCTATAATTGTGTTGCCACTGTCAAACTCAAATTTTCCCCATTGTGGGACAATAATAAAAAAGCTGAGGTTCACAGCCTCTCTCCATGCTATCTCACTGAGTCTAAGCTATTTCGGAAAGACGGATGGGCAAATACGTCAGTTTCTAGATGTGGAAAGCGACTAGGAGTATCCCTTAGATGTGAGGCTGTAGTTGAAGCAAAACTAGGATGGGCTTAACATTGACTTTTAGACACTGAATGCAAATGCATTCCACATGTTTCAGACAATCAATTTAACAAGTTTAGCATTTTGTCTGCACTACCAAACATATGTACCACACAACATCCCAATTAATCCAATAAGGTTTGTAGTTGTAAAAAAAAAAAAAAAAGTTCAAGTTGTGTGAATACTTTTTCAAAGCCCTGCGTTTTTTATACTGGTGGAATTGCTTAGCAGCAACACTTTTTGCACCTCACATGTGAACAGCCTTATTAGAATAGGAAATGGTCTTGGTTTGTGTTTGTTGAAAAGAAATTTGCAAATGCAGACATTTGTTATTGTGATGCAGTTTAATAAGACCAATCATCCTGAGATCACATTCTACAACATTTTTATTTCTTCATCGTTATTACAAATCAATGCATTGATAATATTTACACACAGAGGTGTAGATCTTCTCAAATTCCCACAGTGGTGCCTGGAGTAAAAATCTGTCACATGTGGGGCGTTCAGACGGATCTGGACCAAACGGGAGAAATGTCTCCCCTCGGTGGCAGTCAAGGGTACTGCAGGTGTGATTTTCTTAGCTCCACGGGGTAACTGGGGCAAAAACAAAGTCCTTTCTGCCTCAGATGCACAGATTGTTCAAACACACCTGAACCCCAGCCCTCCGCTGCGCCGATCAGGCCATGTTCATGTTCTTGCCACGCAGACACCAACAGAACTTTCATGTGGAGCTCCTGTCTGTCGCCGCCGTCTCCTTCAGATACATTTGGCCTCCATGTCATACAGCCGGAGAAGATCTGAGATCACAGCATTGATGTCTGCTTTGGTCACGTCCTCACACAGCACCTACAGACGCACAAACACACAGCCCAGACTTTCAGCTCCACACCTGGCCTCAATAAACAGGGGACATCAAAGGTGCACACACCATTTCAAACGACCCAGATTCAGTGGCCTTGAGGGATGAAGCAGAAGCTCTGTGCAAAAACAGACTTTTCTTCATTTGAATTTGAATCGGCTGACTTGCTAAATGAAATCTGTGACAAAAGAGATCTCATTTAGAAAATCGGGTGAATAGGACAGAACTATAATTGCCAGCAACAATAAATGGACGCCTAACAGTTATATAAGGCTTCTGTGCCTTTGAAGACTAGCTGCAGCAGTAATGTAATCTAGCTGAAGTGCACTAAAAACCAAACTGCAGGCACTCAGGCTGCATGACAGCAGAAACATCTTTAGACCAAACATTTTCTTTAAGCTGTTGCACAGAATAACTTGATACTTCCGCATCCAAGCAATTATTTATTTACCTAAATCTTTGTTCTGCGTACTTTAGAAATGTGATTGTAAAGATTCAGGAATTGTTGGATAGAACCCCGCACCTTTAATTGCTTTAGGGTGTTTTATTATAGCCCAAAATGATGAGTCTGGACAATTACAATCAGAGACGCTTTTGATCCAGCAGCCAACTATTTCTGCTTCAACTCACTTTGCTTTTTCCAGCTTTTAGCCTTTCCTGAAAGTTATAGGAACTGCCCAAAAAAAAAAAAAAAAAGAGAGAAAAAAAGCCACAAAGGACAGTACCGTAAATAATAAAACAGCTTCATGATTGCACAAATTTAAGGGATTAGTCTGTTTAAACTGGAAAGGTACATTCAAAACCATCCTTGGAAATAAATACTTTTTTTTTTTTTTTTCTAGACACAAACCTCTACGTATTTTATTGATTTTAAACGAGATACCAACACAAAGTGTGAATACTCATAAAGTGGAAGGAAAATGATACAAGATTAGTATTTTTTTTTAGATGCATTTGTGTTAAGCATCCTTGTCTTCGATACACTTGCAGGTAAATCTAAAAAAACATGCGTAATGCATAAAAGTGCAACCGTTTTTGTCAGTCACCTCAAATAGTGGTATTCATATATTAAATAGAATCGTTACACAGAGTGATCTATTCCACGCCTTTGTTTCTTTTCATCTTGATTACAGCTACAGGTAATGAAAACCCAAAATTCAGTGTCTTATTAAATGAGAATACTGTGAAAAAGTTTATTATTGGAAACTCGTGGAGCCACACCCTGATTAGCTAATCAACTCAGAGCACCTCTGAAGGTTTCCTGAGCCTTTAAACAGCCTCTGACTCTGGGTCAGTAGGCGACACAATCATGGAGAAGACTGCTGACTGGACAGATATGTAGATTCATTACATTCTGTTTCTCAGAAAATTCGAACATTACGGTACATAAGCTTGATAAAAAGATTGACATGAAAGATTAAGAATTGATGCAATCTGCTGGGTTTCCTTAGATAGATATTTTTTTGACCAATCTGTATAATCTGATTGAATTTGACTTTGTAAAGTGCCTTAAGATGACATGTTTCATGAATTGGCGCTATATAAATAAAATTGAGTTGAAATTAATAAAAAGGATATTCCTAACGGAAATGTCAGGCTTTTGAAATGTCTCTTCATTTTTATGAGCTCAATAATTGGCCTGGGCTCCTTTAGCATGAATTGCTGCATAAACGCTGTCTTCCTCCAGACTTTGGGACCTTGATTTCCAAAAGAAATACAGAATTTACTTTCATCTGAAACCAGAACTTTGGACCATTGAGCAACAGTCTCTGGTCCAGGAGCGACTTGACAAGAGGAATATGACATTTGTAGCTTGTGTAGACTGCTCTGTGCTCTGCGCCTCTTAATGCACAGACTCCAGACTCTGTCCGCTCCCCAAAATTCCTGAATGGACTTTGTTGGACAATCTTCTCACGGCTGCAGTTGCAGTTCTCCATTAAAACGTTTTCCTTCCATTCAACTTTCTATGCATACGATTGGATTCAGAACTCTGTGACCAAGCAGCTTCTTCAGCAATGACTTACCCTCAGTGTGGAGACAGACTTTTGGGTTTTCATTGTCTGTAAATTACATTCATCAAAATTACACAAGAAAAGAAGGCTTAAAATATTTTACCCTAGTAAATCTATACATAAGATTCACTTTCTGAAATTAGTGATAAAAAATTTGGAACTTTTCCTCCGATATTCTAATTTCTGGACCTCGATATTCTAATGTACCTGTAGATGCTGACATGTTTAGCCTGGCTCCAAGTAGCAGTGGTTGTTGGCCAGCAGCCGGCCCTCTGAAAGCACTTTCAGTCTTTGTCTGACAGCTTAACTGCCTCTACACATCAGCTTACACTTCAATTAATTTGTGCTCCGACTGTTTAACAGCTTCCAGCTATCTGACATCTTGGCTGCTGTCGCTGCTTACACATCGACTGGTGCATCGCCTGATTCCAGCCCACACGCTTCACAGCCGACTGAAATTTCAATACCCGTTATGGTTTCAAATTTACTGCCTTCATGAGCTCGTTAAACAACTGCTTTCATTGACTTACACTTAAACTGACAGTCAGCTGTCGGAGCGTACAGCCTAAATGGGAGGGAGTGTGGGACAGAACGCTGGTTGTAGTGTCTGATTTGCAGGAATTAGACCCAGACAACACCTAGATGTACAGTTGTTGCTTTATATGGAATAACGGCAAACATGTAAGGGTTATTTTTAAAGATACGTCGAAAAATCAGCTGTTGACTTAAATGCGGTACCGCGCACGTGACGTCACCGTCTCAAGAGCAACGCCCCTTTTGCCGCTTAGGTAGGGCATACAGGAGAGAACGCATACAGGAGAGAACGCACGGATAACAGATATGACCGACTTTACAGCCGTTAAACTTTCCCAAGACGATGTCCCAGGCGCACGGTTTACTGGTCGCACTGTCGAAGAACACACCAACCTTCAGCTCAAACGATGGCTTGAGGTTCGAGGGTTTAAAAAGACTGGAAAACTGGCCGAGTTGATGAACGGTAAGCTTTGTTTTTTTTTCCTGCGCGGCGATCATGGCAGCGTCGGCCGTTTTTTGTTTTTTTTTGTTGTTGTTTGCAATCACCGTCCAGGAATGGGTATATGTTTAATGTTTGTCTCATTTGAAATGTTTTTGAGTAGGCTATCCTGGTAGCAGGCTATCATGTTAGCGCCTGCTACCAGGATAGCCTATATGCTGTCATGGTAGCAGGCGCTACTTTATTAACATGTCGGCCACCAAAATACTCTTACCTTGACTTGATGTCGCTGGAATTGGGTCAGGATGTTCTTCGGTTGGGCCCTTTCCTCCGACAAAATGCTTGCTACATATGTACTTGAATTTGGTAACTTTTTCCGGGTTGAACTGTTGTGTAGGCCGACCGCCCCGGTGTTCCAAGCACATACATTTCTCCTTGGCAGTCTTGAAGAAAACATCCTTCATATGCGGCCGATCAGCGTACCTCGAGTCGCTGTTGCACGTTCCATAGCAACAATGTTTAAAAACCATGGTCTTAGATTTGGAAAAAGCAGTCGTTTACCGAGTAAAACCTAGGCTAACGCACGTCTCTTACAGCGAAACAACGGCGGCTTTTCAGGAGTTTGTCCCACTGCGTACCACGTGATGTGACGTCATCGTGACGTTGTGTTTCTAAAAATAGCTCGCGCGCGGTACCGCATTGGAAAATGTTGTGCTCTTTGGAGACTAAAATTTTTTTCTACATCAGTCAGGGAAAGAGCAAAAGGTGCAACAAGCTTCTAGAAAGGAACAGAGATGCACCGATCCAGTTTTCCCGATCAGATCCGATACTATTGTTGAATTAATGAACCGTAAGCCTTGCCACGTTTGTGGTGTTGAATGAACCCCCCCTCGCAACTTATGCGTGGCAGATATTGCATGTCGCAGTGGGACTTGTTGGCGTATCACGTTTGAGATGTTTCCAAATAGACGTGGCTCAGTTCAGCGCTTGCTCCACTTTGTCTGTGTTTGCTCATCACCGGCTGCTGTGCGTGCTTGGCGTGACGGTGGAACCGCCGTTGCAAACATAGATTGAAGAAAAAGGCGGAAGTGTCGATGCTCCCTGTTAAATATGAGGCTAACTAGAACGAAACGTGCTGCCTTGGCAATTCTAAGAGTTGTCCCTCCGTAGTTTGACTCCATGTCACACATACCGCTGTCATTCTTCTCTCTGCTCCTATGTTTTCGTTTGAGAAGACGAAGAAGAATTTTCTTGTTTGCGCGTGCGCAGTGTGCGAGGTTGGGGGAAATTGGCTCGTAGACGCACATAACTCTTCAACAGCAGGACGCGCTCACAATCGCTCACGATCACTCACGATCGCTCACGAGGGCCGACTGAATTTCAAACATGTTTGGTTTTCAACCGAGCATCCGATTCCTGATCGGGAGGTGGTCATGAGAGGCGAATTGCCCCTCTTTACCCCCTGTATACTACACAACGCAGGACGCGTAGTATACAGTTGAAACTTGGCCCGATCCAAAAATTCTCGCACGACTGAAGAATCGGCCAAATCATTGCCGTTATATAAGCCCCATGCTGTCGTTAATAACAGGAAAACACACCTGCCACCACTCCTTCTCGCCAACAGGCAGCTCCACTCCGTAGCTGTTCAATGCCAGGTAGAGCGCGGCTATGGCGATGTGTTGTGGTGTGTGGCGGATGCACATGTCTCCATGGTAACAGTCTCTCAGCAATGCCCAGGAAGTCTCAGCCACAGGGGTTCGAGACCAGGCATGTCGGTTCACGAGTGCCTTCACAGACAGCAGGTAGTGGAGCAGATACTGCAGGGAAGCAGGCAGACAGAGAATTTAGGGATGACACTCCATCTTTCCTTACCAAGCAGCCCAATCTATGGTAATAAATTTGATCATTTTGATAACCCAACCAACTCAGTGTTTACAAACATGCATGGGTTGCATGAGTTCTTGATCTGATTAAGAATTATTACAGCATCTCTTCTCATGCTATTTATGGCGTTCCTCCGAGCTGCAGTTAGACTTTATCATCTCTGCTGCTCAAAATAGACTCAATAACTGTTTACAACATGCTAATGGTTGCATGGGTTCTGACCTGATCATGAATTGTTTATAGTTTCTCAGATGCTAAGCAACACCTGCATACGCCTTAGCTACTTTGAGATGCTGCTGTAATATCGTGTATATTGCATATTATCTCATATTGTTCTGTAAATAGGCAGCTGTGACTTTTTTTCCATTGTTAATTTGAATATTTCATCTTTTCTACCTCAAAACTATGCAATATTTACTCTGGTATTTATTTTGTTACTGTTAATTTTGACGTTTCTGATAAAGCTCATCCTCTGCAGCCATAGAACAAACTTTAGACTAGATTAGCTGGGTTTTCACTACTATAAACTGTGTGGAACGCCCGAATTTCCCCACTGTGGGACAATAAAGGATTTCTTAACTAATCTATTTCCAGACTTTTTAGCTTCTCAGGGAGCGTTTTTTTTTTATTTTTCTTACATCGTTCTGTAATCAACTATTTTTCCCCTTCTAATAAGTGTTTCTCCTCTGCTGTACAATTTAACTTTAAATTTAGCTTTTTTCATATCAGTTAATCTTGTGTGTAAGTCTGGTGTCTTATGTTTTTTGCTGTAGTCACATCCGAATGTCCCGACTGTGGGACAATAACGTTTTTTTTTATTGTATTCTATTTCCTTATAAAGTATAAAATTGTTACAGATATAGGAACGTGGCACCCCCAGCCACTAGGTGGCACTGTTTGTCAACTGTCACGCTATCAGGTTTTACTCTATTCAACAGTCTCTAACCATGCAGCTACTGGATCAGCAGCAACATTATGACACAGTCTACCTGAAAGGCCAGCATTTGAAGACCTAAAAGCTACGAGATAATACCGAAGTCCTACTTAGCTGTTATTATTTCTAACATTTTTAAACCCAAAAGGAGAAAGGAAGATGTGGTTCCTGAACGCTTTGCTCTGTTGTATGTGCTTATGTGTGACAAGTGATCAATCAGTCATTTTCATTTACATTGACAGATGCTACACACTTTGAACTTTCATGACTTTTACATTAAAATAAAAAAAATAATAAATGCCAATCCAGAGAGCACATTAATAATAAACAGAAAGAGTAGGACATCAATAACAGTAGACAGTAACAGAGACAGAAACGGAGGCTGAACGCTGAAGGAGAAGGACAGGGACACATGGCTACCTTGTGAGGATGCTCGAAGGAGACGTGGAAGTTGAGCTGTCGGAGGATGAGGAGCTCACACTGCACCACGCTGTCCCTCAGGTCCCAGAACTCTTTATCACATTCCAGAGGAGCACTACCTTTGTTAAAGTACCTGTGGGGGGGACGAACCGAGAGAGTGGAAAGGTTTTTAAATTATATTTAAATTAACCAGTCAACTTCCTTTTCAGTAAGTCTAAACATTGTATTACATATCCAGCAATTTGTTCCTGGACAGAATAGAAAGTCTAGCATCTTGAACAATGTTATGCAAAAGGCCTGCTGTACCTCACTTAACAACCAAACCTGTTAACTGTTAGATAAGTCGCTTGCTATGAATGCCTCTGTGTTCACCTGGACAACAGACTGGACTGGAGATGCATCTGTGAAGCTGTCTACAGAAGGGACAGAGCAGACTGGACTTCCTGAGGAAGCTCCGGTCCTTCAGCGTTTGCCGTGAACAGCTACAGACGTTTAATTATTTTCTACACGCAGGGATGTTCTATTGTTGTTTTTGTCCAATCACTCATTTGAATTTTTACTGCGAGCATCAAAGAAATGCAGAGGGTGAGGTGGGATCATACATTAACTAGTTTGGTTTAAATGTCCTGAACTGTTCAGAAGGAGAAAACAAAACCCAGACGTTTTTCCAGAAGAAATAATGCGGCACAATGTGCATGTTACGCATATTTTTTTTAGATACACAGAAAATACTGATGCTGCATGTTTTCCTAATATAGAGGAGAAAGGTTTTTTTTTTTTTACCAAGCAAAAGAGCAGAAATGGTAACTTACATTGCCTTCACTCCATGTCTTTTCAGGTGTAAGATTTAAATCGGCCAGTGTAATATCTACTTGTCACCGTGTGCATTACCTGTGGCTGACGTTGATGATGTCCCGGGTCCGAAGGTGCTGCTCCTCCACCTTGCCAGCCAGGTACAAACAGCTCATAGCCACCAGGTAGGGCTCATAAACACGCGATGTGACCCGCTGGAAGAAACGATGGTACAACACACAGGCTGTGGCCACTGGCACCGAGCGCATCCTGAGCTTCACTCCTGAGCAACAAAAAGCCGTGCTGAGACTTGCATCTTATTACAGGTTCATTTATTTCTCCAGTTACAATGATGGCTCAGGCTCTACAAACTATTTCATAAACTGTGTATCATGGTCCTGGAGTTTTCATCCAATAGTCCAGCATCTATTAATGAATGGAGGCAAATGGCATCAGTGGGACCTAAACAACTCATTGTTTTGGTCAGAACACATTAATTTCAGTGCTTTTCTGTTGGGTGTTGCATTACTCTTACTAAAATTGTATTTTGAACATATACAACAAGTGTTTAAAACGTCATAATGTCTAAAATAATATCATTTCACTACTTGTACTTAGTTATTCTTGTTAAAGTGATCACGTGTTAAGATATAGGCTAAGACTGCATTTCATTAGGCAGTGGGATAAAGGGCTATTGCACATTTTTATTAGCTTTAAATACCTTCGATCAGATCTCTGTATAATGTAGACTGCGTTATTCTAAATTACCAAGTATCTCAAACGGAACCATGAGAAACACACTTCCAGAAAAGATTGGTGTTTCATGCCTAAGGTTGCCCCAACTCGCACCTGTCTCCATCATGAAGCGACACACACGGAAGTGAGTCCTCGTGTCCCGCGTGGGCTCCGGCGCAGCCTCCCCGCCGGACTCCCGCGTGCCCGGCGGCCGGAGTTCTCCCTCCGGCGCGGCGGACAACCGACGGCACGGACCCTCCATGACACCTGGAAACAACCAGGGGAAACGTGTCTGGGAGCCTAAAGCAAACAACGTCTGCTTCAACTCCCCCTCTGCGTCAACTCACCCACACCCCTGTCTTAATTTCGACAGCAAATTCTTAAGGGAAAACTTGGGGGGAAATGCTGCCGAACATGTCTTTTTATTTTGCTAGCTCAGTTGTATGGCGCTCCAGTCGACATTTCACTGTGACACCGGAAGATAAACACGTAACCTTCCGGTGTAAATCATTTAAAAAATAAATCATTTGGGGGGAAAACTGAACTTTGTGCTGTATTACATTTAGGTGACACACATGAAATCAAAATTTTATTAAATAGTTTCACGATATTACTAACAAGCTTCGCCGTTTCAGTTTTCCACAAGCAGCATTTAATTTGACTCAGTTGCTAAGCAACAACACAACAGAGTCGGGCGGTAGTAACTGCAGCAATGTCTTCCAGTTTCTCAGCAAACCAGGTAAGATCACTTTCTGTCTCATAAAAAAAATGCAAAAATAACAATATTTTTTTGAATTATATATATGTACCGTATATAAAAAATTTGTTTTGTTTTGTGTTTTTGCTTATCAAAGTATGACGGCGCCTTCAAATCCCAGAGGCTGCAGAACTGGTGTCAGACTAAACCCGTTAAAGAGGTAGTTACGGGTATCAGCAGCTTGGTACTGCTGGATTAGATTGTATTTTCTGTTACTTATTTGGCACGATATGTCAATTTTATTTTCTCTTTTTCTCTCTTTTGCAGCGACCCAGAGCACATTTAGGTCACACAACCTTTCTTGCAGACAACAGGGGACATCTCCTCCCAGGGGTGAAGGTGGGTGCTCCACACTACTTCTGTTTTCATCTAGATACAGTTTTCAAAAGAACTGTAGGCATTATCAATAAATCTGACTGCAAATGATTCTACATGTCTCTGTGTGGCTTACAGAAAGGCAGCGCCTGGCCAGACTTCAAAGGGACTTGGGATTTACCGGCTCGTATCCCAGCTCACCACATCAACACAACTGCCCGTTCAGCTGAGGGTCTTGATAGACTCCAGTTGTGGGGATTGTCCCCACCTCAGCAGCACAAATCAGTGTCACAAAGAGGCCGCAGAAGCATAGATACTGACAAGCAGGTCAGGGCTATACTAATATTCTGATATCTTCACCTTGTTCTTAGATCTGCTCCCTTTTAAGATCACATGATCTGCATCCATCAAACCCTCCCCATGACATCCTCATCTGTCACACCAGCCCTCTGCACATCCTCTTTCAGAACATCCATGAGTATTCTTTGGGGTCTTCCTCCCGGCAGTCAGCTCTACATTCAATTCAGTTTAGTGTATTCAAATAGCGCCAATTCACAATAAATGTCATCTCAATCAAGGCACTTTAAAAAAAATCTAATTCTATCCAATCATACAAACCAATTCTATTTCAGTTACATACATTTGTAGTTTAGTCTAGCTATCAAACTATGTCAAATTCAGTGTATTATTCATATTGGTTAAGAAGTTAGGGAACCCAGCAGATTGTAAGGCAAGGCAAATTTATTTGTATAGCACATTTCAGTACAAAGACAATGCAAAGTGCTTTACATGATTAAATATAATATAATATAGGAAAATAAAACAGAATAAAAGCAAGTTGGAATATAATGTAGAAACAAAATAAAACATAAAACAAAAAATAGACACTAAAAGCAAATATTAAAAACAGTTGGACAACAAAGTTGAACTAATGATGTTTCAGTAAAACAGTTTAATTAGAACAGTTGTAGGCAATCCTAAACAAATATGTTTTTAATCTGGATTTAAAGTAACTCAGGCTTTCCACACTTTTACAGTTTTACACTTTTACCACCAGGTGGTTCATAGTCACCTGGTGACATGGGAAAGTAATTTCCCTCTGGGATTATTAAAGTTTGTCTGATTCTGATTCTGATGTAGAGCTGTGTGCACTGAGGTCCAACAGAACCAGCACGGTGGTTCTTCCACAGTCTGTATTTATATGGATGTCATTAAACACCTTGATAAGGGCGGTCTCTGTACTGTGGTGAGCACGGAAAGCTGACTGGAAAACGTCAAAGGGGCTGGTCGTTGATAAGAAGGTGTTTAATTGTTGAAATACAGCTTTTTCAATAATCTTACTGATAAAAGGGAGGTTTGAGATGGGCCTGTAGTTCTGGAGTAGAAGTTTGTCTAAATTGTTCTTTTTTAACAGTGGTTTGATAATTGCTGTTTTTAGGGACTGGGGAAAACACCTGACAGAAGGGACGTGTTTATTATCTGAGTCAAATCAGACGCTATGCCAGGCAAAACTTTCTGAAAGAAAACTGTGGGTAGAACATCAAGGCAGCTTGAGGAGGAGCTTAGCTGCTGAATGATCTCCTCTAAGCTTTTGGAGTTTATTTGGCTGAAATGGGACATTATGTCAGAAGTAGTTCCAGCTGAATAAAGCATTGGTTCTGGTGTTGATATGGTAGTACAAAGTGATCCTCTAATTTTTAGGATTTTTTCAGTAAAGAAGTTAGTAAATTCATTGCAGGCCCTGGTGGAGTGGAGTTCAGAAGTCACGGACACAGGAGGATTTGTTAACCTGTCAACTGTGGAAAATAAGACACAAGCATTATTAATGTTTTTCTTGATGATCTCAGAGAAGAAAGAGTCCCTTGCATTTTTCAGTTGTAAAGTCTCTCTTTATAGATGTCATAGTGAACCTGCAGTCTGTTCTTTCTCCACCTGCGTTCAGCTTTTCGACACTACCTTTTTTCACTTCTAACTGCTGGAGCATTTCTCCAAGGAGAATTTTTCTTCCTGGAAACAACCTTCACTTTACAAACTGTCTGTGACATGCAGAATTCACTCATCCTAAATGAGCACATTGGGGCTGGTGCTTGCATTTTGTTGTTGATCTTCCAGCAACGGGCGCGCTGGTGGCACAGCGGGTAGCGTGACCCATGTACGGAGGCCTTATTCCTTGACGCGGTTGACCCGGGTCTGACTCCGACCCGCGGTCCTTTGCTACATGTCTCTCCCCCTCTTCCACCCCTTCCTGTCAGCCTACTGTGTTAAAAAGCGAGCCACTAGAGCCCTGAAAAATCTCCAAAAAAAAAAAGTAAAAGCAACCCCCTCATGCTGAGCATGCATTTTAGAACAACCGAAGGAAGAAACCTCCAGTAGAACTGTGAGCGGCTATCCGCCTTAACCAACTGGGACGTTGAGAAGGAGCACACACACACAAAAATGAACAAACACAGAAGGACCGATCCAGGATTAGTTTCTGTGTTGAAGGAAAGACACAAGTTAATGGGTGTTTTGGGAGCTTTATCTAGGAAAAAAAAACAGCTAAGCAGATCAGCTCTGAGCCAGTTTTTAAATCTATGAGATGAACATGAGCACAGTTAAAGTGCTCACAGTTAGCTGCAGCTAAGGTTCTTTGTTTAATCCGACACGCAACGAGGAAGCAACACTATGAACGAGATCATCAGTTTGCGAAAGGGTAGCAGTTAAATTGAATTAAAAATGGAGCAGATTTTTAAAAGTTGTTACATAATTGTTTGATAAAGATCTGCTGTGTAAAACATTCTCTCAGAATAAACTCAAAGGTTGTAAAACAAACCTGTCAGACAGGAGAGAATTATGAGAAAATACTGTTGTATGCCAGTGTCAGCATACGGTCCAGAGAATGAAGACAAGTGTAGGTAGGTCTGTATATTTTGAGCAAAGACAACGGAATGTAAGATAAAGGCTACATTTTGGGCTAGCTCATTCAGTGTCCAAATGAATGTTAAAATCCCCCACCTATAATGACCTCATCGGTTTCTAACACTAAATCAGATAAAAAGTCTGAGAACTGATCAGAAAATTGAGTGTAAGGGCCTGGTGGACGATACAAGACAAAGACAACAAGTGGTTTTGCTACTTTATATGAGGAAAACTGAGGGTTAGAGACAGTTTTTAAAAGAACTGTAGGCATTATCAATAAATCTGACTGAAAGATGGTTACTACTCCTTGAAAATGTAAATAATTTTCTTTAGTTGATCTATCAATGCTAAAATAACCTTCTTGCTGCGGCCATGTTTCTGTGATACAAAATACATCAATCTGGTTATGAGTCATGAACTAACCAAGAGAGAGAAGAGAGATCTTATGTTCAATAAACCACATTCAATGGTTTTAGTTTTCTGTTCAGTCAGAGTAGGATTTATTTATAAGATTTTCATGATCTGCTACTTTTAAGTTGGGTTTTAATGTATTTGATTGTGGCTTAATGGGTGGCTAACAGTACAGAAGCTGCAATGAGCTGTTCTAAAGCATGACTCTGCTTCCAGATCTGGACCCTGGGTTGCCACCACTTATGTCCTACATATTCACTATGCCATACCCCACATACGTAAACCTTTAGTACCTCGACTACTTGTAGCTTCAGCTACTTGTAGCAGAGGCCCAACCCTATCATTGCTCTAAGCTGACCAAAGTCTGCTCTGTATTTGCTCAGGCTGTTTTCATAAAGACTCTGTCTGATGTCCAACGGTGGGCACTTCTAGTTTGTGTCATTAGAGTGGTTTTGTAAGGCTTGTCAGATTCAACAAGCGACAGCTGGGGCACCCAGTTTGGTGAGCATGTGAGAGCAGCTTGCCTCGATTTCCACCTTCGTCACCTTCATTTGTTTTCTTACCCCTATGTTATGTTTTGAGGTTGGCAAGAAGCAGAACCAGCAGTTAGTCAAGAATCCTTGTATCAGCTTCTAATGACAACTTGTCCAGTTCAAGTACAGCAACATGAGGAGCATTTTTCCACCTCTTCTTCGCTCACCCTAAAATGCCACCTAATGAACCTAATGACCCCCCCCCCCCCCCTAACCACCTCAGCATAATCACTCCTAGCATAAGCAATTACCAAACAAAAATAGGATTTAAGCAGTAAGAAAAATTGAATTTGTTGTATAACCAAATTGCGACATTGCAAAGTTCAGGATCAGTTTTCAAGACACAATCACTTATTTATTGTTATTTTTTAATGTGGTTGAAAATCCTTTAACCACACAGGTGGCGGAGGAACCATCTACTCTTTCTTTGAGAGTCTTTTTTTTTATAGCTTTGTTGCTTTGAGTCATGCTGAGTAGTGTGACAGCCTGGCAGCATTCCACCTGTTGTTGTTACTAAGTACATAAGTATTCAGTAATTCAAACTGCTTTTCAACAGACAATGGCGATGTAAACTGTGATAAGCCTATGTAAACATAGTCAGGTTGTTTAATGTCAATGAGTCTGCAGGTCTGAAAATCGGTTTGATGCTTGTCAGTACAGTCTAGACTTCTCCTGATTCTGGTTCACTGTCCCTCAGGAAATGAGAAACTGCTCAGTTTCGTTTTGTCTTGTTGTGCAGGTTTGATGGCAAACCTGCAGTGACTGGTTTACTGTAATTTTGCAGTTTTCCAGTTCTTCTGCGTGTGTTCTGCAGTTGGTTGCAGCAACCTTGGTTGCAGCTAGCTTGGTCAGTGCCTGATGACCAGTTCTTAGGTTGTTCAGTATTATCCGCATACATTTCGGTCAGGACACAACCCACTCCAAACTGTAAATGTCACGATCCCCAGGTGTTTGATTTGGGATTAGTTGAGTTTCCTGGGGATCTAACGTCTAGTATTCTCTTTTATTGTTGTTGATTAAGTCTATAGATTCTGTTCATTTCTTTTTGTTTCCTGTCACTTAGTGTCTTGTTCGTTGTGTATTTAATTAGGTTATTCCTGTTTCTGTTAGATCCTTATTTCCTGTCATCTGTGTTTACTTAAGAAGAGTCTGTTTATTCTTTGAGGTTTTTGTATTCATAAGTCCTGTGTTTCCTCCTTACCTCTGCACTCCCTCCCTCGGCTTATCACCTATTGCTTCCACCTGCTCTCCTGATTTCTCCTTTGTTCTTCTCATGCATTTAAAGCCACCGGTCTCACTTCACTGGTTGTCAGGTCCTCCGTCAAGGTCCCCATGTTTTCTGGTTCATGTCTTTCTCTGCCCTGCCTGTACTTAAGTTATTACTCTGATTAAATCGTCCTATTCACTTCAACATGAGTCTCCCAAGATTTTGTCTACACTTTGGTCTGCAAACCAACACACAAAACCTGACAATAGATTTACCATAGTGAAAATGGTTGGGACGGATGGTTCACAAAGATAAACTGTTCAGTAGAAGTTTTTTTCAGGTCCTTAAAGCTGTGATCAGCCCCTTGAGTCCATGTAAAACCTAAGTCAGCAGCCTCTCGTTGTACAACTTGCATTGGTTCCACTAGCAAAGTTGGGACGGAATTGACTAAAGATATTAAACACAGAAAGGAACGTATAGACTCAATATTATGCAATGGTGGGGCATCATGGATGACTGCACTGTGAGTTGTCAGAAAGAATACCATCCTTGGAGATCACATGGCCTTCGAAATCTAAGGCTGGACTTTCTGAATGTACATTTTTGCATGTTGAGTGTCACACATGCAAAACATATCATGCAAACAGCATGCAGGCGTCCATCATGTTCCTGTAGAGAAGATCCTGCAAGAATCAGGTTATCCAAAGATTATGCACACCATGTAGCCCTTTAAGCAAAGTTGCCATCATTTTTTGGAATGCCAGGAAATTAGCAGAAAAGTCCTCTAAGTGGGATAAAAGCTTTAAGGTCATGATTGTCATCATGCAGTGGAAGTTGATGGTACCTAAAGGCCAGATCTGGGGTGGAAAACAAAGGAGAACCCCTGATCTTACTGAAAAGTGTATCCATGTGGGGGGCTGTCAGCAACAATAGCTTTATTAGTTTCTCTTAAATCAACATGCAGTCTAGGTCAGCCCTCTTTTCTTGTTGTCACCACAACAGGATAAATCCAGGGAGAGGCATCTTTGCATTTATTTTAATGCTGTCCTTCAAAAGCATATTTAGTTCCTCTCACAATGCTGCTTGTACTGCAAAAGGAATTGGTCTGAGTTTTTGATGTACTGACTCTACATCTTCACCTATTTGACTTTGGCACAAACCCAGCAGCATAGCCAGTTGAAGCAGAGTCTGTCTTTGTAAGCAGTATAGGTTCAGCAGAAGAAATATAGTCAAAATCAGGGGGTGGGGCATTGAAGGAATTGTGACTGAGTGTCTATTTCAAGGCTTTTTTTCATGTTCATCCCCATCAGAAGCAGAACCAGTGTTGGTGTCAAGGGTAATCATAGCTTTCAAACGTCCGAGTAGGGAGTAAGGGATGTCTTCTTTTAAGTAAATTATTTGTTTCACATAGTGAAAGGACTCTCAGGAAACTATGTGTTGTATAGTTATAGTTCGATAGGGACTGATTATCCTTATCAACCACTAGTTCACAGTCATTAGCCTCCCCTGAAGCAGTTTAAATAAAAAACACTGTGCAAAGCAGTCTATCAGTAGCATTAACTTATCTTGCAGTCACCATTGACTTAGCATTGTTTAACTTTAGAAAATTTCCAGTCATACCCCGGTTGCAGGGCAGCCTCATGCATTCGTCAGGTGGTTTGTTGATCCACAGTGAAAGCATTGTTGTCTGTGCCACGCTGCTCATGTGGCTATTTTAAAGGAGAAGTCCGGTCAAAATCAGAATCCAAACTGCTGAAAGTACTTTAAATATAAAACTACTACATACTGTGCAAAAAATTATAAGTTTTTTTAATTAATAATAATTCTCATTTAATCATGTTTATTTGGAGGAATCCATCTTGGTCAAGAATAGTACTGTCACCTCCCATTTTTTGACGTCACTCGGCGGACCCGCTGTTGAGCAAGTTTCAACGCACTGTTTGTCACGTGCACTATTTTCCAAGATGGCGACGGCTGGTGCTCTTTACGAAGCAGAGAGTGATGAAGTATTTAGTGACAGTGATGGGAGTTCTGTGGAGTCATCATCATCTGATAGCGATATGGATGTTTTAGAAGAGTTTCTTGACAGAAACCGGACTTTTGACGGAATCCAGCGTACCTATTTCCATTGCAAACTCAGTCGGGTCCTACAGAATATATCTATACACGCCTGTGTGTGTGTGTGTGTGTGTGTGTGTGTGTGTATGTGCGCACTCCGCGCAGCACGGCTTTGAGCCGTGGAGCGCGGAGCGCGCACATACACACACACACACACAGTGGAGGAGAGATCGCTGGAGTGACTTAAGTTAGCTGATTATTATAGTATAAGTATTAAAATATAAGAGCATTCCAGCACATGCTGGGCGGAGCACAGCTTTGCACCAGCGCTGCAGCTGAGCGAGTGCACACACACAAACACACACACACAGCGGAGGAGAGATCGCTGAAGTGACTGTGTTGAAATAAGCAACGTTTTTTCCACTTTTACCAGTTGTGTTGGAACATCCAATGGCCATGTACGTGGGCATTGTTCCTTTAGCAATAGCTCGTGGGAATGTCAGCGGTGAAGTCCTCTGGAAATCCGAAAAAAATATTGATGATGGCAGCTGTGTAGAACGGCTCCTATTGACTTTGCATGGAAAGCAGAGAGAAATACTGTCGCCGCTTCCGCTCTTCCACGTCACAGGATGTGATGTCAAACGCCCCTTACTGCCCATATTTGGGCAGTCATGTCAGCCCCCATACACAGTGATTCAGACAACAATTTATGTTTTTATTTTCTTATTGATTAAAGATAAGTTCATTTAAATAACCACAAACGTATTAGTTTTAGTTATAGCTAATAATACCCTGATTTTTCCTTGTTGACCGGACTTCCCCTTTAAGAAGTAGCAACCCAACGTCCTCTATCCTCATTCTGATGAGGTCCAAGCTGGTCCACTGAAAACTTTGGACGATTGTAGGCCATGTTCCACTTGACGTGTCAGTGTGATAGCATTGTCCATTGAAAGGGAAGATTCTTATAAAAGTATCTCTCACCTTTTGTGCATAAGCCCCCTTGATAAACTAGTCCCATATCATTGAATTTTCCATGGATCCATAAGCATATGACAGTCAACTTATGTAGGCCAGTAGTTCCTACTGACTCTTTGGAATCACATGCTAAAGTATAATTCTAGAGAAAAACACAATAGAGGAGAAGTGTTGGGTGTTAGCTGCTAGTATCACCCTGCGATAATCCATCTACATCACCACCAATATGGATATGGAAAACTTCTCTGCCAGGGAGCATCAGTCCACATCTTCAAGGACTACACGCCACAGTAGTCCTTGAAGATGTGGACTACTGTGCATTCTTGAGGAAATAGTTTCTAATCAAGTATGTGAACATTTACAAAGTAATCACCTATTTGAAGAGTGTCAGTCGGGTTTCAAAGCTCATCATAGCACTGCAACAGCTCTGGTGAAGGTCACTAATGATATTCTCATGGCCTCAGATATTGGACTTGTGTCTATACTTGTCCTGTGATCTCAGTGCTGGAGAACCAAGAAGGTTTTCTCCAAGAGAGTTCAGGGAAAAGTTAAACTGAAGAGCAACAACATTATTGTTAAGGACAACAAGAGCGAAGTTGGTCAAACTGAAATATAATTTTATGATTTACAAACTATGAACCTCGCATTGATAAAAGAAAAGAAAAGAAAAGAAAAAGGACACTTCAGCTTTCTATACACCAATGGGCACACTGTATTTAATAACCTAAATCAGATTTGCAGATTTAGCAAGGCTTTCTCTCATTTTACGCACACTGAAAGCTATTAAGTTTTGTCTCTAGAGAGTGTTTGGTTCAAAAACTTGTTCACGGCCCTGAAGCACCATGTGTGTGGGTGGACGGGAAACCCAGAGCCTGCAGCAGACTGCTGCTCGCTGCTGCAGGCTCTGGGTTTAACCAAAGAACACTCAATACAAGAATGTCAATATTCATTTATAGCAATGTATTAGTGGAGTTTTTTGAGAATACACAGAATCTGAATTTCCAGACATTTTTAACAAGAATCAAGAAGCTTTATTATCATTATGTGTTACCTTATTGACATTTTTGATGAGGCAGGCTCAGAATGCTCACAATTACACAACACGCCAGATTTTACAAGACATGATCTTTCAATCTTTTTTTTTATTACAAACAGTTGATTGCTCTGGCCAACAATAAGCCTTGATGGGCTTAAGCATGCATACTGTCAAGTGAAATAGAAAGCTGTCTAACCAGTAGGGTGTTTGTAACATGTAACAGATTATGAACTGGCCTGGTGTTTTGTTGATATCCAGCAGGGGGTGATGGCCCTCACAATTTTTGAATGAAACTGTTTTTGAGACTATCAGTTTTTGATTTAATGCTCCTGAATTGTTTCCCTGATGGAAGCGTGACAAGGTGCATTGCCCGGGTGGGTGGGATCTGTGGCCCTACTAGAGGTTTTCAAATAGAAACGTACAGCATTTATATTGGCCCTTTTCTGGACTTGTGCAGTATAGACTGTGTCTAGGTCCTGTAGACAGCATCCCACAATCCTCTGCACTGTCCTCATCACCTGTACTAAATCCTTTCTCTCCTGCACTGTCCAGCTTCCATACCACACTGAGACACAAAATGTTTTCTATGGTAGCTCTGTAAAAGTTTTTTAACAGCTTAGTAAACTGCAGTCTGTTTCTGTTTACCGAGAAAGACGAGCCGTTGTTGAGCCTTCTTTACCAGGTGGGAGATGTTCACAGTCCAGGAGAGGTCAGAGGAGGTAATGCCCAGGAACTTTATGGTGTCCCCACTCTCCACCACCTCTCTCTGTATGCAGATAGGAGCATGTTCAGTCTTCCTGGACCTCCTGTAGTCCACTAAGACCTCCTTAGTCTTGCTGGTGTTCAGAGAGAGGTTGTTCCTGGAGCACCACAGTGTCAGATTATGGACCTTATCTCTGTAGTGGGTCTTATCATTGTTGGATCTGAGACCCACCACAGTGGTGTCGCCCGCAAAGTTCATAACCATGTTTGTGGGGTGAGTAGCAGAGCAGTCATGGGGAAAGAGGGTGAAGAGGGCAGGGCTGAGAACACAACCCTGCGGTGTGCCAGTGTTGAGGATCAGTGGAGCAAATCTGTGTTTCCCTATCCTCACCACCAGGGGCCTGTTGGTGAGGATATCATTAATTCAGGGGCAGAGTGGTGGAGATAATCCCAGGTTGTGCATCTTCAGGACCAGCATGTTTGGGAGCATTTACATTTTAGCATTAAACAAATGTGTTGTAAGCTAGCTATAGCTAGCTATAGTGTTAAACACTAGCGTTTATCTTACTTCCCCCATTACCAATTTACAGCTAACCAGAGCTTTTTATTTTTTATCCTCCTTCTGCTCCTTTCCCCTTCAGCTGTCTCTCAGTGTGTCTCTGCACTGCTGTGACAGCCTGGGGGCGAGGGAATGTCTGTCCTTGGTCTGCGAACTTCAGCAAGGCAACCAGACCCGACTGAGCTGCATAGACTGGATGGCCAGGTCATCAGGAGAGAGAGACAGGCTGGCACATCGTGAAATATTCCTATGCCCCAATGGCCAGTCTGCCCTGAAACCCTCTTTTATTAGCGTATGTCAGTTTAGAAATTTCCACTTCAAAAACAGAAATCAACAAACTGTGATATAATAATGCAGCTTGAGCTGTTAAAAAATAAATTTACAACACGTTCTTTATAGCACAGTAGGTTTACCTGTCAACACTAAAATTGCCCAGTTATATTTGCCTGTTTAGGGAGAGTACACGTTTTTATATATCATAGCATTTGTAATTTTCTCAGCTTTAATTTGAGCCATATTTTATAAAATATTGGATAAGAATTAAGAGTGCTACGGCCATTTATTTATTTATTTATTGACAGATGAGTGCTCATTCCGCATTAGAACATCAAGACTCAATGAATAGCAATGGCGCCTGTGTGAGCACCTTATTGTCTATAGTGGAGGAAAGGGGATGGCCTATACAATGTACCCTCCCCATAGCTGTGCAGGCAGCAAGAAGCTGTGCCTTATTTTATTAGTTCAGGCTTATGTGTGATCCAGATGTTTATCCCAGTGGATTATGTTATACTTAAAAAATATTCAAGTCCTTCTGACATACACAGTAGTACCAACATTATTATGTCATTAATGTTTTTATTCAGAATAATTGATCTACAGCTGTTTTTACAGATTTCTTTAAAGTGTTAAAATCACATAGTAATGCTTACAAGTGGCAGAGTGCCCAACACTGATGGTTGGAGATGGGCCTGAAGCCACCCCTAGGAGACATTCACCAGCAGGAGGAGAACAGAGAAGAGCTGAGGCAGGGGCAAGTAGAGTAATGCGGGGGTGAAAATGGCAATGGATAAGTGCCATTATTGTCCTTGAAGTTCATTGTGATTAGTAATCTAAACGGTCACTCCTGTGTAGCAGGAGCAGTAAATCTCTCACCACTGTCTGTCTCTCAGTGCTAGGAGATATTGGTAGAGCATCCTTTGAGTGAGTCCAGCAGATAATTTCATGAAGGCTTAGACACAGCTAAGTCTGTCTATGGAGATAATTTCTTGACAAAACGTTGTAAGCAAAAAAATGTGTTGCACACAAATAAAACTTGTTTTGCACACAAAAAGATATGTTTCACACACAAAAAATTGTTTTGCAAACTGTTCGCCAACCTTGCACTCAAAATATCATTTATAAGTTTTCCTCGGGTACAAAACGGTCTGTGCTTGCACAAAACAGCCTCTGCTCGCACAAAGCAGCCTCTGCTCGCACAAAGCAGCCTCTGCTCGAGTACGAAACAATCCCACCACCGCTGCGGTAAATTTGTGCCCAAAGTCACGTGATGCATTAAGAGTTGTTGTTGTTGTTGTTCAGACTTCCCGACAGCAGGGGGCGCACCCGAAAGAAACTGAAACGCGCCGGTTTGGCTGAGGAAGAAAGACGTGACCATAGATATCCATAATAAAGGCTAGATGTCTCGTCCGCGCTGCTGGCCAATGGGGGTCGACGTCCGCACGTGGCGGCCATCTTGCCACAGGCAGCTCGCTCATTCGTAACATTGTGTTTCAATGGCGCATGTACTTAAATAACCATAACTTCCTCAATTGTCTAACGATTCTCAAACTGTTTGGTTTGTTAAACAAAAGTCAGACATGTAGTTATGACACTGCACACTTATGAATAATTATAACCATGGAATTTCATATGAAAAGAACTGAATAGAACATACAGGTGCAATAAATATACACATGCACAAGGTATTTATGTTTATACACACACACACACATATATATATATATATATACATATATATATATATATATATATATATATATATATATATGTATATATATATATATATGTATATATATATGTATATATATATATATATATATGTATATATATATATATGTATGTATGTATGTATATATATATATATATATATATGTATGTATATATATATATATATATATATATATGTATATATATATATATATATATATATATATATATATATATATATAACACTTTTATTTGGGTAAGATAAATAATTACACAGTCCTAATTTATGTATATTTACATACAGGATTAAAAGATGTCGGACATCTATGGGTCAGTCCGCCTTCTCAGTGAAAGCATCACATTTATGGAACTCTTTGCCTCTGGAGCTTAAGTCACAGACTGATGTTCGACTATTCTGCACAAGATTGAAAAAATGGTTCAAAGACAATCAAAAGTGTGAACACTAAACTGGCTTGTACTGTATTGTTTCTTTTAACTTTTCTTGTTTTTTATGTATTTGTGTGTTTTTACTAACCTCCCTCCCCCGTAATGTTTACACCTTTTAAAAGCCTAACCAGGGACGAAGGCTGCAAATTAGCCCATGGCTACAAGCCTTATGTACTTGGACATCGGCCACCTGTTTGGTTGCAATGTTTAATTGTACTGTCCCTGCCAAATAAATAAATAAATAAAATAAAATAAAACATACTTTTATAATATGAATATTACTGTTATAATAAAATATGAAATACTGACAAAAAAGGCTTATTGTGTGGCAACCTCTTGGTGTAGAAGCATAATCCAGGTTTCAAATTAAAGGTAACACTTAGAAGTTTCATGTAGACTATTTGGATTATATATCAGGGGTAATTACACAAAAGTTCCTATTTTTAAACCATTATAAAAGTGACATTTATTTGCTATTAAAATTGGTACAATAGTCCCCTTCACAAGTATATATAGATGTAGCATGTTGAAATCCCCACCTGTGATGGTATACACATGGTATACTGTGATGGTATACACATGGAAGACAGAGATTTAAAAAAATGACCCAAAAAACATAGCTTGGCTAATGCCCTTTGAAAAGGACGGTTTTATTGAGCTTCTGTTGCATGTTGTTGCTCTGTAAGCTAAGGTTAGTTATTTTGGCAATGTGGTGCAGCCTTAACTTAAAAAACAAGGACACAACCAATGTTAACAGCGTATGGTGGTGGCTGTCTATGCCATACTGTGTTTCTCCGATGTGCTCTCTGAGCACAAACACATCCTCTGACCCTGTCCTCTTCCGTACAATGTACACTACCTCTAGCCCTTTGATCGGCTGTGATCGTCTGGTACATGAGGTCTGACGAATGACCCACTCAGCTGCCCTGACTACCATCACTGTGCCTTCTAATGGAATCACCAGATTTCCATTGTTTTTTTTAACTTCAGCAGGTGGTAGCTCTGGTCCTTGATGGGAGATGCAGCATCTGTTAGCAAGCTGGCACGGCAGACATCACAAGACAGCTTTTTCAGAGCCCGTCGCACAACAAATCCTGAAATAAGAGTTGGTATATTAAAATAATTTAATAATTAATAATTTAATAATAACTACAACCACATCCACAAAGATTGTAATTTATGCCAAAGATTAATTATCATACAATCGTTATTGGTGTCAGTAAAACCTATATAATTAACCAGTGGTCTCAGCCTTGATAACTTGCGCAAGTAGCCGTGATGCACAACTATGCTGCACGATTAAGTCATTTTTCGACAAGAAAATCTGCAATTTCGACATGTTCAAGCGTCAAGAATTATAGCCACGTTCATAACGTTTGTAAGAAACCAAACTGTTTGTAAATCCGTCAAGAATTAAATGAGATAAGAGTATTTGTGTTCGTGCTGATCACTCACCTTACATTAGGTACCCCAGAGCACGCCAGAAAGCTTGCCTGAGGCAAGATGGCCGCCGGTGATGACGTTTGAGACTCCGCCGTAAGACATCTAGCCTTTATTATGGATATCTATGGACGTGACACCATAGCTCAGTGCAGCTAACAGCATTAGCACCCCACAGGTAACTTTCAAAGCTTTCTCGGTGAAAAAGTAACAGCTCACTTTGCAGATAGAACATGTAAGATTTCAGTTAAAGGTACTGCTGTGTTACAGTAAGGGACCATGTTACGTTTTAGAGCAAATTACATGAAAGCTAGCCTTAGGTTGAACGCCATGCTAAAACAACTTTTGCTTTGTAATGTAACCCCACTGGTTGGCTTCTCCCTTTACTTTGTTGTCAAATAAATAGTACCTGAGTGGATACCCAGATAAATGCATTGTTAACAGATTATAATGTTTTTTATGTTGTTTTCAACTGACTGTCTGTTGTTCTTATTGGTGTAAACCTAAATTGGTGTTTGGATATGATAATTTATCCTAAAACTGTTAAACCAATGCATGTATGCTTATGTGCAAAACGGATTCTTAAGCAATTTAAAATAATTGCAACGAGTGGATATTGATTATTTGAAAATTGGTAAGGAAATTAATTAAAAATTGCGTTTTCTAACATAAATATGAATGTTACAAGTAAAGCATATAGCAGCAGATCTAGATTATATCTCACTACCTTTCTAACTCCTTAATTTCTTCAAAGTAAAAATGAGGTCATCTGTGCCCAATTGCAAATATGTGTTGTGCACTTAATAAAATTGGTTTGGCCATGGCAAAAACCACAGCTGGAATTGGCCACAAGGGCAGATATTTTCTTAAAACGTTTGTTTTCCTCTTGGTAATTTTTTTTTTCTTTAAGAGGAGTATTATCCTTTACATATCCATATAACATATCTGTTTTCCAGCATCCACTGATGAGGTGAAGGTCATCAAAGTTCTGGGCTGGATGGAAGGCTACCAGATCATCAACCTGCTTTGAGACACGCCGACTTCCATCACAAGACTACCAAGACTTGAACAATTCAAAATTTTATGTAATCTTTAAACATACGGCAGATGATTTGAGCTTGTTTAAAAATAACTTAATATGTAACCGTTTTAGTTCCCAGTATTAACTACTTTGATCACTAACTGTTGCAGCATGTCCTTCATAGCTCTTAGTGGAGCCGTTTAGGCTGGAAAAAAAAGGCCAGGTTTGAGGTTCTAAATTTCCTGACAGTCTTACATGCAGAAATTGTTTTTCATAGTCCTGTTTTTGGCTTCATCCATTTCATCTGCCAGTTTGTTTTATACAGCCCGCTTTATGGTAATACATGGATTGTTTACTGGGAAAAACCTGGAGAATGAATGGAGTTCTTTCAGTCTTGATTTCAACAATAAAAGCAATCCTTGTGGAAAGGTGTATTAACTTTGATTGATATTGGTAAGAATTGGAAATGAAGACTTTATGAAAGGGTATGTTTATTATGCAATGTGGAAAATAAAGGACTGTTTAATTTTCCCACACTGTTTGCATCCTCAGGTTTATTAACAGCTCCATGTGCCCTTTTTTCCAATAACCTCAGCATTTTCAAAAATTTTATACAGTACCATACACATTTACCATCATAATCCCAGCAGTTCTACACTTTATTCAGTGAATGCACTAACTTAGTTACATTTCCCTGGCTAGATTTTACTACTTAAAAACCTTTTGCAACAATGGTAACCACAATAAGATTAAACCCGTAAAGTGTTGGTCATACTAGAGAGTAGCAACATATATATATATATATATATATATATATATATATATATATATATATATATATATATATATATATATATATATATATATATATATTCTGAGCCGTGCGATTCAGAATGTCCCAGTGCATCCATGGCTGCCCTCAGTGCTACCAAGTTGTTCAGGGCTCAACACATTGCCAGTTTCAGAAATAGTGACCCCACAGTGTGGGTCATCCAGCAGTCCACTGTTGTCCCAGTCAATATGAGGCAGGCAGAGTCCCTGCAAGAAAGATATATAGAGAATAAAAAAGAGGCTGTGATTCTGTTGCTACAACTTACTGAATATAATTAAATTTATGAAGCTAAGGATGGAAAAGCAAATGACTCCAAAATCCATTAATTATTTTGAAGGACCATAATAAACAGATTTCAAAGAAACCAGTTTCAGTGCCACCTCTCTGATGTACTCAATGTTTTGTTGTATTGGAGTGATCAGATAAATGATCAGATAAATTAATTTCTGGTTTGAAATATACGCATTAATGTGAGAAACTGTATAATAGCCAGCACAAAAAAATCCATCTTACCTCTGTGATTTCTGGTTCTACCACAGCATGCTGGATGCTTCCTATCTTCCATAACTGACTGAGTGTTAGATTCCCCTCAGTTCTGAGTGAATGGTCATCTCAGCCACTGCTGATGGTGTGAAAACTTAGTTGTAGTCTTGGGACAAATAAATGGTGACAACAGAAGTTATCTAACATGTTTGACAGGTCAAGCGAATTGTTGTCCTCTCCTGAGTGCAGCACATTGTTGTGTATGTTAGTTCCTGCGCACCACACGTCTCCAAAGACGTTTAATTCTGAAAGGAGAGTAAAGATCAAATCATAGTCTAAATACATTATTTTTCAAAAGTCCGTTACACAGCATTTTTAGATCAGAGATAAAACTAAACAGGGCCTTTAACTAAAATCTTACATGATCTATCAGTGAGCTGTTACTTTTTCACCGGGAAAGTTTTGAAAGTTACCTGTGGGGTGCTGATGCTGTTAGCTGTGTTATCACGTCTCTCTTCCTCAGCCAAACCGGCGCGTTTCAGTTTTTTTGGGTGCGCCCCCTGCTGTCGGGAAGTCTGAACAACAACTCAATGCATCACGTGACTTTTGGCACAAATTTACCACAGCGGTGGTGGGATTGTTTCGTACTCGAGCAGAGGCTGTTTTGTGCAAGCACAGACCGTTTTGTACTCGAGGAAAACTTATAAATGATATTTTGAGTGCAAGGTTGGCGAACAGTTTGCAAAACAATTTTTTGTGTGTGAGACATATCATTTTGTGTGCAAAACAGGTTTTATTTGTGTGCAACACATTTTTTTGCTTACAACGTTTTGGCAGGAAATTATCTCCATATCTGTCTTTCAGCACGTCTTCATACTTGTTGCCCTTGCTTGGGCTAATGCCGCTATTAGCAATATGGGAGGTTGTTTTGGTGAAGTCCCCCCACATCAGAATGCAAAACACAGAAAGTCTTTTCCTTCAGGATGGACAAGACTGATCAAGATAATTTTTTGTTTCTCACAACAATCTTATCAGAAAGTCCTAAAGGTGGCACATGCCTATTGAAGTCAGATGCTCTGACAACACCCCAACATGTGTTTAGCTTGTCTTTCTTTCAAAGGTCCATATCATGTCGGGATAGAGCACGCAATCAACAGCTGACACAAATACAGGACATGTGTCCTACAGTGCTGGGATTCTAAATCTATTCTTCTCAAACGGGAGCCATTCTCAGAATCATGCAGAACACTTTTTCTGACTGTCAAAGGGACGTTTGAAAGTGAAAACTGGCAAAGAAATCAGGTAGATTGCCTTAAAAATGCCAAGTTACAGTGTTTTAATCATGTTTTTTTTTTCTTCCATATTAATTTATTACTTTCATCTCTTTATATTTTCAATGTATTAACAAATATCAATATTTCCAACTATGTAAGAAAAACAGCTTTTATAGGGGGACCAAAAAAGTAAGCCTAAATGTCTTTAAATTAGCTTTTTCCAATTTGGATATCCAAAATGGTAAAACGTTTTTGAGGGTATTACTTCATTAAATGACTTGTAGAACATACATTTCTAATGTTATCTCTTTTGTAGAAGGAACATTACGCAGATTGTTTAAAATTGGTTGTCTCAACACAGAGTAAATGCAAGAAAAACTTAAGTAAAGTTCTTAGATTTGACAAGATAGAACTTATATAGTTGAAACCATAAGTTTACATACACTATATAAAAAGACGCACACACTTTTTTCCTCACAGTCAGACATAAAATCTGAACCTTTTCCTATTTTAGGTCTGCTAGAATGACCAAAATTATTTCTGTTTGCTAAATGCCAAAATAACAAGAGGATTATTTCTGAGAATAATTTATTACTTTCTGCATACTTAGAAGTTTACATACACAAAGATCACTATGCCTTTAAATAATTTGGGAATGCCCAGATGATGTCATGTCTTTGGAAGCTTCTGTCAGATTTATTGATGACATCTGAGTTGATTTGAGACACACCTGTGGATGTTTTAAAGGCACACTTAGAACACTGTGTGTCTTTGTAACATAATAGGAAAGTCAAAAGAAATCAGCCAAGATATCAGAGTAGTGTGGACTTACATATACTTGCATACAAGTCTAGTTCATCCTTGGATATTATTAAATGCCTGCAAATTGTAAATGCCTGAAGATGCCACAATCATCTGTCCAAACAATTATTCGCCAGTATAAACACCATGGGGCTGTCCAGTCCATATCACTAAGGAAGGAGATGGGTTTGTGACCCAGAGATAAACATGCTTTGATCAATGCTTACCGACCAAATAACTAAAGCAAAATATACTTTGTGAAGATGCTGGCTGAAGCTGGTGATAGTGTGTCATTATCCACAGTGAAACGAGTTCTTGACCGACATGGGCTGAAAGGCTACTCTGCCAGGAAGAAACCATTACTCCAAAACAAACACATGAAAGTCAGATTACAGTTTTCAAATGCACACAGGGACAAGGAATTACATTTTTGGAGACATGTCCTCTGGTCTGACAGAGCTAAAATTGAACTGTTTGGCCATAATGACCATCATTACACCTGGAGGAAGAAGGGGGAAGCTTTCCAGTCCAAAAACACCATCTTAACTGTGAAATACGGAGGTGGCATCATCATGCTGTGGGCTTGTTTTGCTGCAGGAGGGACTGGTGCATATCACTAAATAGATGGCATCATGAGCTAAAAACATTATGTGGAAATTCTGACGCAGCAACTCAAGACATCAGCAAGGAAGTTGAAGCTTGGGCGCAGATGAGTCTTCCAAATGGAAAATGACCCAAAGCATACAGCCAAACTGGTTACAAAGTGGTTTAAAGATAACAAAGTCAATGGTTTTAAGTGGTCATCACAAAGCCCTGATCTCATTCCTATTGACAATTTATGGACAGTAATGAAAAGGTGAGTGAGAGGAAGGCAGCCTTTAAACTTGGCTCAGTTACTATATGAGCAAGTCGTACAGTTTAAAGGCAAGGGTACCAAAATGTATGTAAACTTCTGAGCATCAATAAAGTAATAAAATAATATCTAAAAAATGATTGCCCTCATTATTCTGTTATTTAGCAAATAGACACAGTTTTAGTAATCCTAACGGACCAAAGACAGGAAAGGGTTATTCAGATTTCATGTCTGAAAAGGAGAAAAAAGCGTATGTCTTTTTATATGGTACATGTAAACTTCTGGTTTCAACAGTATACAAGCACAACAAGCTTAGAAAAAAGAGTCAATATGTTTGCTAAAATTACTCTTCATTTTATAAGCTATCATCAGTTGCAGTGAAACTGTGTAAAACTTAGACACCATGCTTGTCAATAATACTCCTCCTGTAAATGAAAGAATTTTCTGACTTTAGAATTGCTGTCATGATATTCAACTAGGAGTTATTATTACTTTATTGCTCCTTTAACTTTCATAATTCACTGTGCTTTATAATAACATACAGTGAACTTTCTTTCAGACCAGCGAGACCAGCGAGACCAGCGAGAGCCGCGTCTCACAGAGACATGAGGTTTGGTCATCTGCTGAACAAGCCCTTCAAACTACACAGCAGGACAAGCCAAAGTGTGCAACCGAAGAGAATCAGTCTTCGACACATACTGCTGGGGATGAAACCCTCAACAGGCCTGAGACCACAAGAGGAAGACCACAGAGCAGTAGAGGAAGCAGCTACATCAACCTCCAGGCACACAGAGACTGTCAGCTGGATCATTAAATATTAGTACACCATAATAAAAACACAAGGAGTTTTTCGAGAATAGCAAAGTACTAATTGTTGAACACTGTGTTTTTTTTATTATTCTGATGATAGAACCCTTCTGGAAAGAAACTAGCAAAGTAGTTGATATTTAAAGCTTTAAATATAAATATAAGCTTTATATTAGATGTTTAGCATCAGAGTGAGGTGAACAGATTAATTGTTCACCTCGCAGTGACATTATTTTTTTATCGCTTTGATTGCGTGCTCACTACCGGCAGTGTGCTGCTCTGTCAGTGGATGGAGCGTGCGGCTTGACTGAGCTCGAGCACCTTTCAGCGGTGCAACTCTGCGAAGCTCCCCACTTTATACAGAAAGACAGACCGGCTGCAGGGAAAGGCAGACAGCCGCTGCCTTGGACCATAAGAGGTGGATCATGGATGGATGGACACTTCAGAAACAGTTTTCAGGTTGAAATGAGAGAAAGCCTCGGTCTATTTACAGATCTGATACAGCGTGTCTGGTTACAGAAAGCAGAAGTGTCCTTTTTCTCTTTTTTATTTACCCTTCAGGCGTGGTTCATGATTTGAATATAATAAAATTATGTTTCGGTTTGATCCACTCTGTTCATAGTGGTCCTTAATATTAATGTGTTGCTCTGCAGTTTTTTTTAATAGTAAATAAAGCCCTTCATGTTTATTTATAATAACTACGGAAGTACGACACTGCACACGGGCAGCAGGGGATAAACAGGGAAGCGGCTAACGGCTATTAGCATCTCCCTGCAAAGTAATAAAAACAATGAAGAAAATTTCAAAATCCAATGTAAAAAAATGCAAACAAATAAATAAAATGATTCCAAGAGGGAAAACACTGGAATAGCACTGGGAATACAGTATGAATGTTGGTGTTCACTGAAGCGGACACTGAAGCTGCCGAGGCTCAGATGTGACCGCAGTGTTGATTGACATAAGCAAACCTCCTTATTTATACTGTAATAATAGTAATACTCTTCAAAACAATTTTATAAGTAGATTGATTGATTGGTTCTTACCTTGATAGTAATAATTATATTTATAATGCCCTTTACTTTTCAAATAAAATCTCAAAGTGCTATTATGGCAGCTTGAGACAGTATTATACTTTGGGAAACAGTTCCCAAAGTATAATACTGATTTGTGGATTTCTTTTGCAATCACATACATACATAGCCTGGGTGCCATTCCGAACTTAGTCCCGCCCACAACGTTTTAGGTCGGGAAGTTCTGACTAGAATTGAGTATGACATGTCAGGCTAATACATACATACATACATACATACATACATACAATTCCCACTGCTTAATAAATATTCAAGATAGGGATCACTAGAAATTGTGCAATCTTAGGCAAGGTAATGAATTAGCTGCATAAATCTGAAATTCAGTTTAATATAATAGTCAATATTAATAGTAGTAAAACTTAAAATCCAGGTTTGCTGTTATCCTCCACCCGGTTATCGATATAATCTGTTAACATTGCAGGAACCGTGAAGCTGATTCCATATGAATCAGTTATGTACAGAACCCTTGCTTTTGGTTTGAATGATTAATTTATATTGAAGAGACAAGCAGTATAATAATTGCTGAAAGGAAAGGGATTACCATGTTGAAATTATGTTAATGTAGAGCTACAATAATAACAGCTGGATGAGCAAAGGCTATTTTATACCTCGTGATTTGTAAATGTTCACAGGACACAGCGGGGGATTATAGGATTAACTGCTGCGACTGATTTACTCTTGCTGAGTTTTTGTCCGATATTTTTACCGACATCAGTGCAAAAACATGCTTTCCAACAACTTTTGTTGACTTGGTTTAGCTAGTGACAAAAAAACGATCAGTTATTTACATATCCACCTATCCATCCATTCATTCATTTTCTAACACGCCTATCCCTTGTGGAGTTGTGAGGTGTGCTGGTGCCTTTCTCCTGCTGTCAAGAGGCAGCGTACACCCTGGACAGGTCGCCAGTCTATCGCAGCTATTTACATATCAGATTTTTGTAAACTGCTATAATTTTGTGCCACACAGACAAGGGCTGGTTTGACATGAAAGCCTTGGGTAAACTATTTCATAGTATCATGGTATTTATACTAATAATAAAGAGAAAAATTAATAAAGTGGTCTAAATTATTTGATATGAAACATAAAATGTAAAATTTTTCTCAACTGCTGTTATACTTTTTTTATTTTTTTTAAATGTCCCAATTTAGCCAAATAAACCACAACAGCTTAGAGATCATTCAGCAGCTAAGTTCCTCCTCCTGCTGCCTTGATGTTCTACCCACAGCATTCTTTAAGAAAGTTTTGCCTGTCATAGTGTCTGATTTGACTTAGATAATAAACACGTCCCTTCTGTCAGTTGTGTTCCCCCAGTCACTAAAAACAGCAATTATCAAACCACTGCTGAAAAAGAACTATTTAAGTAAATTACTTCTGCAGAACTACAGGCCCATCTCAAACTTCCCCTTTATCAGTATTATTGAAAAAGCTGTGTTTCAACAATTAAGTACAGTGCTGGTACTATTGGATCTCAGTGCAACATTCAATACTGTCAATCACTTCATTCTGTTAGAATGCCTGTCGACCTTTCTGGTACAGCACTTTGCCAGTTTAAATTTTTATTAAAGGACAGGGAATTTTTTGTATCAGTAGGTAACTTTACATCAGAGATGACAAAAATCCCATTTGGGGTTCCCCAAGGGTCCATCCTGGGTCCCCTCCTATTCAATATCTACATGCTCCCTCTAGCTCAGATAATAAAAACAACAACATCAGCTACCATAACTATACAGACGACACACAGCTCTACATCACCATGTCACCAGGTGACTATGAACCAGTTCAAGCACTGAGGAAATGTTTATAAGAGATCAATGCCTGGATGTGCCATAATGTTCTTCAATTGAATAAAAACAAAACTGAAGAAATAATCTTTGGACAAATAGAGGAGAGATCAAAAGTTAGCACACTGCTTCAGTCGCTTCAGCTAGAAACCACTGATCAGGCCCAAAATCTGGGAGTAGTGATGGACTCAGACCTGAACCTCCAAAAGCATCTAAAGACAAATTACAAAGTCGGCCTTCTATCACCTGAAGAACATTTCTAGGATTAAAGGACTGATGTCTCAGTAGGATCTGGAAAAACTAATCCATGCGTTTATATTTAGTAGAATTGATTACTGCAACGGTGTTTTCACAGGTCTGTGAAAGTGGGTCAGACAGCTGCAGCTGATCCAGAACGCTGCTGCACGCGTCCTCACTAAGACTAAGAAAGTAGAGAACATCACCCCAGTTCTAAAGTCCTTACACTGGCTCCCTGTAAATCTGTAAATCCCTGAATATCTTAGCACCTAAATACATCACAGACTTGTTATCAGTGTATCAACCCTCCAGACCACTAAGGTCGTCTGGCTCCAGCCTACTCTGCAGAACCAGAACCAAACACGGAAAAGCAGCATTTAGTTCCTATGCTCCACTTATCTGGAACAGTTAGAAGTATCTTGTTATTTGCCTTTAAGAGGAGGGATATTAAACCTCATGATGCTCTACCTCCTGTATTTGTATTATAATTTTCTCAGTAGTTCTCCAGTCCAGCCTGCCTTCAAACAAACTAAAATAATAAACTGTAAAGCTATGAGCCTTAAAAACAGATGCATTTAATGAGAAATATACTTTCAAATGAAACAGAAATAAAAATAGAAAGCAACCTGAGTTCATTACTTCCATAATCAGACAGAGGGATTGACATTACAAGCATCTGAATGCACTCAAGGTAGATCTGAGGGTTTTACATAAATATGGCCTAGTCTACAAGATCTGGTCCCAGAAAATGACCCAAAGTTTAACATCAGATTTGTGAGGTAGTAAAGGTTTCCTTCTGGAAAACGTGATGCAAGGAGCTCGTGGGGACAAGAACACCACAAGTGACTTTAGGTTTACAGAAAAAAAAAAAAAAAAAAAAAAAAGAAAGAAAAAAAATAAAAAAAATAAATAAATAAAAAAAAAAAAAAGGAAAATTGTTCCTCTTACAGCGGCAAAAGAGAAGATCTAGACTTCTAAAACACAGACGAAAGGGAATTACTTGGTTTGGTCGAAGATTTTCTTTATATTGAAAGCATCTTCGCTGAGGCAGTTCCATGATTTTGTAACAGAAACAGTGCAACAACACAACACAACCCCTGCATTACCACCAATGCTGCAAGTCGGATACAAGCGTCGATAGTTGGGCCAATCATTAGTCAGGCTAGAAGATTAATGAACCACTACATCTGACGTCTGCTCTACTTCGTTGTGATCCTTATTTTCTGGATGATCACCCAGTCTTTCTGTGCAGCTGTCACCAATATCCTCAGACATGAAGAAGCAGAGCTGTGCAGTTTGTCTACCTCGTGCATCTCAAATTTTCCATTTATGAAAGCTCCCAGTGACTGGAAGGTTTTACAGCTCTTCTTATCTTTATTGAGCACGCCCTGGCCCAGTTCCACCTGACCAGAGTCGAGGAGGTCCTTTCCTCCAGATCCTGTTTCTACCAATATCCCCGTCACCAGAGTAGGCTCCAGGAACACCACTGTCAAGTGATCGCCGCTTTCTGGAGAACGTCCCCAGAAGAACCCTTCCCCGGCATCCCAGGCCAGTTTGGGGAAGTGCTTCTGGTAGGTGGAAATGTTTGAATAAACTTCAGCTGAAGGATTAGTGTAGACCCCCTCCTCAAAGTCCTTGTCCTTTAGCTTGTTGTACGTTCCCTGGAAAGAGGAAAAAGTGCCAGCGTGTTGGAAGAGTGAGGGTTTAAAGAGGATGGCTTGTCTTTGGGTCAGAAGCTCTCTAAAATGAGTCATCAGCCAGTCACAAGGCATTTCCTGGTAAAACAGCAGGAGGAAGCGGGCCAAAAGTGGAAGGTCAGAGCTCTTGTAGAGTTTCCCAATGTAACCGAGGGCTGAAAATTCTAACATTGCCCAGGTGCCCTTTTTCGCATTTTGCTCCTCAACATGCTTCCTAATAGTTGTTAGAAAGTTCTGTGCAGAAAGGACATCATCTTCCAGCTGGAGGTAGTACTGGCCAAGACCTGCACTGTAGTGGATCAAGAAGGAGTAATCCACATTCTGCTTGGAGCGAAATGTTACCCGATCAGGAGCATCATTGTAGTTCCTCTTCAAACCTTCGGGAAAAAGCAGAGAGACCTGCATGAATATATCATCAACGGGAGCCTAACTGTAGCAGCCGGCCAGGTAGGAAGACGTCTGCTGCACCTGTGAGAGGAGGGTACCAATCCTGGGCAACATGGATGACTACAAGCTGGCCTTCTTGCAGCTCGGAGTCAAATGTGGCGTTGATTTCCCTGACGGTGTTGCTTATCCAGCTATAATCGAAGTCTGCAATCAGCACCACCACCACCATGGAGGACCGCTCTTCAGGAGTAGACTGAGAGAAGAGCGACTGCAGCGTGGGGATGAGGTAGCTGCCCTTCTTCCGTTTGACTGAGGACAGGCCCACAGCTAAGAACTCTGAAATGTGTGGAGACAGGAGTTAAAATCTTTAGATTTCATACCATTAAGCAGGTTTTAAATATACATGTCATTAAGCCCACATATCTGAATTAAAATGATTTTTTTTAACTGGTCAGATGTAATATTCTAAATTTAAATCTGTTCTCATCAGAAAATCCTAATTAACAGAAATAAAGGCTTGAGTTAATGAAATGGGCAGGCAGGCCAGTATGAATGGAGAAAATGCATTTGATTAGGAGACAGACAGACTCCTTAGCGTATGCGACAGGTTAGTTAACGTGGCGAGTCAGCAAAACTGCTCCTTTTTAATAATATACTGGAGAATAACTTGATCTTATCGACTGCAGCCATCTCCTCTTCTCCTTCTCATCGCACGGGAAAGGTTAAAACGGCAGCTGGAGTTGCTTTTTTGTCACCGACCTATCAAGACAGCACGGAGCACAGCGGCATGTTGAATAAACGACGGATTCGACCGGCTGGGACCTGGAAGCAGTGGTAGGTACGTCCCGACTTAACAGCCCCAGAGCTCATTTAGCATAAGAACCTCGCGATGTCCCTCACCAGTGATAAGGAGCTATAAGGAATCCCACAATGCTTTGCATGACATGATGAATAATCACAACCCACCTCATGGAAGTTTATGAAAATGTCCAGAGAGAAGAGAGTGCACACTTTGTAGTTTGTCTTTTTTGGAAGGCTGTAGGCTCAGATTTGACTAGAATCATCCATATGTGTTTCCGTCACATTTTGTATACAGCCTGGTTTGAACAGAGGGAAGCTGGACTTCCTGTTGTTGCCTCCTAAAAAGGTTCTGACCCAATTCTAAGCAGCCTTTGTTTTCTTTAACACCCGATCAGCATACAAACTTTCAAACTTTTTGGATCTCGTCTGCACTGTAATCTGAACATTATTTAGTTTCCTGTTTCAGTTGTTTCTCCCAGTTCGTAAAGTGGAACTCACCCCAAAATCAACTTTGTTTTTGCAGATAAAACTGTATAAACTGGGCCTAAGGGTGCTACTGTACACATTTTTACATTTTCATTTGAACTTGTTTACTTTTGCAAGATTTGCCTAAAAAAAAAAAACCAACTGTGTTAGTACTGCCCTCTTAGGGTAGCACTAGGGTGGCTATTGCAGTTGAATTTTCCAGTTGGTTTAACTGGCAGATTCTTTCGTCACCATAGCCCTGTGTTCATGGGGGGGAAATCCTCCACCTAAAGACAGATCCATGGCAAGACCACCAGATGTCTCCTTTGTCACTCCATGTTGCAACACGTCACTTAACCTCATCCTGATCACTGCAGCAGGGAGCCATGCTTAAAACCCCCACACTCAGCCGTGACTTTTGGAGCCGACCACTTTGGTGGCATTTTCCAAAATGCTTCTGTGGGCAGGGTTACGCCTTTACATCGGGGCGAGTCACACTTTCAAAAGTCGGGGAGACAGCTCCCCTCTGAACAGATGAAAAACACGACAAATGAGAAATGCAAAAGCAACCAAGTCATGAGAACTGATCCATGTCCTGCCAGTTACGTCGCTCCTTATTTGAAAATGATTTCCTCTGAACAGCAGTGCTAAACTCTGTTTATATAAAATAATAGAGAAATTCTGCAGACTTCCAGGATTTTTGGTTTTAATAAACTCCTCCTAATTAATCTTCCTCAATTTAGAAAAAGGATTACGCAATTTGATCGTCGCTTTATTTCATGCATTTTTGATGAAGAAGTGTTTTTAGAGGCATTAGTTGATGGAGAGAGGCAGACGGTAATCTGCTTTAGACGTTTTTGACTAAGTGTGCTGGTACAGATAAAGAGGTGGGTGAGGGATGCTGACGTTTTTTCTACGATAAAGGTCCCATCAGGGTTTCAGTGAGACTCTGTGGAGGGTGTTGCGCTGTTTGTGGTGGGGTAATCTGAAGAGAACACCTGATTCTTTGGTTTCCTCTGTGTCATTTGTTGTTCATTTAATTATCCTTACATATTCAATCAAGTTCTTTTTCACAGCACAGTAAATTGCTTTAAGGCTAAAATCAAATTCATACATGGATGAAATAAAAGTCAAAGGATCCTAGTTTCAACGTTCATTTTGTTTATAAGGAAATGTTTAAAGTATTTTTCCAACTTAAAAGAAAGATAAAATTTAGTTTTTCAACTCAAAACATCAATATCCATCTATGTTATTAGGTAAAGGGAAATTCTTTAACATTATTCTTTTTAAATCGTGGTACTTCTTTTGTTTTACTGCATGAAATGTAGATTTTAATGTTTTAACATTCATCCTGAAAGAGAAGGAAAACATTAGGGCTTTGTGCCTTAACAGGAAAGGTGGAATTTGTAAGCTTAATTTACTGGGTCAATGCCAGGTACAGTGGAACAATTGGCGCGCACTGTTGGAGCAGTAACTCAAGCAAATATGGACAAAATTAAAATAACATAAACCATTTGACATCTGTGAATTTGTATAAAAAGGAGGAAACCTGTTTTCCTCACTAATGAAAACAAAATGAATCTTTCAGCAAAGTTGTGTCGTTGGTCTCAGCTCCTTCCGTTTGTAAGATCTGCAGCAACACAACAAAACTCACTCTGCTGATCAGCTGGAGCTCCAGCCAGCAGCTGGTAGGTGACATTCAGGGGCAGATAATCTCCCTGCTCCACCCAGGACTCCTTACTGAGCAGCCTCTCCGCATGACGACTCGACTGGTATGGAATCGACTGGGCCGATCTCGTCAAGCCCTGAAAGAAGAAAAAGGATGAGACTCGAACGCAGAAGTACAGCCGTTATTTCCTGTAAGTCAGGTTTCAAATTACTCTTTGGCATGAGCCCTTACCATGAGGAGGAATTCATAAGGGTAGAAGAAGTACAGGACACTGACGAGAACCAGAACACCCAGAACCACATTCTTCTTCTTCGCCCGCCGTCGCATTTCCTGCCAAACAGCCAAGCACACGGCTAACAGGATATTCTTTGCGTCGCGGCGCGCCTCAGTCAGCGCGGTAGTAAATCATTCAGCTGAGAGATGATTCACGTTGCAGCAGGCTCAGATACAGAACACGCGTCGCTGTAGGTCAAAGGCCAGACTGGAATTAGTGGCGGTCATGTCTGATGCTGCCTGTAGCCTGACCGCTGGCGGGCCGTTCTCTGGGGCTCCGTGTTGGACGCGCCAAAGTTCTGCATGCGCTCCATGTCATCACTCAATGAAAATAAATCCTCCCCAAGTCTGGACTCATCAGATGGGACCAATTTGAAGCCTTCACACGGCGTTTTCAGAGGAACACGTTCAGACTGAGGCTCTAACGAGCTGAGAGCACGTAGGGAAGAGCTGAGTGTCGAGGCCAGACCGCAGGTTCCTCAGCAAGCCTCGGCTGTACTCTGACGTCACATAAAACCGCCTCAACAAGCCTGCAGCTGCTGCAGCTTTCTGGTCTACATTTATGCTTCTGGAGAGTTTAAGCGTAAATCACTTCTCGCCAGATTATTGGTCACGTGGATTTGATGGTTTGCCTGTCTTTTTCAATGTATAATGCACATTTATTCATTTTACAAGCAACTACTAATCGAAAAGCAATGACTAACAATGCATTTTCTCCTCTTAACATTAATTTAACTTCCATGTCCTTTGGCCTATAGATCCCAAACCAAATTTAAGGGTTATCACTCCATCGCAGAACAAAAACGGCGACCCAACAGATTAGATTCCAATACTGGACACAGTCACCTCCTGGTTTACAGCGGGCCCACAGATCCTACAGCCAAACAATGTTTTCCCGCCTTTGAAATCGGGCTTTACCAGCTCCTTAGCAGACTGAACCGTGTATACGACGCAAGTCAGTCTGGCTGGCCAGGCTAGGCCCGCGTCGCTTTAACACTTGGCTGAAAGAAAAAGCTAAATTCGAAGATATGTCTGAAACATCCTAATGATTCAAGCTATCCATTAATGGCCTTGTGAGGACGATCAGATGTTCATACACACTGCACTGAAGTTGTTCCAGACCATCCCTCTAGGTTTGAAAGGAGAAAAACGTGACTAAGACACTTTTGATGGAGAGGACTGGTTATTTCTGGAATGTTACTTCCTCCCCAAGTGACAAATGAGCATGATTTAGGTTGATTTTATAGTAAAAATCTTACTTATAGCTCCTTTAAAAAGAATCCTTGATTATGTGCAACTGATTTGATCTACCCGAATGAAAAAACTCTGACCAATCACTGCCATTTGGTGCGAATGGCAGTGATTGGTTGGCTGTTTTGCAGGCCTTCAGCTCCCACAGAGATCTATTTTTTTAAACCCCTTTATCTGAATCCATAATGTATTGACTACAAAAAGTGTTTCTGAACAGGATTTCCAACTACAGCTATAACTTAGCCAATCAATTTGTCAAAAATACCAGTCCAGCAGTACACAGGTGGGTAAAGCGCAGGTAAGCATCTCGACTCCTTTGTATCCAAATGAGCATTTCAAACAGGAGGGAACTAAAGAAACCACCAGAAATGAGTGTAGTGTAGATTTTAGAGGAAGAACACAGGAAAAGGCAGAAGGATCACGGTCTGCGTGATCAGGCCCGAGGTTAAACAGGCAGCAGGGAAAAGCTGAGGAACAGGACGCTGACAGAGGATCGCTTTAAGGAACTTCCTTGACAGCAGCACGCATCAGGAAACGTTCAGCTTTCTAACCAGCAGACCGGGCGCTTCATGGTCACTCCGACTATAACCGAGGCCCTGATGGACGGAGGCTATATTTGGCCTCAGCTGCTCCCCTAAATCTGATCTCGGTGTGTGTTTGCAGCAATAAGAGGAATAAGACAGAGGAGCAGGACGCGTGAGGCTGGTGCGCACCTTCCCTGCGGGGAATGCTCCTTTCACAACCGCTGCTCGAGAATAAATAAATAAACGTGGGGAATAAGACTCCGACATATAAACGCAGGTAGAGGACATTTGTTGAGCGTAAAAGCCTACCGTTAGGAGAGAAACTTCCTCTCGCTCTCCTTCCCGTGAGTTTGCCTCCCGCGCCGCGTCTGAATGTCAAAGTTAACGGCGTCACCTCTCCGTGAGGCTATTTCTAAGGCACAGACAGCCAGAATTAAGCCCCGGAAGAGGACACGGAGAAGCCGAGAAGTTTGGAAAAACACTCACAGTTGCCACACTCTGCTTCTCTGGTCGCTGTCGGTGCTCAAGTTTCGGCTGCCGAGCATCAGGTACCAGAGACTGGCTGTCGGATAGGTGTGTCGTAACGGCCAAATGTTGTCCAATCCACTGCGCAGCTCCAGCTCCGGGGGGCGTGGCTAAATCAAGGAGGCGCAGGAGGGGCCAGCTCAGACAGCTGGGTTTGGTTGCCAGATGTATTCAGGGTGTTTTCATTTTTATTGTTCCGTACATACATTCATAATCAGTGGCTTTGAGACCTCCTTGGTTGTACTTTTGGAAAAAAACAGCGTTCTTTAAGCTTTTTGTTATTCCAAATTGATTCACACCTTTTATAAAAGATTGCTCTAGTGCAGGGGTCTGCAACCTGTGACTCTTTGGACCTTCCACAGTGGCTCTTAATAACTTTGGCTACAAATTATATTTTTATTATGGTATTTAAATGCAATATTGATAGTAAATGCTGGTTTTAGCAGTTTTTTTTCTTGGACTAATTGCTTTTAATTGTCACAACAGAATGATGCTATAAGTGTCATAAATATCTAATTTTAGATCAATATTTTTCCATTATGTTGAAAACTATGATTTTTTTTTACATAATTATCCAGAGATATCAACATCACGCCCATCCTCTTTTTTTAAACCTCAAAATAGATGTTAAAGGGCGTTTCTTTAACGATGACAACATGTTTCCTACCGTAGATCTTTATCACAAATTATAACTGGTCTTTTTTCAAAAGGCCAGGCAACATTTGTGGCTCTGAACGAGTTTAATTCTGTAGGCAAAATGGCTCTTTAGACTGTAAAGGTTGCAGGCCCCTGCTCTAGTGGTAGTTAGTGGGGCGACTTGTGGTGCCAGAGGGTAAAGCCGCTACTCTTGATCTATCACTGTAAAAAGTTAGTGTTGTGTTAATACATTTTGGCCCATAACCAAAAAGCTTTGTGCTTGTGTTAAGAAAGTGTGCTCTATCGTGTTAAAAGCCTTTTAGAAGTCTAAAAAAGTGTAAAGCCATCAATGTATCCTAATCAGGGATATCCAAAACCAGGTGTATATTGTCTTGTATTGACCTATTACTCATAAAACCAGCCCGAGTCATGCTTATAACTTCAGAAAGATGCCTGTGCAAATTCTCAGTCATCCGGGTCATCACAACAGCAAACAGGCAAAAATCGGAGGCAACCTGACTTTCATTTCAGCACTTTTTGAAAATGTTTCAACACCTATCCAGGAGTCTTTATCAATTCTGATGGCTCACAACATCAGAAAGAGTAGATTTTAGCCTTAAAGCATAGATAAGGGCTAATAGTTTATAATCATTATTTATGAGAGGGTGGAGGTTATCTAGTTGTCTTTTGACTTTTCCATGTTTTGGAATAAGAATGATTACCCCTTGCTTCATTGTTGGTGGAAGGTTGTGCTTTTTTCTTTCTTTATTTTGAGACACAAAAAGGTCTATTCCACAAATAAATAGAACAAATCAAGTAAAACAAAAAACAAACTCATCCATCATAAAACAGAAAGTTCTTGCAATATTTAAAATAGCTTGAGGTATATCTAACACCACCATATGTTACAGCTGACAGATTATCAATTGCTTCCAGAGTCATCTTAAATCTTCACAAAATAAATAAATAAATTGAAGCAAGCCTGTCCAAGCCTGGGAATTTGTTTAGTTGTAATTAGCTTATCTAATTCATATAGTTAAACATAAGAGTCACATGACTGTACAGACTCTGGTTTTAGTTTAGGTACACTACCAGTCAAAAGTTTGGACTCACCTTCTCGTTCAATGGTTTGTTTTTATTTTTATTACTACCTCTAGGAACTCCTTCAAGACAGTTGGAAAACCATTTCAGGTGACTAACCTCATTTAGAAAAGCTTAACAGTACAAGATGTTTTGACTTATTTCAGAGTTTTGTGCTTGATACATAATTCTATAAACTTTTGAGTCATAGTCTTGATCTCTCCACTACGTATCTGCACTGTAGAAAGTCATAAAAATAAGGAAAAGCCGTTGAATGACAAAGGTGAGTCCAAACCTTTCACTGGTAGTGTATGTTGTATTGCATGATTGGTTTAAAGAAAACCTCACATTCATTTGCTGAAAAAGTAAAATTGTATAGATGTGTGTAAAATGTCTAGATTTCTTTTGCATTTATATCAGAATATGAACTTCAGTTGCACAACATGTTATGAGCAGTAAGCTAATTTCATTTTTTCACCTGTCTTCTTTTTTCCAATTTATAGAAGTTGTTTTCACCTTCTTCTATCTATTCAACGTTTGATCTAATATATGCACCTTTTGCTCGGGCTAGATAAAGATGACCTAATTTAAGTTGTAGTTCTGAAAGTTTTTGCTTTTGATCATTTGACGAATTTGTGAGATTGCATGTATATTTCCATAAGCAGTTCCTTATCTGTTTGTTATTGCTGTCGGTGATTTCTTTGTTGAAGCTAATAGGTTATTGTCCTATTTCGTTTTTTATCATTGCACTCACTGTTTGGCAAAACTTCTCATGTTATAACAGTGATGAATAAAATGTATATCTTTTTTGAGAGGTTGGTGATATAATGTCTGGTTTTAAAAGGGTGTGGTCAGTTAAAGGAGCTGAATTAATTGTTAGAGAATGTTAGAAAAACTGTTATTGACCAGCCAAAAATCTTTTCTTGATTTTACACATCCATTGGGTTTGAACCATGAAAATATCTGTTTATCCTTATTGTGTTCCCTCTAAACATAAGTAGAGTTGACGTTACAAAAAGCTTGAATTGAAGCATTAAAGTGATAGTCATTATTTTGAATTCATCACACACAAAATGTATACCACCTCCTGCTATTATAAACTCAGTGGTGTAAGATGTTTTCAACTCTAAAATGACTTATCATAACTTAGCGAGTAATTTCTTGCATTCACGGGTATTATTGTAACCATAAATATTGGCTATAACGACAGAAAGAGCCAATGATGGGCCACAGAGCATCACAAGCAAGTTTGTCCTTCCTCGTGTCTTTTACAAACTGCACCTGTAGATCCCTGCACATCTTATACTTGTTTTATGCTCTCCAGATCTGGTTTGGGTGGGTGTGCATCGTCAACTGCACAATTATTTGCCATGGTGTTTCGTCCCAGTCTATGAACCACGTCCACTGCCTCCTCCATTTTTGGTGCAAGTTGGGGTGAAATTTGGTACAGGAGATAAATGATATCTTCTCTTATGTATTTACCCCCTTTCTCCCTTCAGAACCCCCCCCCCCCCCCCCCCCCTGGTTCTGGTGTGAAGTTGTTTTTCAGGAGCTGGGCTTGGCCCCTCAGTTCCAGTGAAAGGAAATCTGAATGCTTTAGCAGACCAAGAGGTTTTAGACAACTCCATGCTGCCAACTTTGTGGGAACAGTTTGCAGACAGCTTCTCCCTCTTCCTACATGACTGAGGACCAGAGCACAAAGCAATGGTCAGGAATTTGTATAAAAACTCTAGAACCTTGTGGACAAGGTTCAACCAACGTAACACTGAACCCTATGGAACAATAATGGGAGCTCACATTAGTTCATCTGCAAGTCAAGGCAGGTGAGCGAATATTTTTTGCAATGAATAGAAGTTAGTCAATTCAGTCCAGTGTAGACAGATTGAGATTTAATTATTTCAATTTCATGGACTAATTATTTCAATTTCATGGAATAATCAATAATAAACTGCGACAGACTGGCGACCTGTCCAGGGTGTACCGCGCCTCTCGCCCGGTGAACGCTGGGACAGGCACCAGCACCCCCCACGACCCCATGAGGGACTGAGCGGGTTAGAAAATGGATGGATGGATGGATGAATGGAATAATCCTAGTCTTAAAGGCAGCCAAGTTCAGTTTATTATGTCTAGTGGTAAAATAAAGGATTTATTCAAAGGAACCTAACCAAATGCATCAAGTAAGTGATTTTACAGCAATCCTTCCTGCTGGATGATCAAGTGGCGACGGTCAAGATTTGCACCTAGTCATCAATATGTAGCAGTCCTTCACACTGAGCATGCATGTGGTGACAATGGAAAGAAACAGTCCTGTTTAACTGGAAGAAATGTTTAGTCTCAGTGATATTTTTGTTTTATTGAGATGTACCAGCAGAAATAATTACTTCTAGTAGCTCTTGCTTATGCTCTATTCCCCTTTTAATTCAAAAGGGGAGATTTTCTATATGCTTACAAATAGAAAAGTAATAAAATAAAGCAAGTCTCAGTCCTACCTTGTAAAATCGGAGGTTTTATGCACACTTCAAGAAGAAAGCCCAACATAACAACCTTGTTGTTGTCGGACTTGATCTATACCCCCTCCTCCATCCTTCTTTATTTTGGGCTAAAGCTCAGACTAGCTAGGGTTCTAAAGACCTCTGAATCTAACGAATATTACTCTGCTTAGAGTTCCTGTAAGACCTTTTTAGCTAGGTAAGTAGGACATGACCGATCTACTAACCACCTCCCTCCTAGGGCCCACCCATTTTCTCTGGACAAGTTGTCCAACCTAATAGCCTGAGGCCACCTATTTCCTGACCACCGCCCTAGTTAATGGAGGCTCCTACTTTTACACAACAGCACTTGTTCTTGGATCGGTTAGTTTTTAGTGACTCAAAAGTCCCCAAGGGTGTTGTTTATTACTTTCTGGCACAGGTAACCTTTAAAGACCTAAATAATTTTAGAACCATACACCCTGTCTGTTTTACAACCATTAAAGAACTTAATCAATAAACCGAATGTCCACAACATCCAATAGAATTTTATATGCTTCTTTAATTAGTACGCTTTTAGCAGGGAATTAGTAACAGCATTATCAATCAACTACAGAAATCACAAATTATAATTTAACCAACTTCCTAACTCTATCTAAGGTTGCTTACTAAAATGCTCAGCAGAGGCATTTTCAATTTAGAGGAGCAGACTGACCCATGCATCAAAAGCGATGGCTGATGCAGTAAATCATTTCTGTTGTGTGCATAATGTCTTGTTTTATAACCTGATGGATCCTTTAATTAACTTGTCAGAATCCACCGGTTATTCATCTGTATTTAATCTTCCTATTTCTTCACCTTTTCTACTTATAAAATTAATACAAGTTTGTTTATTTTTTTAGGATTATTTTGCAGCTAATTTTCTAACACTGAATTGTTCGTATATCTGAGATATTGTTTAGGAATAAAAATCTGTAAATCTGTAAAAGGTCTTTGATAAATTCCATACCATACCACACAATTGTTTTACCATCACTGCATCACATTACTATAGATGGATAGAGTTGCCTTCTCGTCAGCCTGATTTGTCAGATAAGTCTGTTCATTTTTGCTGCCTCATCAGCAAGCAACACCGTCGTCGCCATTAGCTGGTTTATCGTTCACAAATCCAACCAAGTTAACGCTCTATATCAGTCCCAGGGTTCTTCTTCATTCCTCTTGTATTGTCGAGTAGTGTGAAACAGAAGCTGCCTATAAAAACATAGAAAAACATCCTGCTTTTTAAAACCAACATGCAGTTTTGAGAAAATGTCTCTCCTAAAAGTGATGTTCTGTTTCCGCTTTGTCCCACCTACGTATTTCAGATCAGCAACCAGATTATCAGTTCAAATTGAAGCTGATTAAATAGAAAGCTACTGTATTTTAAATTATGATTTTTGAGCCTTGGTGTGAAAAAGGAATTGCCCCCCCCCCCCTAACCTAAGAACTGTGGTGACGCCCTACATGACAGCAACAGCAGCCACTAAGCGTGTCAGGTATCTGGCAATGAGCCTTTTGTGTTGCTGCAGGAATTCTGGCCCACTCTTGTTTATGAGTGGGCCAGCCGCCTGTTTAAGGTAATAACACAGCAGTTGGATCTACAGTGTCTTCAGACTTTGACAAGAACGCTCCAAAGCCATTCAGAGATGGATTTGCTGGTGCTCTTCTGCATCACCCATTGTCCATAGTGATCTGACTTGGGTTTGGCTAGTGAAATTTCAGTCAGCTTTCCCAAATAGAGTTAATCACAGTCAAGTCATGATTTAACAAGAAGGGGCGACTATATTTTCACATTGGGTCAGTTTGGTTTGGATGACTTTTCTACACTTCATTAATGACATCCTCATTTGAAAACAGCTATTTGACTGTCCTCAAAAAGATGTCTTCAACACGCTGGCAGACAACAGTTTGTTCATGTTTAGTTGCTGCGGTCATAACGGAGCCACCAGGACTGACAAAGGATCCTGGTTAGGTGTCGAAATGTTTTCAGAAAAACCGAGTGAAGATCCGGTTGCTTCTGATTTAAGCCCATTTGTGGTTCTGTCATGAAACAACAGACTGTTCAAAGCGCAACACCACCCAGTCAGTGTCTGTCGGGTAACAGCGCTACAATCTGTGACTCCAGATTCCAGCCACAACTGAAAACTCTTCTTTGTTGGTCCCTCATTATCAGGCCAGACATAAACTAAATGATACGCTTCTTTATTCTGCTTTATCTTAGGGTGCTTTGAGGATATAAAAAAAAAAAAGAGCGAACACAGGAGACTCATGATTCTCGGCTGATTTTTAATATAGTTTTTAATATGTGAACAGCTTTTGTGCTGCGTGTTCTTCCGTCAAAGTCAAGGCATCTATTTCCAAGGCACCGAATTACATTTGTCTTCACAATGTGCGTTTAATCACAATCAAAGAGACAGAAAGTCAAATAGTTTAGGTTAAAAGAATCTAAGCCATCTCAGAGGAAAGCGTGTGAATTACTGTGGTCAGGACGGACAGAAACGCCCTCAGGGTGCTAACGTCTCGCGGCTGCTGCAGCAGAGTCACTTTTATTTCCTTTTCTCCATCGGCCGTTGCGTCCATCTGTTCCTTTACCTCTACCTCCACCTCTCTGTCAGCTGAGCATTGTTGATGCGCCTCTCCGGTGTACAGCAGCTCCCCCAGTATCAGTGTGCTGCTAGAGGTGTCTGCTCGCAACGTATGCGTGTAAAGGAAGACTTTCCATGGGAGGGAGTGTGACGGCGAGAAGGCGATTGTCTGGATGTTGACGAGCTGCATGGCGGCGTGAAGATTCTGTGGGGAGCAGTGGGGTACGGCCGTGCACCTGATGGTTTCTTCTGTCCACAGGCAGTTGTCATCCTCATCAGCTGGCTCTGTTACAACAAAATGAAAAGTCTCTTAAACGGTAGCACCTTCATAGAGAAGTCATCTGAGCAGAATAGCTACAAATCATAATCAAGTTAGAGTAAAAGGCATGGTGCTCAAGAACTGATCTCTAAACTGTTACAGAGTAGTGGTGTGACAAGATCTCTGCCAAGAAACCTCTCGATATATATAAAAAAAATGTTTCTCATCAAATTGAAGTCGGTGTTGTGGAGCGCTATCTAGTTGTTGCGTCAGCTAATTTTCTTATTTATTTTTATTTATGAACTTTATTTTACCAGGAAGTCCCTTGAGATGAAATCTCTTTTTTGAGGCGGGACCTGGCCAAGAGGCACGAGAAACATTTCATATAAAAACATCTACACACAAATAAAGCGCAGTGGAGGGCTCAAAAGGCTGGGTTCAGATACAGAATATCTCCGTAGTCCAGGACCGGGAGGAAGGTGGACTCCACAAGTCTTTTCCTCACTTTGGGGATCAAGCTTGATTTATTTCTGTAGTAAATGCCTATTAAAGCTTTCGGCTTCTTCTGCAGATGTTGTGTGGAAATGTGTGCTCTAAGTAACCCACGTCATATAGAGCCCCACTTCCTGTTGTGCTCTTATTGTGGCGAGCCCTGTCCCTTTAAAATGGCAGCCCCTTGACACCACTTCCTGCTCCATGGCTGCTACAGCCCACGCTGCTCCTCTCTGCTCCTCTCTGCGGCGTCTGATTGTTTGTTTTGAACAAACCGCCTGAATATTAAACCACTGCACATTTAACTCTATCTTTGCCTTTATTATTATCCTAGCCTTTTGCAACTCAATTACAACCCATAACCTGGTGAACATTCTCCAATCATACCTTCTAATCATCTACTCATAGGTCAGGTTTTCTTTTGAGTACTCTTCCATCATGTGCTCATGTCATTATTTGTCCATTGGATGGTGAGCTGCTAGAAACCCACCACCGCTCCATTGTGGTAGGACAATGTCTGTTGTTCCAACCTGGATCACATGGATTGGTTTTCCACTGGACAACATGAACTGAAAACCTGAATAAACTGAACTGTAATTCAAAAAGAAAAAAAAAAAGAACTTTAACAGAACTATGAGAGAAAAACTGCAGTTTTATTCTTTGTTTTGTTTTTTTTGAAGTTTCCTGTTAGGATAAATATTTTTAGTTGTTTCCTGAAACTATATCTGTTATTTCTAGTGTGTATATATATATATATATATATATATATATATATATATATATATATATATATATATATATATATATATATATATATATATATATATGTCATATATGTCTAATTTAAATATATATACTTATATCCATATAAATTATTATTATATTGATTATTATATAGCTCATAAACATATGTGCAAATTATATGTATACCTTGAAAACAATCAATATACGACTCTTAACCATAATTCCTTTGTGTTTGTCTTTTGTTCACACCCCTTGACTCTGTGGCCAAACCTACTTCTGATTTCTTGTTATCCTTTCGCAGTCAGTCCCGTACTAGCTAATTAGTATAGCTCTCAACTCTCACGCATAGGCCATGTGACACACACATTTCACTGACTTCACACGCAACACATGGCATTTCTCATGCATAAAAATAACAAAGCCCATCTGGGCTGCGGATGATCCGTTCACAGCTCTGTCCATCCAGAGCTCAGTCTAGAACCCGCCTTCTACGGAGCTGTTTCAGGTTCTTTAACAGCTTGTGGTCATCAGCAATTCCTGTTGCAGTTCCTGTTAACAGAGCAGCAGGAAGAGCGATCAGAGTAATAAATAATTTTGGTCTTAACTAGTGGAGAAAGTAAGCCGGTACCGTCCACTATTGCATACACAGGAGGGAAGTGGGGAGGGCGGCTGCCAGATAAAGCCTTCATTCAGAACCAGTCTAAAAGCCACTTATTCTGTTTATAAGTTTCATTCTAATTACTTCTGTTTTTTTTCTAACTATATGCGCTGTGTTTAGCCAAATGAAAAAACTAAAAAATAACTAAAAAAACAAATATGACAATGTCTGAAGAAATACCAACCACACCTTTTTAAACAGCAAACAGACTTTGAGCATTATTCTCAGAGTGTATGAATTTATTTACTTACAAAAGGTTTATGACTGAAAAATGCCTTAATATCAGAAGGATATTCAAACAGGCCACCTAACATTTTGTGAGAAAATAAAATCTTCACTAAGAAAATTTGTGGTTGGCTGATTTTTGTTCTTTATTTCTAGCAATGCTTGATGGTGATAATCTTATGTCGTTGGAAAGCATGTTTACTTCCCCTAAATGGTGCCACATTTGTAAGAAAATGCATTTGTGGGTTGAGCAGCAGAATAGATTATGTACGTTCTGCCAAAGAAAGACGTGTCTTCAAAGCCAACAAGCATTTGGTAGAGTTAGTGTGATTGTTTGGGGCAGCATCTCCCTCACTAGAAAAAAACAAGGCTTGTCATAATAATCTCAATGCAGAGAGACGTCCAGATGAGACCCTGCAGCCAGTGGCACTCCCATAATCTTGTCCCATAATTATTTACCCCTCACCCCCTCCCCTCCACACGCACGCAGCGGGCCGAATCCGAGACTACCTGTAGGATCAGGGAGTGGAGTGGATGTAACGGCCTACCGCCTGTCCTGACTACGGTGGATTTGACAAGTAGTTTTTCATGCAAACAACCCACATACTCAACAAATGCAATTTCATTACAAGTGAGGCATCAATAAATCGGCCTCCCTATCGTATAAGATGTATTGCCAAGAAGCATTATGGCAATACAGATCTAAATCAAACAAAGGTTTTCTTGCAGAGTAAAGAAATTTTATATTGCTGCACTGTTGAAAAACACTAATTCACACAACACTACATTACATCCAGCATTATAGCCTGCAGTGCATCATGACAACAGTGATCAGCCTGTTCCGTGTAATTGGCTGTAATTTTATTAAGCCTTGCTCACAATGCTAATGGCATAAGTAGCAGTGTTCCTTTGTGGTTACTGCATGGGCTTGGCTTAACACACAAAAAAGAATATCTTTTTCCTTATCTGTGTTCACATATTTCTCACTATAAATGACTGTTAAACATTTATCAGCACTATGTGCATGGCACTGGACCCATTTTCCCATAGCACCTATGATGTTTGTCAAAGAGAAACATCACGTGTGTAATGATGGTTGACATGTTGTCAAACATGTCTGACAACATGAAATAGGCTAAATGGCATCCATCAGCGTCAGGGTTTCTGTAGGAGTCACCAACTCAAATTGAAAAATTTGACTTTTTAAGAGCATTATGAATGAAATATAAGATCTATATCCCAACAGACAGAAACACACACACGCACGCACGTTTGAATGTACATCACTGTGTGGACCCTCTATTGACTTCCATTTGTTTTCTACAACTTTCTATGCCCTCACTCTGAACCTAACCTTAAACCTAAGGTCACAAGTAAGGCAAGGCAAGGCAAGGCAAGGCAAGGCAAGGCAAGGCAAGGCAAGGCAAATTTATTTATATAGCACATTTCAGTACAAAGACAATGCAAAGTGCTTTACATGATTAAACTATAGGAAAATAAAACAGAATAAAAGCAAGTAGGAATAAAATGTAGAAAAAAACATGGGAGAATAGAAACTAAAAGCAAACATTAAAAACAGTTGGACTACAAAGTTGAACTAATTATGTTTCAGTAAAACAGTTTAACTAGAACAGCCAAAGGCAATTCTAAACAAATGTGTTTTTAATCTTGATTTAAAGGATCTCAGGCTTTCTGCAGTTTTACAGTTTTCTGGATGTTTGTTCCAGATCAGTGGAGCATAGGAACTAAATGCTGCTTCTCCGTGTTTGGTTCTGGTTCTGCAGAGCAGGCTGGAGCCAGACGACCTTAATGGTCTGGAGGGATGATAAACTGATAAAAAGTCTGTGATGTATTTGGGCGCTAAGCTATTCAGGGATTTATAGACTAACAGAAGTATTTTAAAGTCTATTCTCTGAGATACAGGGAGCCAGTGGAAGGACTTTAGAACTGGGGTGATGTTCTCTACTTTCTTAGTCTTAGTGAGGACGCGGGCAGCAGCGTTCTGGATCAGCTGCAGCTGTCTGATCCACTTTTTAGGCAGACCTGTGAAAACACCGTTGCAGTAATCAATTCTACTAAATATAAATGTATGGATTCGTTTTTTCAGATCCTGCTGAGACATCAGTCCTTTAATCCTGGAAATGTTCTTCAGATGATAAAAAGTTGACCTTGTAATTGTCTGCCTTCTCCCATGTATTTGAACAGGCATTGCATAAATTCAGCTTTTTTGATCATAAAAATGTTGAAATCATACTGAAAATAGATTAAAAAAATTTAATAGTTAGTAGGCAAACTGATTTTATTTGATCAGTGTTGGCATGTGACCACACGTCACTGCCGCTTTTGGAGGTTCAGGTCTGAGTCCATCACTACACCCAGATTTCGGGCCTGATCAGTGGTTTGTGGCCTGTAAACATTCAGAAACATAGTTCACACCGGGCTCTTTACCTGGAGAGCCAAATGTTCTAAACAGTCGTATTTTCCCAAAAACACCTTTTTACACTTTAGTGAATCAGAGTTGTCACTCCTCCACCTTTCCTTTGCTGTCTGCTCTTACAAAGAAAATTGTAGTTTGGAGGAGTCGACTCCAACAGAATATGTGCTTCATTAAATTCATGTAACCATGTTTCTGTTAAAAACATAACATCAAGATTATTGTCAGTAATGAATTCATTAATTAAAAGGGATTTTCCTTCCTGACAGAGATCTGATGTTTAATATTCACTACTACTAACCAGTAATACGAAAGCTGACTGGCTGGCTGTGTTTTTAGCTGTAAATACATTTAATAAAGAACAATTCAGTGTTATGGGAGCATTTTATTGACGAGGCAGTGTTATATGTGCGTAAGAAACCTAAGACCTATAAAAATTTTTAAAAGGGATTTATTATGGAAAATTCTCTTTTTGCTGGTTTTTCTACTTCCGTTTGGGTCTCTACTGCTTCTAGAATCAATCCAAGTGCTAAAAATACATCCAGCAGTTTTTATGGCAATAAGTGAATGTTTTGTTGATGTCGGGAAAATGAGTCATTTCAAAGACCTCCTTCCTGCTCATTACGTCACTATTGATCGGCACTGACCTTCACCTAGCAACCCAAGCTGAGCTCCGCCCACTTCATAGAGAACAGGAGCTGTTTCTCCCAATCAGGAAGAACAGAGCTGGAGGTTTCATTTTATTTTGGATGACAATGTCTAGGCTAACATCAGCATGTTTGCTGTATGTTTTGAACTGAATCGTTGATACTTCAGCACTTCATAAATTACATATGGGGAAAATTTGCCAAAATTGTTATTCTACTGCTTCATGAACCTAGCGTTTTTTTTTTTTTAAACATCCTAAAAGTTAATGACTAGTGTTTTAGGAGCACTGTTTACAGCTCACGCCGACAGCTGCTGGAGCACAGTTCGCTGAGCAGGTTATATGACAAACAGGAAGCTGCACCCACTAAGACTTTGTTAATGATGCCATGAGCTTGGATAGCAAGGGAAAATCCAGATTTGATGAACTGAAAATAAATTTACATTATACAATATTACATGTCGGGTAGTCGAATCTCGGATTCAGGAATAGCAGTGTGGTTTTTGTCCTGGCCGTGGAACACTGGATCAGCTCTACACCCTCAGCAGGATTCTGGAGGGGGCATGGGAGTTTGCCCAACCAGTCTACATGTGTTTTGTGGACCTGGAAAAGGCATTCGACCGTGTCCCCCGGGGGGTCCTGTGGGGGGTACTCCGTGAGTAAGGAGTACCAGGCCCTTTAATAAGGGCTGTCAGGTCTCTGTACAACTGGTGTCAGAGTCTGGTCCGCATTGCCAGCAGTAAATTGGACTTGTTTCCAGTGAGAGTTGGACTCCGCCAAGGTTGCCCTTTGTCACTAATTCTGCTCATAACTTTTATGGACAGAATTTCTAGGTGCAGCCATGGTGTTGAGGGGATCCATTTTGGTGGCCTTAGGATATCGTCTCTGCTATTCACGGATGACGTGGTCCTATTGGCTTCATCAGGGCGTGATCTACAGCTCTCACTGGAGCGGTTCGCAGCCGAGTGCGAAGCGGCCGGGATGAAAATCAGTGCCTCCAAATCTGAGGCCATGGTCTTGAGGGTAGAGTGCCTTCTCCGGGTTGGGGAGGATGTACTGCCCCTAGTGGAGGAGTTCAAGTATCTTGGGGTTCAAGAATGAGGAGAAGATGGAGCGGGAGATTGACAGGCAGATTGGTGCAGCGTCTGCTGTGAAGCGGGCGCTGTACCGATCCGTTGTGGTGAAGAGAGAGCTGAGCCAAAAGGCGAAGCTTTCGATTTACCGGTCGATCTACGTTCCTACCCTCATCTATGGTCACGAGCTTTGGGTCGTGACCGAAAGAACGAGATCCCGGATACAAGCGGCCGAAATTAGTTTTCTCCGTAGTGTGTCTGGGCTCTCCCTTAGAGATAGGGTGAGGAGCTCAGTCATCCGGGGAGGACTCAGAGTAGAGCCGCTGCTCCTCCACGTCGAGAGGAGCCAGTTGAGGTGGCTCGGGCATCTGGTTAGGATGCCTCCTGGATGCCTCCCTGGTGTGGTGTTCCAGGCACGACCCACTGGGAGGAGGCCCAGGGGAAGACCCAGGACACGCTGGAGGGACTATGTCTCCCGGCTGGCCTGGGAACGCCGTGGGGTTTACCCGGAGGAGCTGGCCCAAGTGGCTGGGGAGAGGGACGTCTGGGCCTCCCTACTGAAGCTGCTACCCCCGCGACCCGACCCCGGATAAGCGGAAGAGAATGGATGGATGGATGGATGGATGGATGAATGGATGGATGGATGGATGGATGGATGGATGGATGGATGGATGGATGGATGGATGGATGGATGGATGGATGGATGGATGGATGGATCACACCATCCATCCATCCATGGTGTGATGGATGGATGGATGGTGTGTTCCAGATCAGTGGAACACACCATCCAGTGTTATGGGAGCATAACACTGGATGGTGTTATGCTCCCATAACACCATCCAGTGTCGGGTGGTGAGGCACCCGACACTGGATCCTGTGTCGTACTACACTACACTTTCATACTACAAGTTATGAAAGCTTTATACTTTCATAACGTGTAGTATTGTCCATCCATCCATTCATTCATCCATGATGGATGGATGGATGGATGGATGGATGGATGGATGGATGGATGGATGGACAATATTACACTTTATCAAAGTATAAAGCTTTGTAAGCCATTGATAAAGCAATGGGTTTTTTTCTGCTGACAGAGCAAAATGCAGCAGCACAGGTTACTAAGGAAGCAACCATTTAACCACAGACTGCAGACGAGCAACAACCGCCACTGCTTTAGCTTTCAACAGATCTTTCCCCAGACATTAAACTACTTAATGATAGATCTTAAAACTAAGAAGTAGAGCACATCACCCCAGTTCTAAAGTCTTTACACTGACTCCGTGTATCAGAAAGTAGACTTTAAAATACTTCTGTTAGTCTATGAATCACTGAATGGCATAGCACCTAAATACATCACAGACTTGTTATCAGCATATCAACCATCCAGACCACTAAGGTCTTCTGGCTCCAGCCTACTCTGCATACTCAGAACCAAACATAGAGAAGCAGCATTTAGTTCTTATGCTCCACTTATCTGGAACAAACTCCCAGAACACTATAAAAGAGCTGAAACCCTAAGTACCTTTAAATCAAGGTTAAAAACCTATTTGTTTAGAGTTGCCCTTGACTGTTCTATTTAACTATGAACTGAAAGATCATTAGTTCAAGATTGTAGTCCAACTTTTACCTACCTGCTTTTAATATGCCCCTGTAATGTACTTGTGTTTATGTTCTATTCATGTAAAGCACTTTGAATTGTCCTGTTACTGAAATGTGCTATTTTAATCGAGTTGCCTTGCCTTAAAGTGGCATTATCTGCAATGCAGCAGATAATGCAGGACGTTCTACTTACGCTGCCGCCTTCACATTTCCACTGTAGGAACCTTTTCAGGAATTTAGAGGCCTAAAGTACAAACTCTGAGTTTGTAAAGTCCATTGTTTCAGCTCTGATAAAGTTCTAGACATATTAAAAGCCTATTTGCCTAACCAAAACATTGTTTGTTTGTGACTCTTAGTCAGTCTAAAATTACATATAATCTAAAGAGCAACTGGAATCTTCAAGAATCAATAATCTGTATTGTCGCTATGCAGCCATAATTAAATTAAATTTGGGACTGAATGCACACATCACAGAGAAACATATCAAAATACTCATGGATAAATGAAGAATGAGCATTCCTAACAAAACAAAACAAAAAAAAAACTCAGAAATGCAAAAACACAATATGAGAAAGCTAAATTTAAGGATAAGCTGTAAAACAGAAAGACATCAGATGCAAAAACATACTGTGCAGTTATTAAAGATAATGCGGGATATTCAGATAATAATGAGATGTTGTAGTTAAAAAGAAAAGAGATTCACAGATTGATTTAAAAAACTGTGCAATTTGCCTGAAGGTACTGGACAGACACTCCCTGAGGAGCTAAAACTATGCAAATAGTCATCAGCATCTTGTAAAAGTGACATACTCAGTGCAAAAAGAAAAAGAACAGCAGTATATCTACGAAATAATGTAAGAAAATGTGCAATTTGTCCAATGTCCAAAAAAAAAGCAATGCCTGAGAAACTATAGATGTCAGCTGCTGAATAAAATATTCAGATGTATAGCAGAAAAATAACACGACTGTAACAGCATAAATGTTAAAGTGGTAACGGTAGAAAATGTTGCTGTATTTAAATAGAGAAGCTAAAGACTTTAACTCATAAACTGTGCTGATAAAATGTTCCCATCCTATTCTAAAGGTTGCCGTAGAAGGCCCAAATTATCCTGAATAATGTAATCGTGTAGACGCTGCTCACTGTAACGCTTTGTTTTCATTACCTTGTCCTGAATGTAAAGCATGTCGTTGCATCCACAGGCGCTCAAACTCCTCTGGGCTGACCGCCGGAGAAAGAGACAAAGTGACGCAAGGCTCAGCGCCGGGAGACATGAGGCCAGCCGAGCAGTTCAAACGGTCACCGGCACTGTCTGAGCCTGCAGAGGATAGATGGAGGAAAACAGTCAGGCTGCTCAGCACAAGCAGAACAAGAAGCAAGGCTGGAGAGGGCATTAACTCAAGCACAATCCTCTTCTGATGGTAAACTTTATGAAATCTGATCTCAGAGGTCTTGTGTTTGTGCAGCCTGACATCCCGTCACATTAGATTAGCAGAAAGTAAACAGTAAGCACCTGAGCCCAGACCAAGAAATGTAGTCTTGTGATACTGTATGATACATGCTAGCAGCTACACACCGATGGAGAAAAATAACATTCTACAAGTACTAAGCTATAGTTTTGTTCATTCCATTATAGATCATTCAGCTTATTAGACTGGACTCATCCTTAAGCACATTTGGGCAAACTGCAGAGAACAATGTACCTCAGGAGAAATGGCAATTTAATATGAAATAACCTTGATCGTCACCTGCAGATATACTAGTGCTGTTGTGCCTTTTGAGACATAAAACCAGACTGTAGGGTACCACAATAAGCACTAAAAGGTAGAATTCCTTCATGATGAAGATCACATGCAGGCTGTGTTTTTTTCGGTTTTAACAGGATTAGTCCTACGCTTTACAAACAGGACAGAATGTCTGGAACATGTTTAATCCAGTTCCCTACATGGGAACTGTAGGAAAAGCAATCTACTCACTGAAATCAATCCTTTACTTTTGATAAAATGGCTTGTGCATTTATAGCACTTTAACTATTTCGACAACCCCAAAGCGCTTTACACTACAATCAGTCATTCACACATTCACACCCTGACGGTGGTGAGCTAGGCTAGTGGCCACAGCTGCCCTGGGGCAGGCTCACGCAGGCGAGGCTGCTATACATCGCCACCGGGCCCTCTGACCACCGCCAGGAGGCAATGTGGGTGAAGTGTCACAACGACTGAGACGGTTGGAGCGGGGGATCAAACCGGCAACCCACCAATTGCATGACAAACTGCATAGCTCCTGAGCCACTGTGGCCCCCCCCAATGCATTTGTTCCAGTATCAATGAGGCACTAAAGAAAATACCCTGAGCATGAATATTTACTGTGCCATAATCAAAGATTTTAATACGCAAACCAGGATTTTCACAGACCAACTCTCTGTAGATACATAGGCATTTAATCCAAAAATAATGCAGAGAAAACATAATTTTTAAGCTAAAATTGTTTGATTGTTTTAGGTTTAAAATCTGGGAATGCTTCAGAAACATGTGAGGGGTTGTGTTGGCTAAGACACATCCTGTTAACAAAGAAAACTGTTCTGAAACAGGGGATTCAAAACTTTATGGTTTGTTGGACAAGAATTCCCACAAAATCAACAGAAATTAAACCAAAATCCAACTCCAAAATAACAGGTCCAATAATAGGTAACAGTTTTCTTAGATTTACTCAATATTTTAGTACAAAGCAGAGGAATCTGGCCACTAACACCTGATTTTAAAGAAACAACAAATTAGAGAAGCAGCAATCATTTTCACTGTGAGTGAGGTGTTAACAATGAAGTCAGAGGAAGCACAGAAACACAAGAAGCTATATCAAAACATACATGGAGATATGTATTACTAACCAGTAACACGAAAGCTGATTGGTTGGCTGTGTTTTTAGCTGTAAATACATTCAATAAAGAACAATTCAGTGTTATGAGAGCATTTTATTAATGAGGCAGTGTTATATGTGTGTAAGAAACCTAAGACCTATTAAAAAACTTTAAAGGGGATCTATTATGGAAAATTCTCTTTTTGCTGGTTTTTCTACTTCCGTTTGGGTCTCTACTGCTTCTAGAAACAATCCAAGTGCTAAAAATACATCCAGCAGTTTTTATGGCAATAAGTGAATGTTTTGTTGATGTCGGGAAAATGAGTCATTTCAAAGACCTCCTTCCTGCTCATTACGTCACTATTGGTCGGCACTGACCTTCACCTAGCAACCCAAGCTGAGCTCCGCCCACTTCATAGAGAGCAGAAGCTGTCTCTCCCAATCAGGAAGAACAGAGCTAGGGGGTTTCATTTTATTTTTGATGACAATGTCTAAGCTAACATCAGCATGTTTGCTGTATGTTTTGAACTGAATCGTTGATACTTCAGCACTTCATAAATTACATATGGGGAAAATTTGCCAAAATTGTTATTCTACTGCTTCATGAACCTAGCGCTTTCTTTTGAACATCCTAAAAGTTAATGACAAGTATTTTAGGAGCCGTTAATTCAGGCTGATACTTTTAAACAACTAGGTACAAACAGGAAGTCTGAGTACATTACAGCAAAGTTGCTCCACTTCATTCATACGAGTCAGATTCTATCAGTCAGGACGCCGGCTGAATTTGGACATTTTAGCATAGAGTTATGCTGAGGACAACAGGACTGCTGTTTACAGCAAATAATCCTTACTGCACCAAGATAGCTGCCAGAAAAGTAGTAGTGAAAGCCCCACCCCACACACATATTCAGTTTGACATTCCCTGTGGGACAAAGCTAAATAATTAATAACCACTCATAAATATGTCAGAAATATCCTTAATTCTTAAAGCTTTTGGGCCTTTGTGACAGTCCTGTTAGTTCTTGTAATTGTCATTTGCTGACCTCTGTATTGGCAGGTCAACTCTTTACAAAAACCAGCCATTCAATGCGGCAAAACTGTGATTGAAAACACAATATGATTTATAAATACTGAACAAAGTATTACTGTACCGTATAACTACATTAATTCCTATAATAACCACATTTTTCCTCTTGCAGTTATTGATCTGTAAAGTTTTGTCTGAACAAGCCACATGAACTCTGAAACGAAGCCCTTTGGTTAGAAGGGAGATATTTGGCCAAAGCAGACATCTGCAAAAAACCCTGCACCAATGCAGAAGCGTGGCGGTGGGTTTGGCCGTGTTTTAGGGCTACAGGACCAGCCCGACGTATCGTTACTGAGTCAACCATGAACTCCTTTGCATACCAAAGTCGTTGTTTTATTTGGTCAAAGGCGAGGCCATTTGCTTGACAGTTAAAGTTTAGCTTTAACTCCATGGTGCAGCTGACAATGATTCATAAAGGAGAGGAATCTACAACAGAACGGCTGAGAATGAAAAAAATAAACACAAGGTGTAGCGATGGGCCACTCAAAACTCAGCCTTAATTCACTGCAAACCTCAATGAACTAAAGCAATATTTTAGCAGAGTGGGTAAAAAACTTTCCCATTTTACGTTTTTGAACTTTTAGCTTCTGTCTGTTATGAGACAATCGATACATAAAGGGCTTCCAGGTTGTGCTGACAACAACGTTCTTTGACGGCGTTACTGTTTGAAGAAGACTCAAAGCTAGCGATTCATACCATCAGTGCAGTGTTTAAAAATCAAGCCAGATGAAACATGAGATGCGACAAGCTACTAGAAAGGAAGCTACTGTATGTCCTCTGAAATGTTGAGACCTGCCTGTGGTTCTTTCAGGCTGCGACAGAAAAACTGTGCGAGAGTCCATCTATAACAGGAAAGCTGAACTGAGGACAACAGAGGTACTCTGTTTTATGCCATGTTGACTTTGAAAATGTTTGCCGGCCTGCATATAATTTGTCAAAGTCAAAGTGAGGATCTACATTCTCTTTGGAATACAAACAAAGTCGGCCAGCCTGGCTAAGCCAGCTGATCACTATCATAAAAACACCTAGTGCTCTGTCCCACAGCAACATGAGCTGGCCTCTGCCTGAGAGTAAATGTCCAGTCACAGCAGGAAAGCTAAGTAATATTTCCAATGCTGTTCTTATATCAAAGTGCGGCTCAGAGGCCATTTGCGGCAGTGACGTGTGGTCACATGCCAACACTGATCAAATAAAATCAGTTTGCCTACTAACTATTAAATTTTTAATCTATTTTCAGTATGATTTCAACATTTTTATGATCAAAAAAGCTGAATTTATGCAATGCCTGTTCAAATACATGGGAGAAGGCCGAGGAGAGGCAGGGAGGAGCTGTGCCTCCTCTCTGATGGTGGCGTGCTGCACACACCGACTGTAACAGGCAGTCGGTGCATGCTCATTGCTGTTTCTATTTATACCGCCAATATGCATGTTAGAATACACAAATACTACACAGGATGTTCCATGGCCTCTCTGAAATATATATTGCATGTCTGTGACATATTTAACCTTTGTAATTGTCCATAAACGCGCAATTAAAGTTTGCTGAGTAAGGCAGGAAGTACCGTGCTGCACTGATGGGGGCAGCGCTAAGCCCCAGTGACGGAGCCAGGCTTCTTATCCTACATAGAAAGATTTATTACAGACTCAAAGTCCAAATTACATAACAGGGAAAACAAAAAAACGAAAAAAGAATAAAAAGTACAATAAACCCGACTCCTAGCCATTCAGAAGGCAATCATACCAATATCTCCAGAGTACAGATGAGTATTTTACTGCACTATATTTATATTATTAGACTCATGCTGACGCGAGCAGATACAAACAGTTCACTGGAACTGGTCCATCTGGGTTTGTTTAACAAAAGTCTTAATTAGGTCACCTTCAATCTTCAAATAGTTTCCACTTCATCAGAACAGAATCCAAACTTACGGACAAGGATATTTGCCTGAGCATATAACATTCGAACCTCCCGGTAAATGTCCTCATCATCAGACAGACGGTCTGTCAGCACATGGCCAAGATATTTTACTTCAATTGAGACATTCAATAAAGTCCCAGACAGTTTGAAATTTGGAAATACTCTATTTTTGTCCTCCTTAGTGCGACAAATCAAGATGATACTTTTTGATGGGTTGAATTTGACATCAAGTAGTTCACCATATGCTGAACAGACATTAAGCAGCTTCTGAAGACTAGCTGAACTTGGACTAAAAACTACTGGGTCATTAGAATACATTAAATGATTAATAATAGTATCACCAACCATGCAGCCAGTTCTACACAGGTTTAGCTGCTTAGACAGGTCATTCATATAAAAATTAAACAAAATAGGAGATAAAATACTTCCTTGTCTGACTCCATTGCCGACATGAAAGGATGCAGACACACAGTTGTCCCATTTGACCTGCAAAGTTTGATTAGCATACCAATAGGACAGACATATACACATATCAGTGCCATGTTTGGACTTGAACCTAAATTGATTGTCTGTATACATAACTATCCTTGCAAATTTTGGCAAAAGAATTAGTTCAAAGACTTTAGTCAGTGTATTGGTTAGGGCTATAGGTCTGTAGTTATCAGAGCTGCCAATTTTACCAGCTTTGTTTTTAATCACAGGAAGTAGAAGAACATTCATCAAGGTTTTAGGAATAAAACCATGCATAATAAAACCAGTGAAACACAAGGCAAGAAGAGGGACTACCCTTGGACTCGCAAATTTGAGATGTTCAGCTGCAATAAGATCCATTGCTATAGATTTATTTACAGACAGTTCTTTTATTGCTTGTTAGACCTTGTGTGTTTTGATAGTTTCTACAGTACTAACCTTGTCAGCCTGGAAGGGTTCACTCTGTACACAGGTAAATAACTTGCTGTAGTGGTGTTGCCAAAGTCTACAATCATATGCGCCCCAGAAACACCATTGACAGTGCAAGGGAGAGAGGATTTACTATTATTGATAGTTTTAACCTCTTTTCTAAAGGTTTTTGTATCCTTATCTATAAGCTTTTTTGCCAAAGAATCAGCCCTCATGGTTTGCTCATTCTGTCTAATGAAGCGTAGTGCATATTCGTATTTTGCATTAGACAACTTTTTATGTTCAAATATAGGGCCCTGCCTAGGTTTACCTGCTAGAGCCCAAGAAGTAGTAGCTTCGTGGGCTACTCTGTGGAATTTAGACACATATGTGTTCCAGCCTGATCTATTTTTATTCTTTACATTACTTTTATTAAAAGGCAGGCTAGCTCCCATTAGTGCTTTAATTACGTCAGGATATAATCCAGTTATATTGGTTCTATGTCCAATATCAGAGCAGTTACAGTCTGTACAAGTAACTGCCTCTCATGATAAGTTAATGGTAGATAACAATTGATCAGTTTGGGCATAGTAACGGGCTATTTATTCAGTAGATAAATGCCTTATAATATCTTTCCAACAGCTTGTTAGCTTCGCGCATTGCCAAAACACATGAGCATGGTCCACATCTTGAATTCCACACATTCCACAGCATGGATACTGGATAGTGAATATTAGTTTTGGTGTAATAAAAAATCTGAGTATATTTTTCCAACAAAAGGTTTTCCATATTTTAGAGCTAGTTGTGTTATGTTGTGTTTCACATATGTCATACCAAATGCTGTCAGTTATTACCACCCTTAATTCTTTTTCCCATCTTTATTTTATGTATAGCGTTGAAATGTTCCTGTTGGCCATTAGTCCCTGATAGAGGACTCATTGTATTCATTTCCTCTGTTATCTTTGGTCTAATTTCTTTATGATAATAATGTCGAATTTGTAAATATAGAAGATGCAATTTTCTAAATCAAACTCTTTTTGTAGATTCTGAAAATATTTGAGTCCCCCCGCCATATAAATCTGTCTGTTTTCAATGCTTTCATTGACCAGTCTTTAAATTTTGGGTTCATATTTCCTGGTTTAAAGTTTGTGTCATACATCGGCCAACTAATTTATATTTCTTAACTAATTTGAACCAGGTCTTAGTCAATTGATCCAACTGTCTTCTATTTTCACTGTACATCCTTCTGTTGGGAATCATTGCTAGTACATGGCTCCTGCTAGTGTTTAATTTCCTTCCATTTCGTAATAGTCTGTGGTACACCAGTTTAGTAAATGTTTCAGTTGAGCAGCATAGTAATAATATTGAAGATTTGGTAATGCCAAGCCTTCTTTGTTGTTGGGTATTTGAAGTGTTGAGTACCTAATTCTTGGTTTGCTTCCATTGTAAATAAATCTTGAACTTCTTTTGTCTCACTCCTTGTTTGATAGGTAAATATTTAATTGTTTTAGGCCCACCCTCGTAATATGTTTGTTTTAAAAATCTGATTTACTTTTCCATCTCCTCTGATGTTATATCATCAATTTTCTTCTTAACCTCTTTGATCTTTCCCAGTATGTCTGCCTCTCTTTTTCTTTTATGTTGTTTTATGTCAAGTTCTGTCATCTTTTCTTGATATCCCTTAAATTTTAGTTTTTTTCTAAATGAGGCTAATGATATTAACTTCCCCCTTATTACTGCTTTAATAGCGTCCCAGAGTATTGTGGAATCTACTCCAAAACCTGTCTGCCTGGAAGTATGTTCCAAAATGTGTATTGACTTTATGCATTTTTTCATAGATAAGGTTCTTGCTGTAAGAGCCCTCATTTCTGCGCCTTGTTGTGACCCTTACACTTAACAAATTCGGAACATTATGAACTATAACAATATAAGAACGTGTACAAACATTTACCCAGTCAGTCCAGGGATCTTCCCTCGATCCCAGTGTCCTGTTGGTAGGAAAGGGGTAAAGCCTCCTAACGAAGAAGGGCCCCTTAGTAGAGGTACATAACGAATCCAAAATAAGTCTCTCTTCCCTTCTACCAAAGTCCAACATTAATTTACATTTATCTCGCCTCGTCGGTTGTTTTAGGAAGACAAAGTTTAGAGAGAAGTTAAGCTGCAGCTTTATGTATATGTCTATTCAAGTTAAAGAAAGTTAAAACATGTACCCCAATTTAGCCAATTAAACCCTGGCATGTGGGCAGTAATAGAGGTATCCAACCCAGTGCTAACACCTCTGAGGTTGAATATTATTAATCACTCTCCAACAAATATGAACGTTGTGTCCTACCACCCTGTCAATACTGAATGTGCACGGCTTTTTCCCGCTGTTTATCTTGCCTCTTCTCTCCGAAACTCTTGAAGTTTATCTTTTGCCTTCTGGGCTGCTCCACCCTGTGTTGATGTCCCCTGCTTCCGTTCCCATCAAAACGTCAGTTTTTCCTTGCTTTTCTGTTGTTCTTTAAGAACCATCAGACGAGCTTGTTTTGTTTATATGATCCTGTCCACAAGCTCATCTATTTTTGATTGCACTTCGTCTATTGTCTTTCCTTGTTCTTGTAGCTCCTTCGTATTTTCTTCAAACTTGAGTTCAATTTTCTCTCTGAAATCATTGAATTCCTGCTTGAAGTCATTCTTGACCTCATCTTTGAATGTAGCAAGTTACATCTTCACCTCTTGCTTCATTTCTCTTATTTCTTTAGCTATGCAAGCTAGCTCGTCATGCAGTGATATGGTATTAGCTGTTAGCTTTTCTCCTATAGCGTCAGCTGTTAGCTTATCTTCACAAGTGGAATTGTCTTCCATTTCAGTCAGAGTCGTCTCCTGTTTTATTTCAGATTCCTCGTGTTTGTCGTCTTACTTTATTGTCTTCCCCACTTATCCCCTTTTGTATATTAGATTAAATTTCGGTTATTATTATTTGTGGGGTGTAATTTGATGTCATCTGGCGAGAACTCTGGTTTAGGCTGCCATCTCACGTTATGGCAACCTGGAAGTCCTTAGCCATTTTCAAAGTATACTGTGAGTGCAGCAGAGCTACAATGAATGGCTTAAACCGAAGCTAACTGGATATATAGACACTAGAAGTGTGCATGCGCAGCAGTAGGAAACTAGCAAGGCACAAGCACGCACATTGGCGTTACGTGAACATGTTACAATGATTGGCATGTGGGACAATCAATCGATAAGATGATCGCCCAGGAACTCGAAGCGAAAGGAAGATCGTCCACTATACCTTTAAGGGAACCGAAACGTACCCTGTCATGACACAGCAGAAAACCATGAATTCACAACATTGAGCCGTAGCATACAAGCTTCTCTGATTGGGAGCACATCAAAAGCATCACATACACACTTAAAAAATGTTTCAGGACTTTCCAGGGCGTTCCACAAAATCTCCATTTCATCTTATTTACATGAATTTAACGTGTTTTTCGAAATACCAGAATACATTGCAAAATGAGTAACAAAAATGTAAGTGTTATTGCTCACCTGAATGAACCATCTGAAGTTGTCCACAATCCAGATTATCGGGAAGGTCCGTGTTTGGTTTAAGAACAGAGGCTAGGTGTTCTGGGCTCCCCCTGCTGGCTGGCTCTGTCTCCACTGAACAATACTTCAGTGGCTCCAAAGTGTTAAAGCTGCTCACCCACTGGCTAATGGGCTCTGCCGGGCGGCCAATCAAAACACCCATAGAGGGGTCCGATCTCTGGCCCTGGAGAACGTTTCGTGTCTCTTCGATCCCACAATGCAACAGGCGGTAATAGAGAAGAGCCTGTCCTCGCACACACATGTCTCCCTCCTCCTCTGGAAAACAGAACTGTGTTTGTTACCAATCATCTTTGCATCACTCCCTCACTCGTCTACTCAAAGACACGCACCTATACAGTAGTGCAGCAGTCTCCCCAGCATGTCCTGAGTCTCGGCGGGACGACACAGAAACAGTCTCATGGTGGATGTCAGCAGCTCCATTTTCATTTCCAGGGAGGTTTCACTTCTCACTCCATCAATATATACTTCTAATGTGTAGGGGGCGCTGGAAACCCGCTCCCCATACATCCCCAACAGCCACAGCAATGCCTGCTTTCCCTGATGGATGATAAGACAGAAAATGAATGGCTCATGTATTTCCAGAAAGACTGAATTATCTGGACAATAGTGATTTGGTCTGGAACCCCTCCTCCATAGTTTCACGTACTGCCTCCGATTTCTGCTGTTTATGTATCAATACATATAATAAAATAAAATATTGTGCAACCATGTGGTACATTTTACCCAGTGTGCATCCTTAGGTCTTTTTTAAAGCAGTAAAACCCTGTTTTACAGACGTCCGAAATTATTCATACCCTTTTCAGTAAAGATTGGCAAAGTCTTTATTAGTTGTTGCACCAACCAAATGTTGGTGCAATAACCAATAAATGTTATTTATTGGTCATTGCCAACAAATGTTTTTCAAAATTGCGTAGGTAATTTTTGCATGTCTCCACTGGTATTATAATAGAAAAAAACCTTTATTGTTTCTCAGCGGGGTAAAATTCAGGTGAGTAGCAAAATCAGACAAATGGAAGCATGCAGATACACACAAATGTGAGAATATCAAAACTAACATGGCGTCTTCCTTGGAGGCCAAAACGTTCAATTGTAATCACATCTGACCGGAACACCTTCCTTCATACATTTGGGGAGTCGTCTAGGTGCCTTTTGGCAAACTTAGAATGTGCCTTCTTATTTTTAACACTTCGTCCATCCTCCTGGCCCGGTCTGTGAGTACTGGTGGGGGTCCACTCTAGGCAGGTTTGTTGTGGTACCACGTGCTTGCTCTTGATGGTGAGGATTTGATGGCGCTCTGTGGAACATCAAAGATGTGGGTTTTTTTTATAACCCCACCCTGACTTGTCTGGAGCGCTCCTTGGTCTTCATGGTGTGATGCCCCTTGCTTAGTGCTGCTGCAGCCTCTGGGGCCTTTCAGAGAAGCTGTGTTTATGCTGACAGGTCATGTGACACAGGTGGAGTTCATTTCACTAATTATGGGGCTTTTGAAGGTGATTGGCTGCACCTGAATTGTTTAGGGGCTTTATAGTAAAGGGGTAAATACACATAAACACGCAAATTTTCTGAATTTTCTTTCTTATTTCACTTTAACAGCTTAGACTATTTTGTGCAGATCCATCACATAAAGGCTGCAAAAAATATTTTATGTGGTTGTATGTGCTTTTTATTTGTGTTTTTTTTTTACCATGTTTGTTAATTATGCAGGACTGCTGTTGACAGAGCCCTTGTAAAATAAGAACTTCTGTCACCAGATAAGACGGACAATAAAGTGTTTTTTTTTTTCTTTTCTATTCTATTTACAAGCGATGAAAAAATTTGCAACTCATAGCAGGGATTTCATCAGTGCAAGTAAAAGCAGGGACATATTGAGTTTGAGTCTGTTGGGAGGAGTGATAGTTATAAACAACAACTACCAGCAGCAGGGAGGAAGGCTTTGTGATAACCTCCTTTGCGCACCTAGGATGCAGCAGTCTGTCACTGAAGGAGCTCTGCAACAACTTCATGCATGGGTGAGAAACACTGTCCGTTATTCCGGATCAAGACAACCATGTATACACACATACATTCCTAGTAGAAAGAGACCAATTAACTTAATCTCCATGTTTTTGAACTCTAGGAGGAAGTCGGAGTACCCTGAGAAAACCCATGCATCCACAGGGAGAACATGCAAAGTCCATGGAGGAAGATCTGAGGCTGGGACTTGAACCAAGGACCTTCTTGCAGCAAGGCAAGAGGGTTAACAACTGATCCAATGTGCATTCCTGACCCAGCTGTGAATGAGATGATTTTCCTGAAAATGTTGCACTTTGCTTTACTGCTTTAGAAGGCCTTGTGCACTGTTTTAGTCAGTATGCATATGTATGTAATTTCTGAGATTTCATCATGTTACAGAGGTTATCTTTGTCTAATTTTAAAATGTGTTTCATGATCTGAGATATTTAAGTGAGACAAAGCCAAACGAGAAGGACTTGGGGAAGTTGCAGACAGTGTTTTGCAGAACTGAAAGTAATTCTGAAATATACTTTTCCGGTGCAACTGGAGTTTAAACCACTGCTCTCAAGCTGTAATCCTTGAGATTAGGATCCCTAATCCAGTGTCCTGAAACTTGAAAATCAACCGGGTATATTGAGCTCATACTGGATTCAGGTGTGTTGAAACAGAGATGAATCTAAAAGTTGCAGGAACCGCAATGACTAGAGTTTGGGACCCCTGGTTTAGAGGCTGGTCTTTACATCTCACAGATATATCAAGTGAGATATATCTAACTCGCTAACTCCCGTTACAAAACCGATTTTCTAAAAACATTGATGGCATTTAATGGAGCAACAAACTATGATGGCCTATGATTGTTACAAACGGAAATCTGTTTTTTAAACAAGATGATTGGGCCATACTTATATAGTATTCACAAATCAAAACACCCATACATTAGACAGAATTGTTTTCAACATGGCCTTAAGTGGCTTCGAACGGGGAGACTACATGTGGTGGGGAAAGTTGGAATTGGGCTCAGAACCCTACAACTGACTGAAGACTACGGTTCCCACTGAAACACAGCCACTCCTGAAAACCACCCTATCTAACAGGAATTAGTGGAATAAAGGCTTGACTGTTTATTGGCAACAGAGTAATAGATGGAGCGAACACTCTTCCTTTCCAGCCGTAGCAGTCGACAGTGCAATATGAGCGTGGACATAATCACAATTGTTCCGGACTGCTTGGATGCAACATATTGTGGGTTATTATTTGTGTCAAGGAACATGCAATATGCATGCAAGTATCTATTTGGACAGTTGGATGGACTTTCTCTGCCTTTGATGCACAAACTTGATATATAATTTAGAACATAATTCTTTTTTGGTTTGTTTGCTCTGTCTTCTGAAAGCCCCAGTCGATCATGGCAGATAACGGTTCCCACTGGGTCTGGTTCTGGTTCTGCTGGAGGTTTCTTCCAGTTAAAGCTGAGTTTTCCTCTCCACTGTCACTACATGCTCAACCAGAATGATTGACTGCATCAAGACAATTACTTCATGCATTATGCTGGATTTCCTTAAATAAAAAACTTTAGAAATTTGAAAACTGAACTTGACTACAATGTTGGACAGCTACGATCAATTTGAAATCTATATAATTGACTTTAAATCTGTCTGTATGATTGGATTGAATACTTTTTTATCTTTTGTTTGTAAAGTCCCTTGAGATAACATTTGTTGTGAAGTGGCACTTTATTAAAAAAATATTACGCTCAAATAAAAAGTTAATCAAGTAGCTGATAATAAAGCATTTAAACATGAGAATGCAACCTTTTGAATTGTGAATCTCATCTACATAGACTGGGAGATATAATGCAGTCTGGTTTCTGCATTACTCGTCAAACTGGATTAGCCCACACATGCAAAAAAGGATAAACATCTAGCTTGTTTATAACAACTATATGAAAAGTAGGGCAGTTAATACAAGAAAAGCTTGTGATATGCAAAATAGTTGGTCAATGTTGGCCTAACGATATCAGAATCAGACATACCTTAATAATTCCAGAGGGAAATCACTTTTGTTACACGCTCCAGATATTCAGATATACAAGCACACATATGCACACATACATATATATATATATGTACATATATACATACATACATATATATACATATACACATATATATATATACATATATATATATATATACATATATATATATATATATATATATATATATATATATATATATATATATATATATATATATATATATATATACATACACACCAGTGTTGTAGTACTCGAGTCCGAGACTTGAACTCGAGTCCGAGTCATTAGCTAAATTTAGAGACTCGTGACTTGACTTGGACTTGAGCACTGACGACTCGAACTTGGACTCGGACTCCTACATTCAGATAATTTTGACTCGGAAATTGAGAAAAAGACTCGACTTTTTTTATATCATTAGGCTATAATTTTAATATGTCATTAGAATATTATTTGGTGTATGATTTTAATATCTAAATGTCGTACCGCGCACGTGACGTCACCATCTCATGAGCAACGCCCCTTGCCGCTAAGGTTGGGCAAACAGTGTGAGAGCGCACGTAGCAACCAGCCATTACACATGCAACAGATACAACGACATGACCGACTTTACAGCTGTTAAAAAGGATTTCACAAGAGGATGTCCAGGCGCCCATTTTACTGGTAGAACTGTGGAACAACATACCAACGTTCAGCTCAAATGATGGCTTAAGTGACGAGGTCTTAGAAACACTGGAAAACGGGCCGAGTTGATAGGAAGGTAAGTCGTTGTTTTTCTCCTGCTCGGCGTTCATAGCGTCATTTGCAGTTTTTTTCTGTTTGTAGTCACCGTCCAGGAATCGGTATAAATTTTCCGGCCCGCCGAACAATTTAGTCCGGTCCGGTGGCCAAATGCATTATCATTATCCAACGGCTGTATCTCCTCACTGCATCGACCGATCCACACCAGATTTGTTGTGAGTAATGGGGGAGCGCTGCCAAACGCGTTTGTGGGAATCGCCCGGTGGACGGGCGAGGAAAATGCGTAACAGCATCTGCGGCAGTGCGCCGGCCGGAGTGCGCTTGGCTTCGAGGGCCGATCGACACCGCTTGCGGCTTTAACATCCTTCATATGCGGCCTATCAGCGTACCTCGAGTCGCTGTTGCGCGTTCCATAACAACAATGTTTAAAAACCATGGTTAGGAGACGTCTTAGACTTGGAAAAAGCAGTCGTTTTACCGAGTAAAACCAGGGTAACTACAGCGAAAGAGTTATTAGTGCAATGGAATGTTACTGCTTCATGTCATACATCACACGTCAATAGTGACTCGACTCGGACTCGACTCGGATTTTTTTTTAATGACTTGGACTTGACTCGGACTTGAACACTGGTGACTCGAACCTGGACTCGGACTCGAGGCATAGTGACTTGACTACAACACTGATACACACACAACATTCCACACAAAATAATATAAATAATTATAAATTATAAATAATACAAATATTTGGCTTTCCAAAATAATATAAATATATATTATTAACTCATTAAGTCATAAAAATACTGACACGCACACATACACACACATGAACATGGTGAATACACCTCCCTGTGACTCACCGCATTCACTGTGCCGGATTGTCCCCCCCCGGGACAGGAACCTAGGTTAGATGTGTGTGTAAGCGCTGCACACTTGGGGTACTTGACTTGGATGCTTTCTTGCATTGCTCGCATTGGCAGTAAGACATTGAGTAAGAGTAATGCATTCTCTTTCCCCCCTAAACCGTCCTAATTTATTCCTTTCTCCACTCTGCAAGAAAGCGGCGCATGGCAAGTTTCCCGTCTACCCATGTATGTCTTTCTCTTGATGGGCTGTAATGAAACAAAATTTTCCCCACAGGGGACAAAGAGATTCAGTATCATCGTGGGTCTAACCTGACAGTCTTGCAACACTTCTTCACAGCCTTCCAGGGCTGAAGACACTGTATCGCTGCACTGAGGACACACCCAGACCAGGTCGCGTATTGTTTGCACCACCGCTGACGAGAACAGGGTATGGAAGAAACAGATAGGGAAATAAAATAACCTGTTACTATAAGGCACATGGCCATGGGCAGTCTCAAAGAGATAATGGCAAATTCTTTTTACAAATTTTCTTCGGCTCATTTATACCAGAAGTTATTTGATCCTGTTTCAGCCCAAGCAGCCCAGTGAGTATCTCCAGAGATTTGTCACTGTAGCTCCGTCCAATGCGGCCTGACAAAAAAGAGCAAAAAGGAGATGAGGATACACAAGTTTAAATTTAAAACCAAGTAACAAGAGCTACAAAGGCCTTAATACCATCAATCTTTCTCTTAAATGTCTCACACTTGTGCTTGTTAACAAACACAACTAGTCCTAACAAAACATTTTTTTCTAGTATCCATGCTTGTGTAAATTCTCAGTCATCAGGTCAATTGCAACAGCAAACAGACTTAAATCAGATACTCCACTTGCCTCCTATTTAAGCCCGTTTGCAGTTTTCAAGTTTTATTTTTGTGAACTTGTTGGAGCAGTATTTCTAGATCTAAATAAGGAATTATACAAAGTAAACAATCATACTCTTTTTGGAGTCATCAAAAGCACATTTTCAGATGGGTTCACTTAAAAGAAGTACAGGTGTACCTCAAGGGTAAGTTCTTGTCAACGTCTTTAATAAAATTTACATAATGTAGCTAAGAGCAATACTATGTTGGTCTAAACACAGCAGTTGTGTTACTAAAAAAAACATTGCTGCGTCATTTACCATTCAGTTTAGCATTGAATGTCCAAATTCAAAGGCAATATATTAAATAACGGCAACGATTTAAATATACAGATGAATGGTAAAATAAGTAGCGTAATAGTTTCTGTAACGAAAAAGCACACAACAATGAAAGCATCTATTTTTATTTGATTCAGAGACTGTATGCCTCAAATGGTTTTATGCACTGTGATTTTCTCCCTCTGTAAAAACCATCAGATCATGGTGATGTTCATGGTAAATTAGAATTTTATGTATGTTACCTTTTAAAGGGATAGTTAAACTGCGGTTCTGGGCAAAGTAGGCTTACTGTCAACGATTATAAAAAACTTTCCAGATCCAAAGTTTTATCCAGATCTTGATCTTTTGGTCCCTTTTTTAAAAGAGCAATAAGTGAAATTTCATTATTTTAGAAAGAAGGAACAAAAAAATAGTGATGCGAAGAACTAAAGGTATCTTTTTAGATGGGTTATAGTTTGATGTCACACATAGGAATGGGAATCAAAAACCAGTTCCTGTTCAGAACCGGTTCCGTGTTTTCCAATTCCATGAAACCGTTTGGCAGCGCGCTTAACGATTCTCTTTTCGATTCCGTGTGCTCCGGCTCTGAGCAGCACGACGGTAGCAAGTTGCGCAAGTTCAGTCACGTTTTTTACGCAGGTTACGCACACGGCATAGTAAGCAAATACGGCGTGGGGAGGCTTAAAGCAAAACAAAACAGTTTGGCTTCATTTTAAGGAAGAGAAAGATGGCAACAAGGCGCTTTGCAATCCTTGCAAAATTGTATTTACATCCGCGGGAGTAAATAGATCCAACAGGCAGAAACACCTGCGCACACAACATGGCATACAATTTAACAAATGCCGTGTTTTTGATTCTTACCGGACAGAAGCTAAAGTTACGACCAGCATGGAAGGCAACTCTGGTAGTAAGTAGCTAGTTTTACATCACTGGCTGTGCTTAATGTGTTGCCCAGTAAATCATATGCCATCTCTGGAAATAAACCAATTTTCTACCTCTCTTTGGGGTTATTAAGGGAGTGTGCCTTTCTCGTTAATCCAGCCCTTCATGTTTAATTAGAACTACTGGTAGCTGGAATTCTTACATGATTCTAGCTATTGCGATGGATGTAACGAAACATGCTACAAAGTTGCTCCGCAGTTCAGGGACCAAGAGAAAGGTGACGCTCGTTTATTTAAATCAGGGGGAGACGAGTTTATTTCCCAAAATTGTACAGTAATGCTTTTTCATTAAGCGGATGCCTTCTCCGAGATTAATAAGCAACTGTCACAACAAACTTCATTTTCTTGTATTCTAAACAACTTATCTACCATATTTAAGTTTGTTCTTATATTCCTTTTTTTATTTACAGACAGAGCTCAACAGCCCACCAAGTGGAGAAATTTCACTTATAGTGTGGAGGAGTGAAAATGACGACACAAAGGATGTAGGTTTGAACAGCTCTTTACTCGACTCCAACTGAGAGCAACTGTACAGAAAACCATATATATACACCAACGAACAAACATATTTCTCCTCACTACAACTTCTCCACTGAGTGAGAGTGGAGCCCCCTAGTGGTCCGCCACATATGCCCCCCCCGAACACTCAGTAGGGTAAAATAACAACTAATCCAGATTCGTGCGTTTCAATAAACGTCCAAAACGGCTGAACTTGGGCCCTGTAGGATGATCCTGGGACATCCGTGCCTGAGGACGAAGGCGACATGGAGGGGCTGCAGGGGTGTTGAGCTCCGATAAATGAGGATCTCTGGAGGGAAAACAGCGGTCCATTAAAACAGTGGAGGGGGGTCTTCCCCTGCGAGGAGCTTGGGCCGTTACCACCTGATCGTCCGCCAAGACATGAGCGGGTGTGAGCCTGTCAACACAGATAGTTTCCTTACGCCCTCCCAAATCCAAAAGAAAATGTTTAGGCCCTGGTTCAAGGACTCTGAAAGGGCCATCATACAAAGGTCGTAGGGGTGTTCTGTGTGCATCGTGTCGAACGAAAACAAATTTAGAGTTCTCTAAGTTCTCAGGAACAAAGGACTGGGGCAAACAATGGTGAACAGGGGTGGGAACATGAAAGGAGTCTCCCTGAGGGAAAAAACGTTGCCCAAGTGGACTGAACTGTGGCGCAGGGGAATCAGGTAAAAACGCCCCAGGGACACGCAGGGGCTGACCGAAAACCAGTTCAGCTGTGGAAGCACCAAGGTCCTCTTTAACGGCTGAACGCAAACCAAGCATGACCCATGGAAGGCGGTCAACCCAGTTTCCATCAGTTAAAGAAGCACGGAGCGCAGTTTTCAAAGACCTGTGGAACCGCTCACACAACCCATTAGCCTGCGGATTGTACGCAGTGGTGCGGTGGATCTTGACCCCCAGACCCTCTGCCATGACGGACCAAAGCTCTGAAACGAACTGTGGGCCTCTGTCAGAGGTAATGTCAGAGGGGGGGCCAAAACGTGCAACCCAGTTGGACAGGAAAGCCCGGGCCACCGCTGCTGACGTTGTAGATGACAGCGGAACCACTTCCGGCCACCGGGTTGTACGATCGATCATGGTCAGGAGATGTGTGAAACCCTGTGATGGAGGAAGGGGACCCACAAGGTCTACATGCACATGATCAAACCGCTTGTCAGGGATGGGAAACGGTTCCAAAGGTGCTTTAGTGTGCCTCTGGACCTTAGCACGCTGGCACTGAACACAGGCTGCAGCCCATTCTCTAACCGTTTTGCGCAGTCCAGTCCAAACGAATTTAGAACCAACCAGTTTGACGGAGGCCCTAATGCCGGGATGCGAGAGGGAGTGTAACGTGTCAAAAACCCGGCGGCGCCACGAAACAGGAACCAGAGGGCGGGGACAGCCAGTAGAAACATCACAGATCAGAGGAGGACCACCTTCCTGCATCTGTCTTTCCTCCAGCTGGAGGCCCGTGGACCCAGTCTGTAGCGCAAGGATGTCTGCATCACTGCGCTGGTCTGCAGCCATAGCAGAAAAATCGATACCGACATAAACTGGGCAGATCAGCGCACGAGACAGACAGTCAGCCACTAAGTTGGACTTGCCAGCAACATGCTGAATGTCAGTCGTAAATTCGGAAATGGCGGCAAGGTGGCGTTGCTGTCGTGCGGACCAGGGGTCGGATGTTTTGGACATGGCAAAGATGAGGGGCTTGTGGTCCACAAAGGCAGTAAATGAGCGGCCCTCCAGGAAATATCTAAAATGGCGTGTAGCCAGGTAGAGAGCAAGCAACTCTCTATCAAAAACGCTGTATTTCCGTTCATTGTCCCGCAAAGTATGGCTGAAAAAGGCAAGTGGCTGCCAAACACCAGAGACACGCTGCTCCAAAACCGCCCCCACAGCCACGTCAGATGCATCAGTTGTCAGAGCGATCTGAGCTGACTGGGAAGGGTGGGCCAGAAGAGCAGCGTCGGCCAAAGCAGACTTAGCGCCACCAAACGCCTGGAGGCGTTCAGGGACCCAGTCGATGCTGTCGGTGGCTTTTTTCTGTTTGAGCGCACCGTAAAGCGGCTGCAGAAGTTGTGCTGCTTTGGGGATAAAGCGGTTGTAAAAATTAACCATCCCCAAGAACTCCTGCAGGGCTTTAACCGTCTGGGGGCGGGGGAAATCGGCCACCGCCTGAACTTTCTGTGGCAATGGGACCGCACCACTGGCAGAAATGCGGTGGCCCAAAAAATCCATGACCGGCAACCCAAATTGGCATTTTGCAGGGTTGACAATCAGGCCATGTGCTGCCAAACGTTGAAAAACCTGATGTAGGTGGGACATGTGCTGTTCGGCCGAGCTGCTGGCCACAAGGATGTCGTCCAAATATACAAAAACGAAGGACAACCCACGCAGAACGGAATCCATCAACCGCTGAAATGTTTGAGCTGCACCTTTAAGGCCGAATGGCATGCGTAAAAACTCAAACAGGCCAAACGGAGTGATCACCGCGGTTTTAGGGATGTCCTCAGCTCTCACAGGGACCTGGTGATAACCCCGCACCAAATCCACTTTAGAAAAAATGGATGTCCCGGAGAGATGGGCAGAGAAATCCTGGATGTGGGGGATAGGATAACGGTCGTTCTCTGTGACGTTATTTAGACGACGGAAATCCCCACAAGGTCGCCACTGGCCGTCCGACTTGGGCACCATGTGCAACGGTGACGCCCAGGGGCTGTTGGAGCGCCTCACGATCCCTAAACGCTCCATGTTGGCAAACTCCTCCCGCGCAACAGCAAGCTTTGCCGCGTCAAGGCGGCGCGCGCGCGCAAACACTGGAGCGCCAGTTGTGGGGATATAATGCTCTATCCCGTGTTTTGTGTCTGTGTTTGAAAAATTGGGGAGAGTCAGAGAGGGAAAATCTGACAATAAACGCTGGAACGCGTCCCCTGAAGCTAAAAAATTAGTGTGTACTAACGGCCCAGCTCCTCGCGTTATACAAGGCAGTGAAGAAAAAGACACAGCATCAATTAAACGCCGGTTTGCAACGTCCACAAGCAGGCCGTGAGCACAGAGGAAATCAGCCCCTATGATGGGGACAGAGCTCGCTGCTACTACAAAGTTCCACTGGAAGTCACGTCCATTGAAACAGACAGTCACCAACCTTTCTCCGAATGTTCTGATGGGAGAACCGTTAGCGGCGGTCAGCTGGGGACCGCAGCCCTCAGCAAGCCTGTCGGAGCCCGCCGGGGGAACGAGGCTCTTCTGCGAACCTGAATCCACCAGAAAATGTCTCCCCGATCGCGAATCCTCAATAAAGAGCAACCTCTCCTTATCGCCGACGGCCGCGGCTGCTAGCAGGCGTCGGCTTGGTCGTTTCCCGGCGGCTTGAAGCTGCAGGGCGGGAGGCAGCGCCGCGCCCTGACGCCGAAGCGCTGATGGTAGAAACAAAAAGCCGGCTTCTGGCGTTTCCTGGTGGCGATCGCTGCCATCACCGATGGCTGATCGACCGCTGAAGACGGCAAAGGCTCAGAAAAAGCTGCCGTAGTTTCCTTGGCCAGCGACTGGACCGTGAAGGTCCTGGAAGCCAGGAGGATGCGATCAGCTTCCTCAGCCAGCGAGCGGTAATCCTTCTCCCGCAGCAGGGATGAGTTAGCCAGAGCGATCCGCACCGGAGCCGGGAGTTGTCGCAGGAACAGGTGGATGAAAAGAAATCCGCCTTCGTCGTCACCCAGCAAGGACAGCATACTTTCCATGAGCTCCAAAGCTGAGCCATCTCCTAACCCGGAGAGAGAAAGCAGCTTCTCGGCGCGTTCTGCGTCGGACAGGGAGTAACGGCGGAGAAGCAGGTGTTTGAGCGCGCTGTACTTTCCGTCCGCGGGAGGGTTGCGAAGCAGGGTCATCGCGCGCCTGGTGGATGGTGGATCCAGCGCTGAAACCACATAGTGGTACTTTGTGTCGTCCGATGTGATTCCACGAAGAGCAAACTGTGCTTCGACGTGGAAGAACCATGATTGCGGATCATGTAGCCAGAAATCCGGAATCTTAACGGCCACAGCAAAAGAAGCCGGAGGAGCCGGTGGAGGTCCACCAGAGACAGCGATCGGCTGTGAGGAGCTGGGCAGGCCATCAGATGTGGACATGTTGGCTCACAGGGGTCACCAATGTGGAGGAGTGAAAATGACGACACAAAGGATGTAGGTTTGAACAGCTCTTTACTCGACTCCAACTGAGAGCAACTGTACAGAAAACCATATATATACACCAACGAACAAACATATTTCTCCTCACTACAACTTCTCCACTGAGTGAGAGTGGAGCCCCCTAGTGGTCCGCCACAATAGCTCCTTTAAAGCTCAAATATGAAGTTTTATTTTTTATCTGTATTTCATAAGTTGAATATAATTCATGTAAATGAAAATGTCTTTTAACCATCTAAGGATAGTTGAATTAGCTTGGACTATATCCTGTTGCAAACACACTTGTACTGAAGCACACAAAAAGGTACAGATTTTGATAAATATATTTGTAATTTTTACTTAAATCTACAGCTTCATGGGAGAGTTGTATAAACCCTTTACCATAGACAATGATACGAGTATGGTGTGTGTTCTTGCAGCTGAGTGAGAACACGTTCTGCTCATTTTACTGGTAAAGTGAGGACCTTTTTTTGGTCCTAGGGGTTAGGTTTAGTACTAAGGTGTTAATTAGGTTTAGGTTATGGTCAGGGTTAGGTCATAGAAAGCCTTGAAAATGAATTAAAGTCAATGAAAGTCAAGGCACGGTCCTCACATTGTATTGTAAAGGATGTGTGCGTGTGTGTGTGCGTGTGTGTGTGCGTGTGTTTGTTTACCAATGGCTGAGATTGCGGCCTGAGCTGTGTCATCGTTGACATCGGTGCAGTAGCCCTTCAGCTCATCCAGTATCATTACAACATTCTCATCATTCACCAGCTCTACCAGCACCTGCAACACATCAGCTCTCTGTTTAATACGCTGCTCTGCCAAAAATACTCAGTTGCTTAGTGTGAGACATACAGCAGATCAGCCTTGTTCTTTTCCCCAACAAGGGTTTACTGAAAGGAACAAGTTGAACTTATATGGGAAGGAGGCTGCTAAGCTTCAGAAAAAACACGTTAACACCAGCAAATTGTAAAATTTAGATTATAAGAGGATTTTGACTTTACTTCTCTTGATATTCAACTGGTGTCTCATTGAATGACTTCTACTTTACAGGATGTGACTAACTTCATCCAACTAGTCATTTTTGCCAGTCTTTGGGAAAGAGGTAAATGTGTTTTTCAAGCTTGTTATGTGTGAGTTTCTATTTCAATCCCTACTGACCGCCAGAGGCGGTGCTTCAAGCACTGAAAGATCATTCTTGTGCATGCGCAGGTCGAGTACTAATGACAACAAAGTCATCTGTGACCTGCCGGGGACCCACGTGATTCTATATAGTCACATGGCACCTGGCGTTTAATCCCTTTTGTTCTTCTCGCTCGCAGGTGTGGTCGTGTGAAGCTGGTTGCTTCTGTGTGTACCACTGTTATCCTAGCTGCTTGTTGCTAGTAGCCCTGTGACAGGGTTTGGTTGGAGCTGCGGGTAAGTTTTGCCCTCCAGGGGCTGCACAAGCTGTTTTCACCTTTACCAAATTTGCGGTTGCCACTGCGACCACAGGTAAGTTTTGTTCTTTTCTCAGCAGTAGTTTACTGCTCGCGTTGATTTACCACGATAATCTTTTGTGGCCATTTTGACCCACCAGTGGCGTTTCTGCTCTTGTTGAGTTCTTCAATAGTTTTGTTTATCTGACTCACCAGTGGCGCCTCTGCTCGTGCTGAGTTAATCTTTGGTTAATAATTGGACTCACTGGTGGCGTTTCTGCTCGTGCTGAGTTCGAAACCTCTACGGGGGTTTTCCTACAATGGAGTCGCCAGTGGCGTTTCTTGCTCTTGGTGATTTCTTGTTGGTGGCAGACTAATCATGCCTTCAGCAATATGATGCTGGATAATTTGGCCTGCTCGACCTGTCTGGCTCCGCCTCAGCCCTTGGCCCCTGCACTTTCTTAAGATACACTGGGTCAATAGAGCGTACAATGGCTAATGCATGGGCGCCGTCCACGCGAGCTGTCTATGCTAACAAGTGGGCGGTCTTTGCGACCTGGTGCTGTAATAAAGGACAGGACCCGGTGCAGTGTTCAGTCTCTGACATACTGACCTTCCTGCAGGGATTACTGGATCAGGGACGGTCTCCGTCTACCTTAAAAGTGTATGTGGCTGCCATTTCCTGTTGGCATGTCAAGCTGAATGGTTGTTCAGTGGGCCGAGACAAGGACGTTTTACTGTTTTTGAGGGGTGCTTGCCGTTTGCATCCACCCCACCGCCCTGTGGTACCGGCATGGGACCTTTCTCTGGTGCTTGAGGCTCTTCGACCCCTCCCATTTGAGCCCCTGACATCAGCAGATCTCAAATGGCTCTCACTGAAGAAGGCATTCCTTTTGGCTATGGTTTCCGCAAAGCATGTGGGTGAATTGCAGATTCTCTCGATGGCCGAGCCCAGCTGCCGGTAGAATCCTGATGGCTCAGGTGTTACACTGTGGCCTGATGTAGCATTTATTCCTAAGGTGTCACTGGCGTCAGGAAGTACCCAGCCGCTCCATCTTGCTCGGTTGGACACTGGATATCCCTCTGAACCACTGTGCCCTGTTCGTGCCCTTGAGGCATATGTCAATGCCACGGCATCCTTCCGAAAGACAAATTGCCTTTTTGTTTGCTACGCCGGCTCACGGAAAGCACAGCCACTTTCTAAGCAGCGAGTTGCACACTGGGTTTTGGATTTGATCTCCAAAGCTTATGCCTTGCAGGACTGGCCACTGCCGGCAGGAGTGAAGTGTCACTCTACAAGGGGCATGTCGACATTGTTTGCTGCCATGAATGGGGTGCCGTTGGATGTTATATGCCGTGCGGCCTCCTGGAAATCACCTAGTGCCTTTACTCGGTTATACAGGGTGAATGTGGCAGCACCCCATCCCCTTCAAGGAATCCTGGAGCAGCATCTACATCACATTAGGTGGGTGGTGTAGAGGTTGTCCCTTGAATGTTGCCGATTCCTTGTGACCTTGTTGATATAAGTCATCCAGTGCTTGGAGCACCGCCTCTGGAGGTCAGTAGGGATGAAATAGAACGAAAGTTACTGCTGTAACTACGGTTCTATGAATCTCGGATGACCGCCAGAGTGCTTGGTCCCTCGGAATCTCTGCTTCTCGCGAGAAGATTGAGGGATTGAACGCCGGGTGTGTCATGATTTTGTCTTGGATGAACCCGGACACAGCACACACACACACACACACACACACACACACAGAGCTGGTTTCCAGAGTTTATTGAAGCAGCAGGAAGTGGATGATGAAAGCCAGACTAATTTTACCAGACGGAGGTTGCAGGGGTACAGGAACTGGCAGACGAGAACAGACCGGAGCAGACAGGAACAGGACCAGGAGACGAGCAGGAACAGGACAGGCATGATGTACAGAAGACTGAAGACGAACCGGTCATCACGGAGAGACTCAGGTGAGTCTATATAGTGGTGAGAGCAGGTGGAGTGAGTCCAAAATGATTGCAGCCTGCCAGGTGTTCCCAACCAGGGCTGCACTGGGGAAGGAGCCAGAAAATGTTTCAGAATGCAGCTTTCAGGCTGCATCATGACAGGGTGCCATGTGACTATATAGTCATGTGGGTCCCCGGCAGGTCACAGGTGACTTTGTTGTCATTAGTACTCGACCTGCGCATGCGCAAGAATGATCATTCAGTGCTTGAAGCACCACCTCTGGCGGTCATCCGGGATTCATAGAACCGTAGTTACAGCAGTAACTTTCGTTATGCCTGTCATTGAGATGTGAAATTGTACAGAGCTCAGCTGCTCTCGCAGCAGCATTATGTCTTTCTGCTAAACAGTAAGCAATGAGGCAAACTACAGTCAAGGTACTGCGAGGACACATTTAGGAGATAGAACAGGATTGATTTGGAGGATGTTGATGCTGTTGTCTGGACACAAGAGGTTGTCTAACAGACACAAAACCAGGAAGATTGAGCCGACTCCTGGAGGACCAGATTCGTATGTTTTCCTCAGTGGTAATTTTGGTTGTTATCGGAGATGAGGAGAGAAATTCATTTTCTGTGATGTATCTATGTTTAGAGATTTCATTAATATTTCAATGGATCATTTTACCAATAAATACCAATGCAAACAACATAGTTAAATGACGGGCTGCAGCCATTAAGCCAGCGCCATCTTACTCACCTCTTCGCCCTTTTATACTAAATCTCTGTTTTGAGAATAAGATGATGGATTGTTTACGTCAGTAAATATTTTCATAACACGTTTGTCTGCTTAACACAAATTTGTGGGGCATCTCTGAGGTAAAACTGGAGTCCCTGACATCAGTAGACGTGACAGATGCTAATCGGTTTGTGGATATTTACACAATTCTTTAAAGTTTCCACCAAAATTATGACATTTTAGCGTATTTCTTACAAAACAAAGACTCAAGGAAACTCTAATGTTTTTTGGGTTTTTTTGCAGAAAGTATGTAGAAACTACCAGCCCCTACATACATCTCACTGTGCTAGCAGCATAGTTTTGGTCCTCCTGCAGTGTAATTTCCAAATATGGCAAAGGTGAGTGTTCTAACCATTTGGTTCAAAATACGATCAAAAACGTATTTTAATTGTTGACATAGGTTACATATGTGTTAATTTAAATTAATTCTTCATTGGTTGCTCTTCCTAGCTAAAATGTTCGATATCAGAGATAAGTGGGTAAACAAAATAATACTCTTCTCTCAATGGAAGACAGATGAAGCCAAAATCCAGAGAAAAACTCTAAAAGACCTTCAGAAAGTCTGGAGAACTGCCGATCAAAACTACTTCAGGCTGGTTCTTTGGAGGCAAGTATGACGAAATGAGGGGGATGACCAAATCTTCGGCTTTAAAGCCTTACCTGCATCTTCCTTCGCTTGATGAAGGCGGGCTCAGCGTAGCTACAGAAGAAACGTTTGTAGTGCTCTCCCAGCAGGCCGGGGATAGAACGCAGCAGTAGCTACAACACGATAAAACACAACACTTATTTTTAAAATATTCAGGCCAATGCAAACACGAGATTTGTCCGCTGACAATGACACTGGTAAAACAAGCAGTGATGTAGAGTTTAGTTGAGTTTTTAATCAGCAAGTATAAACAGAGCTGGATGATGGGTTAAATCATCAGATTATAGCCTCCATATAAGGTTTTACTGGTTGGATTTGGGATGCAATTTAAATGACAACATTTTATTGAAAGAAGGATAAAAAATATTTGTTCCGGCAGTGTAGAAAACAGGTTTGAAGTAAAATATGGCTAAATGAGATCAACATTTTCCCAGCAGGACTGGAATTCTCTGGACATACCTGGATGTGACAGAGGGCCGCAAACCTCATCTCTCTGGAGCCACTCCCGCACGCAGCCAGCAGAGGTCCTCGCACTCGCTCCAAGGCTGCCTGACTGACAGCGGGGAGGCTGGAGCAGAGGCTCAGGAAGAGACTGAGGGTGGCCGCCATGATGGGGGGGTGGGGGCTGACCAGGGAGGAATCCAGCAGGGAGAGGATGTCAAAGAGCTCATCTTCTGACTGGGGCCGGTATCTCTGAAGGACCCTCAGCACCTCTGACTGGCCCCAAATATCACACTCCTTCAGCCTGAAAACATTTTATATATATGACGTTCATTAACTGCAGCTCCACTCACTAGTAAAGTTCCTTAATCATGGCTGTGTATATACACTGCTCAAAAGAATTACAGGAACATATCAAAAACACGCAAAGCTTTTTAATAACTCCACCATGTGTGGGCTGTTCATCTGTCTTGTTCCATTATATTTAACTCTACCTGTGTAGTGCTGGTTTAAGTGATGGTTTATTTTCCCTCTAATGTTTTATTGTTTTATCTTATTGTCTAATTGTGTACTTTTGTAAAGCACTTTGCGACCCTCAATGTCTGTGAAAGGTGCTATGTAAATAAACCTTTACTTACTTACTTTACACCAGATCACAACTGCTAGATACCATTACTGATATGGAATGGGTAATGTGTCAGGGACACAAGGATGCCGCATCATTTGATGAAAAGGAAAACGGTCATCCCACAGAGGGGTTACTCTGAAGTCACACAGAGAGTGACATTGAAGATCTTAAGCGGCAGGTTGGACCAATTTTCTGAGATGTCATGGCAGCAACTCCAAACGGTCCTTAGTAGTTTGTACGCATGGCTGACAGCGTCGGAGCATGCTCCTTATGAGATGATGAATGGTGTCCTGGGGCATCTCCTCCCACATCACCACCAGGGCATCACTGAGCTCCTGGACAGCCTGAGGTGTGGTTGCCAGTTCTGGTGTTCTCTGGCCAGAGCCGGCCCAGACTACAGGCAGTATGGGCAAATAAGGGCACAGTGAATTCATAGGGGCTCACTGAGGGCGAGTTCGTTTTTTAGCTGTATTTTTACATACTAATAGCCTACAACAAATGCTACCTTGTTTACTATTATTTTGTGATATCACCAAAACCCACTACAAATAAAGCATATCGGTCCAAATGTCCTCCTTCAGCCATGCACAGTCTTCTGCTGGCCAGAAAGAAGAATGCACAGCTCAGTTTGACAAGTTTTAGTTACCTGTCAGCTAGAGCTAGTTTACCCTGGAGGATAGCAGAGTAAACATAGCTAATTAAATAAATAACAGCATCAAGTTACTATCAGCAACTTCCACCTCTGGGGACGTTGGAAACTAATCAGGTGTAGAAATAGCCTGAACTGCACAGTCAACACACCATCCATTGTGTGCCTGAGGAACCAGATATAATGTTACGTTTCTATTGACAAGTAGATGCCCATAACTGGGTGAGCTATCCAAAATCATGTCTTATTTAAGACTAAATGGCAGCGTCAGGGAAGTGGCCTGTCATCATCATCATCATCATCATCATCATCATCATCATCATCATCATCATCATCTTACGAGCACTTTTATTTAAACAAGAACATTACCAATAGAGAATAAAACCAGGGTTTTGTTCCCAGGGTTATAGTGATTTTGCAACATTTTTAGTCTACATTTCTGATAACTATCAGTAATGCGGACATAATACCGGCTAAGGTAAATAATAAAACTGCCAGAACAGCCTGTCAAAACCCGTTTGCCGTGGTAGCATGAAACAACTGGACTCTTTGATTTTAGAGGAAGTGATTACCCAATGCTGACAGACAAGGACAAACACAGCTTACGCTTCATTTATGACAGACAGCTCTAGCAGGGAGTCAGCAGCCAGACCATTAAGGCAGCCATAGGTTTGTTTAGTGAACATAGTTAGTCATGGAAGAATGTGGGTTCTTTTACTATTTGTGTGTTCTTTGTGTACAAAACATCTGCTGATATCTATAGGTCTCATCAATAAATAAATCAGTCAACTCTCTCCAACCATTCCTCCGCCTAAGTGTACATCTGTATTTTAGTTTCCCATTCACCCACAACATAGGTAGTATTAGCTTGTAAAATAGTCAATATTTAGAAGTAACTGATAGTAAATGTGCAGGAATTTATGCAGGAAAATATCGCTCAGCAGACAGCTCCATGGGCTTATAAATATTGAAGCTACGGAATGAGCAGTGCGCCCTGTCCATCACTTCCCTGGTTAGTTTTAAATGAACTGCTTACTAACGTTAAAATATAATGTGAGTAAAAAAATTAAGAAACGCTGGACCCAGGCTGAAGCTGACAACCATGGGGCCAGGGTAGGTCCCATGGTTTCAGATCCAACTTCTGACTCTGAGAAATATATTTTAATGCATAAATATGTTCTGACTCTGAGAAATATATTTTAATGCATAAATATGTTATAACACATCCTACACAATGATGGAGAAGACTGCTGAGTTGACTGTTGCCTTGAAGTCACTGACAACCTCCGCAAGAAGGGTACGCTACAGAAGGTGACTGGTAAAAACGCTGCCTGTTCACAGAGTGCCGCAGCCAAGAATCTTAATGGAAACCAGAGTGGATGACGAATGTGTGGTAGAGAAAAATAAGCAAGCTACAGTGATAACTGAAGCCTTAACATGGATTGTGAAGCAAAGCTTACTCAACACCACGACGTGTGGACTGGAACTGGACTCAGAGCTTCATGAGTCAAAACACAGAGTCGTATCAACGACATGGACCGCAGTCACAATACTCACTGAGTTAAACAACTCCTGAACAGAGACACCATCAGAAGGCCGTTACCTGGGCTAAGGAGATGCTCAGTGGTCATGCAGTGTCCATGCTACGATGTTTTCATGCATTAATGCCAGCAAACGTAGCCGTGGCCAAGTACTGAGTGCATATACTGTACAGAATATTGGCATATTTTCAGCAAGTCCACGAACTAATCCTCATCTTATTGGACTCATAGCATATTCTAATTTATTTTCTTAAACAAAAATTAATTAAGATAGTGGGTCAGGACAGCGCTTTTATTTAACCTTAAAGGAGCATTACGCAAGTTCCAGGATTTCTGCAGACGTCTGCCCCCTGTGGCGACAAGCTGAAATAGCACCAGGGAGAAGAGGAATAGCATCTGACGCTGTGACTGCACAGGAGTTTTGTTTCGAGGCGTAATATCTTCTGAGGTAAGAACGCTATAAATATTGAAGTTAGCCCGTGTTCTCCGGCTAACGTGTCAATGGCGGCGGAGACTCAACAAAGTAGCCGGGACAACGAGAGCGCACAGGACGTTAGACCCACGGCCAGAGGATTCAGCCCAAATCACTCTCTCATGAACTGGAGCCTATAGAGGCAACTGTGGTAAATAGAGGATAACTAATTTATACAATGGTAAAGGCATGTATGGTAATGAAAATTAATAATATTTAACTTCAAAACTTGCACCATGTACCTTTATAAACTTGTAGGCAATTAGCAACCATGGAGGCGGAACTGGATGTTTCACTGCTTTCACAGGGAGGAAGCTGTTTTGCAGTCTGCCAAATCCAGTTTTAATGAATCTATATCTTCCTCCAGTCAGCAGGAGGGAGAATAAATGAGGTTCAGGGTGGGTGGAATGGTTTCAAATCCAGCCGGCTGTCTTTTGAAGCCTGCCACTGTAACATTTCTCTAAGGGGAGGTGGTGTGGAGCTGTTGCTTTCCTCATCCATCCTGTTCTCCCTTCAGCTGCTAATGGAGGGACATGATGAAGATCCAATTTTGCTAATCTGATTTCCTGCTGTTCTCATACAGACAGTACTAGAATGACTTCCCTTTCTGTCCATCATCTGCTTTTCCCTTTATTTGTTTTCTGTTCCTGTTTTGCTTTAAGTTCTCTGTGCTGATACTTTGTTCTACGTGAAGTTTCCCTTTAGCTGAAACGGATCGCTGGCAATAAATTTTTTTTTTTACTTTTTCTAGGGGTGGGGGACTGGTTTTCAAATGAGCAGCTGCAGCAGGCTATTTAAATCTAATGAGGTCTCTTAGAAATACAGACTCAGATTTTTAGAAGTGGCCATGTGGGTATATCATCATTTTAGAAAAACAAAGTCAAAAGTTTCCATTTAATTTATCCAAAATAATGTGTTACACTGAGAAGCCAAAACAACCTCCTTTAGTGGTAGATAATCCATACAGAGCGCCCTGCCGGCCATGTCCTATCTAGGAAAGTGTGCAGGTGCTCCATCCTCTCTCCATGTTCAGGTGATGGGGAGAAAAAAGCTGTGTGAGATGTTCAACGTGTGGGCAACTGCTTTTCTAACCAAACTCTGCTTCAAACTTTTCCAGAACCTTCTCCCTGGGTTCTCTGGTCCAAGCAAGTGGGACTTTTAGTGCAAACTCAGCCGGAATCAGAGATTTTCACTCTTTCCCATCAAAACTGCTCAGCTTTGAATTATGACTGTCTGTCTTATGAAGTCCCAGTAGAATCCAGTGCGGTTTATTTGGACTAACCTGTTGAGGAGGTGATGAGTGATGGGCTTGTTAATCACCACCCCTCCTTCCTCCTTCAGGATTTCCTCCAGAGCTCTGAGACAGTTCACCATCACCACAGGGTCGGGGTCGCGCAGCAGGCTGTACAGCTCATTTACGACCGAGGCATCTGGAAAATATCACAAGCATGAGCTGTTTGGTTTACAGAGGTGGGTAGTAACTAGTTACATTTACTGGTTACATTTAGGTGGGCAACTTTTTGAACAAAATGTTGTTTTAAGTGAAATATACGCTTTATTTTTACTTGAGTGATATTATCAAGAAGTATCTACTAGTTGAGTAAAGTTTCTGGCTGCTTTCTGTCCACCACAAGTAACTTCATTGGATAAAGAACAGACTTGTTTTGAGCAAAAATGCACCAGCGAGACACACTTACAGTCTGTGTTAAAGTCAGACTTCATGTTTGTTGTTTTAACGTTATTTTCTATCTGCTGAGCTTATTGAGCCATTTGGAGGTCAAATAGACACATAGCAAACAGTAGATTTTGTCAATGGAAGTGTTTTTGCTTTGTTCTAACATAAACTATATTTCCAGAAGTATTGGAGGACACCAGCTGATCAATGGATGCAGGTGTTCCAGTCGCTTCCCTTGCTGCAGGCATATACAGTTTGGTGTAGAGAAACATGACTGACCCCCACAGATCCCTGACCTGAACCTTTTAGAACACCTTTGGGATGAACTAGAGCCAAGGCTGCAATTCTGGGTTTCACATCTAGCTATGAACCCTCTGAAAACGTGAGGAAGATGTTTACACAATAGTAAAAGTAGCTTTTGCTGGCAGCAAATATCCATCAACAAATTTGAGCCTATAGATTAAGAATAAGATGTCATCAAAGTTAATGCACATGTAAAAGCAGATGACCAAATACTTTTGGGAATATAGTGTATACACAATAACTACTATAAATATTGGTTTCACAAATTTAAAATTGAACAAAATGATTTTGAAAAGCGTTTTCTGCCTAACTTTATTCTGTATTTATTTTTATTTTAGTCTTTAAAATACCAGAATCTGTATATGATTTTATATATTTATTTTTCATTAAATTTTTTAGAAAGCATTGAGTTCAAACAGAACATATTACCAATCTTCCACAATAAACATTTTAACATTTTCTACACCTCCCCCACCCCCACTAGGGCCTAATCTGACAGCTGACCCTTAAGTTTGGATATTAAGTCTTTCCCCGTTGCAATGGTGACTGAAGACGCATTGTTGATCCTTGATGACAGTTCCAAATATAAAATGTATAGTCAGAGCCAGTGAGTAAATGATGAATTGTTGGGAGGCTTCCACCTCGAGGCTATCATTTTCTTGGCTGCAGTCAGTCTGACCAGCCACATTTTGTGAGTTTTATCCGTAAGAGCTATTTGTGGATCATCACACAGCGAAGTGCATAGATGGCTCCATAGAGAGAAGAACTTCAAGTATTTCAGAGAGACAACATATTACTTTGATCCAGAGATCCTGAACTCCAGGGTATTCTAAAACTACATGAATAAAAGAACCTGGAGTCCCTGGGTAGCAGAATGTACAGACAGGGTCTGGTGCTGCGCCAGTTCTTTGCCTTATAATTGGTGTCAAATACGTTCTGTGACAAAACTTCCTATGTGTACAGTATATTGGTGATTAGGATTTTTAGAGGCCTTTTCAATATTATACCAAACTCTTTCCCAGTCCAATTTTGGATTACCAGCGTTCTTACTTGTCAATTTGCAATAAACATGAGACCATCTTTCTAGGAGCACACTGTAAGCAATTTGAAATTGGATGATCAATCAGCTCTGAACCCCAGGGAACTCCGTATGCATAGAATGCTTATCAATGCCATGCTGGTGAAGATTCTCAGTCATTCTGGTCATGGTCATTCCAAAAAAAGTAAAAAAACAAAACAACTGGACTTTTTGCCAAAGTTTGAAGACGTTTCACTTTCTGGATGGGAAGCGAAACGTCTTCAAACTTCGGGAAAAATGTCCAGTTGTTTTGTTTTTTTACTTTTTTTGGAATTATCAATGCCATATTTTTGGAGTGATTCCTGAAAGTTTAAAATGGTGTCCTTACCACTACTGTCTTGTAAGGTTTTTATATCTTTATTATCCCAAACCCTGTTTTGAAAAGCACCCCCACCCCACCCCACACACACACACACACACACACCTCTGCTGAAATCTTAACCCCATCATGATCAACATGTTAGGGCACATTATTGTGTTGTAATTTAAACTAGTAGTGCATAAATTATTTGATCTTCAATTTTAAAGTAAATGATTAAAAAGAACAGAGATTAATAATCACATGAGATTATATACTAGATGAACACGGGTGCCAAGGCTGCACAGTGGTGCAGGGGGTAGCCCTGTTGCCATGCAGCAAGAAGGTCCTGATTTCAAGTCCTACCCTTACCCTGGGTCTTTCTGCATGGAGTTTGCATGTTCTCCCTGTGCATGCGTGGGTTCTCTCCGGGTACTCCGGCTTCCTCCCACAGTCCAAAAACATGAATGTTAGGTTAATTGGCCTCTCTAAATTCTCCTTAGGTGTGAGCATGTGTGAGAGAATGGTTGTTAGTCCTGTCTGTCTCTGTGTTTCCCCGCAATAAACTGGCGACCTGTCCAGGGTGAACCCCGCCTCTCGCCCATTGACAGCTGGAGATAGGCACCAGCACCCCTCACGAGCCCAGCAGGGATAAGCATGATGGAAAATGGATGGATGAAGACTGGCGCCACCAACAGGCTGATTTACTGAAACCCGTCAATTCTAATAAGTAACCATTTTCCTATTAATAATAGTTCACAAAAGATCTGGTCTAAATCCACCCTTGTTGCTTCTTAAGGACATACAAAAGAAAGTAGCTGCCAGGTGTGGCTGAGCAAATGCATTGATTATCTGATCATCATCAGGGTCATCTCATGCATTAAGCTGAAGTGTTCGAGTTTGCTGAGAGTCTATAGGCAATGAATTTAGAGAAGCAATAGTGTTTTGTTTTTTTTGTTTTTTTAAGAGACAAAGAGAAGAAATGTAAAGTCCACCTATTTCAGAGCCAGGTTGGAGACTGTGTAGTTTGGCCCAGCCAAGAACAGCCACCCGTCGGACACACGCCGCTCTGTCTCTCAGTCCTGCTGTCAGAGGTTGCTCCACGTACTCCACCAAGCTGGGCAACCTGCCACACACACACACACACACACACACACACACACACACACACACACACACACACACACACACACACACACACACACACACACACACACACACACACACACACACACACACAGCGGTCAGAAATCTGCCAGGGAATGCTGCAAGCCTCGCACTCAGCTCCGTTCATCTCTCTCAGCTTGCCTGAGGTTGGTCATGCTTCTCAGCGCCAGGCTGCGGACCATGGGGTTCGGATCCAGGCAGTCTTTCCTCAGAGTGTTGACGACCAGCAGGGACAGCTCCGGGTTTAGGTGGGCGTAGCAACACAGGAAGACGTACACCAGTTTCTTCTGGACCACATCTACTGTGGCGCAGGCCTTCACCATCTCACTGAACAGCTCGGAGACATCCACACCCTGAGACATAGCCCTGAGGTGGAGGAGGGGGTGAAGAGATGAATTAAAAATCAGACGATCATCATCACATATTGGCAAGTTACTGTAAAGTGGAAGGAAAATGATAGATCGTCTTCAATTATGTCTACAAATAAAAATCTGAAGTGTCGTTTGCCTGAAGACAATGTGAAGACACTGTGAAATATGATTGTGGCAGCGTCAGGCTGTGGGGAACCTTTTCCTCAGCCAGGAAAGGAAAACGGTCAGAGCTGATGAGAAGATGGGCAGAGCTACATATAGGGCAATCTCTGGAAAGATGGAGCCATAGCAGTCCAGAAAAGATCCAGAGCTGAATCCAACTAAGACATTGTGACAGGGTTTGAAAATCCACGGACTGAGCTTGAGCAAAAAGACAAAAATGTTGGTCTCCAGATAGGTTCAAGGCTAAGGACGACTCTTCAGTGTAGAGGCAGTTAGTGAGGAAAGACAACCAAAGTTAGCTGTTTGCCACATCTGTGGGGTGTTTAAAACGAAAGTCAGGGGAAGTCCAGACATGTATGACGCTAATCAAAAGGAAACTAGTCTATGAAATATTAATTCAGGCTGCCAGAGAGAGAGAGACCAGGATCGTCAACAGATAACCAGAAAGGTGGGTGGAGTACATGCAAGTCTCTGTTTTACTGCTCTGAACTTTCCCCCTTTATGATAGAGAACATGCTGGATTTTGTAATGCAACCAACTTTAGAAAATCTGAGAGTTAAGGTAAAGATCTGTATTGTCTGTGTATTATTGCACAGGGAGACTGCTGGCTTTAAGATACTCTAGAACGTGACACTCATTCTATAGTACATGTCATGGTTCTTAATGTTATCCTGCACTGGAAGTGCTTGACTTGAGCCAATGACTGGTGCAGGCAGCCTCAAACACAAATACTTTCAGATCATCAGTCAGCAACTCTGTTATTCTTGCTTTGTATCACAAGTTTAGGCAAATATATAATTCCACTTTATCATCTTTCAGAAAGACATTAATAATATAGAACAGTTGCTCGTGTTTCATTATTAATAGGAAGATGTTTTGGAAGTCTAAAATGGTCTAAACCGGTTTAGATTCTGCTTCCATGTTTCTCTGGTCCTGTGCTGCATGGAGCCCATTCTGATCTGAGGGGGCCCTGAGGCCGGGTCAGCGGACCCGTCTATGACCTGGAGAGGTTCGGCCCTGCAGGCACAGCGGGTGAGTGGGACTCAGAGATCCACCTGATGACTTTGAGCACGACGTTCCGGTACCGCAGGGGGTCGGACTGGATGTTGGGGTTGGACAGAGCCCTCCTGAGCTCCCTCACCGCCTCCTTACCGCCGAGATACGGCATGATGAGAACTACAGAAACAGCAGATATGAACTATTTACCATCCTAACATTAGAGCTTACACAGGGAAAACAAACACATTATGGGTTAAATACAACATCAGTACCAAATAGATCTTCAAGATGCTAATTTTCTCCGGAAGGAGCTGCAGGGATGACAGCTTTGTTTACATCGCCACGCTTCCGTGTTTCCTTTTCTTCTGCAGCTCCCTGGCGTCTTTCCACTCTGCTCTCTGCTGTCCTGGAGTAGAATTACAACACCGCCGTGTTGGAAACAGAGGAAAGACGGTAATAATGAATGTGTACAGCATATTGTTAGTCATAGTTAGCCGATTTTGCTTCAGAGTAAGATTTATTCATGTTAGTTTAATAAAAACTGACCCTTGATTTTCACACATCAAATGAAAACGGCTTGCTTTGGGCTAATTTATTCAATGAGCACCACTTTTGCATTATATTTCGGGTAAATGAACACATGGATTTGTATTTAAATACTCAATAGATTTGTTCGTTGATCATCATTCCATGGTGCTGCTGCCAGAAATTTCCCTGAGGCCTTTTTAATTCATGCTTCTGAAATTGTGGCTCCACCTGGCGGTTTATCCATAAATAACACCAAAGGCTAGACACTTTTGTACCCAGTGCCCGATTTTTTTTTACAGATTAACAAAAATATTATCTTTTTAAATATTCAACTTGATAAATCTGAGGTTTTACGTACTGAGACACATAACTGAACCTCATTCTTCAACCAAAAGGCTCAAAATGTAATTGCCTTGTGTCCCCACCTAACATATAGCTACTCCCTACAACACCGATGGGCATGGCTACTGGAAAAAATGGGCCTTTTTGTTTCAGCTAATCTATTCAATTTATATATCTGGCTTCCAGTAAATGTATAGCTAAATTACAAGGCTGTAATTTAGCAAGATCCATCACTTTTCCAGAACCAGCAGTTTTCAGCCCATTTCTGGCCCATTTTCAAACTGTAAATGTAAAAATGCATTTCCTTTTTTTTTTTCCAAGGCCAGGGTTAAAACAACACACTTTAATGCACAAAAAAAGGCCAAATGGATCAAAAACATTGATGGATAAAACAATATGTAGACATGTGGCAAAAAAAATTCTAAAAATACAAACATGTTTTATAAAATACGCATACTTTATTTCATTTTTTTCATGTTTATCCAGACCTGGAATTTCCTTAATGCCTTCCATAATGAAATTGGGTCTTTGAATTTTGCCAGCGTTTACACGTGTCTGTTTTTTTCTATTCCACACAAAGACAAACGGAGTTTTGATGGTTTTATTGAATGTAAAATGCAGAAAAATCTACACACAAACAGCTTCAAAGCTCCAGCAGTTTCAGTCCCACCTCTAATCCTACTGCAAACATCCGCCCTGCTTGGCCCTGAGATTCGGGTTTAATAAGCAGCGCTTCATAAAACAGGAAAAGAGGGAGGGACTCGGTGTTGGATGGCCGGAGAGCCGTCAGATGCAGACATCCTGGACTCTGCCCCGCTGTTCTAAGGAAGCTGCTCAAGCCTTCCAGTGAGCCCAGTGGGCAGAACCAGGTGCCAGGATTGATGATCCATTTCTTTTCCACATCGCTTGTTCAACATCTCAATTTAATACATCCCGACAATTAAATAAAACAGGTTAAGAAATGATGGAAAGATGAGGTGTTAAGCTCTAAAGGAATGGGGTTAGAAAGTACCCTTACATTGAAAGTAAAAGTTGCCTTATTTCAACAGCTGACACTCATTTTGGTTCAGGACCCTTCACCAGATTCACTCACACACACACACACACACACACACACACACACACGCTCCAGAGTATCAGAGGCAGCAGCTTTGTCTAGGACAAATTGCTGCTGGGGTCCGGGTTGGCGACACTGTTATCCTGATTGGCTCCCTGGCTTCCTCGTGGTGGCACCTCGATGATGCGAGGTTTATCGATTATGCGCGCCTGGCGGTCGCCCTTTTCTACGATCCCAATGATCCAGGCTCCGTTTGAGGCCCCCTGCGCCGCGTTCAGGCTCTTCATCTCGGAGCAGAACTTGGCGGCCTGCTCTCTGGGTAAGCACACCAGCAGCCCACCTGTTGGGGAGGACAGCAGGGAGGATTAGTCTGGACGCACTCTTTGCTGATCAACATGGTTTTACCCAGGCATCCAGGCTGTCCTAATCCTAAAGTTATCTCACTCAAGATTTCTAAAGGGTTTCCCAAGTTTCTCTTTTCTATTAACTTTAGTTTGGTCCATTTAGCAACACATGCAGTTTATTTACAATGTTTAGGACGTTTTGAATGACTATCTCAGCAACAGAAAGCATGTTTGACAAAAAAATATTCTTATCTGTGATAATATCCAATAAAAGCAGTAGCATCCTGTTTATGGTGCGCAGGAGGCCTGCACAGGCTGCCCCTTGTTCCTACCGGAGGTCTCTGCCGATCGGCCCTGCAGCAGGTTGAACAGGTTTCCACAAGCTTTACTGATGGCGCTCATCTTGGCTATGATTGGTAGGTTGTGGATAACGAAGGCCACCTCGTTTTTCTGCTGCGCTGCCAGGTTGTTGGCGTGCCCCAGCAAGCCGAAGCCCGTCACGTCCGTGGCGGCGTGGGCCTGGTACTTGTGCATCAGGCTGGCCGCTGCGGCACAAACGGAAGCGACGCTTAATCACGGCAGACATTACGACAATCAAAGCTTCCAGAAGACGTCAATTTAAGGGTCAACGTGGCTCTGAAAGCCACTAAGTGAGTGTTTATGCAGAGCCAGGAGGAAAGGGGACCATCGATGACTGCAGAGCATCAGGGAGTGGTGAAGGAGTCGTACCTGTTCGGTTGAGCGTTGCCATGGAGAACATGGCTTCATAGTACGCCTCTTTGACTTCCTCCTTGGTGATAACAAGCTTGATCCTGTTCCACTTTTCAGGCTGATGAGGAGGAGAAAAACAGGCAACATCAGGACAATAGACCGTCTAATCTACAGAGCCTTTTTAAAGCACCATCTAATCCCTAGGTGGGTTCTGATGTTAGGAACCATTTCTTAGAACTAGGGAACCTTTCATCAGCATCAGCATCATCTGGCTGCAGAAACCAGGGACAGAGCAGAGCTCCATGGCAGAAACTGCAGCTGCTAGGAAGGCAGTGGTGTGAAAGCCCAGGAACGGGTAACATTAACAGCCTGGAGCCGGGTGAGTCCGCTCGTCTGAAGTGACTTTCTTCCTGGGTTTAGATTAACTGCTGTGAATACGTTTAAGGTGTTTTATATCTGGAGACCATTGCTGTGTAATCCCCACCGCGGCCTCCCTTTGCCCTCTCTGCTCCAGCAGACGCAGGTTCCTGCACAGCTTCTCGTCAGGGAAAATCTGTTGAAATGGTACCGTTTCACATTTCCGCTGACATGTTCAGGACGCATCAACTAGACTGAATCAACCGTGGCAGAGAACTCAGTTATTCCTCTGTAAGTGGAAACCCTCCTTTATGTTCCCACTCTGGTTCCATTTCACTCTGCTATCCAACCGCTAAGCCAGTTCTAGAGATTGCAATTCATTTATTCATTTGTTTTTGTTTTTTAGCCTGCGTCCCAAAGAAGAGCAGCAGTTAGGAAAACACGCATTGATGGGCTTAATTATCTTTATGCCTCCTAAACCTGAGACTTCAGGGTAAACCAACCGACCAAAGCTTAAGGGCCAGAGGCTACACCGCTTTTAATCCCAATATCCCTTTAAAATATAAAGAAAACAATCATCAGTTAATGGAAATCATATTTTTCATCAACTGATTAATATAGTGAACATGAATTATGCTGGTTTGACAGAACAAACATGCATTACGCTGTGGTCAGAGCTGCTTTTATCAATGCTTGTTCCGTGTCTAAATAAGTTCTAACACTCCAGATCCTGTCTGATCCTGACCACATTTCAATGCATTTTTATACATATGGTATAAAGAGAATTTTACTTTTAAATTCCCTACATTTTATTGTTTAAAAAAATAAATTAAATAATTGGGTCTGTATAACAACATCAGCCAGCTGCTCCAGGTGCTCAACAATCCAGGCCTAGAAAAGGCATTTTGCAACTGAAGCAAATAAGAATGACAATATGAACATCAGCATAATAACGTTGAACATTGAGTGGCGGACCTGATCGAGCCATTGGTGGGCGTTTACGGCCACTCGGGTCCCCAGAGGTTTGGTGAGAACCAGCACGTCGCCTGGTACGGCGCCATCGGGCCTGGGACAAAAACAGAAACATCAACGGTGAGCAGATCTCCTGCGTGCGTTACGCCTCATCCTCAGTTCATTTCACTTTGGACCAAAAGGAAACGGTTGATCTATCATCAGCGTTTCAGACTCAAAGGGACTCAGAACAGCACTGGATAACAGTAAGTGAAACAAAAACAGGGTATTTGCTCCTCCAACAACACTGGTGCTGAGTTTTAGGAGCTCTAACAAGCAGCAGCAGCTTGGAGCCCGATAACTGGAGAAAGAGCTGCTGATGGAGATAATAAGAGCAGAAGGTCTAATAAGATATCAGGCATCTCCTCTATCATCGTCATCATCATCATCATCATCATCTCAGGATGTCATTTCTACTACACTAGCAGACAGGCATCAAAGGGCTGCTGATGCTACAGTTTCCAGAGATAACAGCTGGATGTGTGCAGTAAGGACGCCGCGGGCTGAACCAGAGATCTGCAGCGCTTCATTTGGTCACGTGAGACAATCATTTGGGATTTCTTTATGCTTCACATGTAAGGAACGGACATGAGTGCAGAGATGAAGTTTGTTGAAAACGTCAGTAGCTAAAAGCGCAGCGTGTGTGTGAGTTTAAAGCGAGCTGATTGGTCGATCCTTTAGAGCAGGAGGTTGCCCTGCATCCAGTCGTGCAGGTTTAGGTTTTTAAATCCATAAAGTGAACCGGTCGCCATCTGAGCCACCACTTTAACCCAATGGGGTCAAACTTTTTTTAGATTTAAGATACTTCCCTTTTTTAAACTGTAAATCCAATCGTTTTGAACAGTTTTATTTGTGTTGTGTTTTATTCAAATGTTGCAGTTAAGTAGCCTTTTTCATTCACATCTTAATCACTTTATTCCAACAATCCACCTTCCAAACCAGGGATGAATAAAGATCTCTAGTAAAGTCAGAGGTCTTCAAAAAGATGTCGTCTTTGCCAAGTTTTAAACTGATTTAAGCCTGAGCTCAAGATATACAGGAAGGTAAGAAAAAAAGCAAAAGCCCAGAATTTAAAGGGGTAGTTCTGTAAAAACTTACTGTGTTAAAGGTTATGAGACTACAGATGCTGGAGCTGCAGGAAGCAGTTACCGGGGAAACGACAGATAACGGACGGACACTGAGGACTCAGAGGCTGACGTGTTTAGATTGGACAAGATGGACTGATTAATGAAAATGGGTCAGCCTGGTCACGTCCAGAACATGGCGAGACGTTCTCCACCAATGTCATACTCTGGAGTCTATATAATGCTGATGGAATGATCTTTTGAAGCTCTCGCTTCCTGATCTCACCCGTTCCTCCATCGTGATGGAGAAGAGACTGCAGCCCTGAAGCTGTCCCATTCCTCTGGCTTGTTTAGATTAAATGTGTTAAAGTAAAGTTTCAGCATCAAGAGTCTTTTCTTACTTAAGAAGTCATCAACAAAAAAAGACCGCTTCTCCACCGACAAGACCTCATTTATATAGAAGCCCAAAATGAACGGTGATTAGATTTAAGCTTTTAAACCCTGGCTAATCGTTCCCTTTATCCTTTCTGACTTTAGCCGACTCATCCACACCAACGAACAACCAGCTGTAGACAACAGCGCCACCATCTGATGAGAATGGGAACAACCATTCCTCTAGCGCAGGAATGAGTGGAAAATGTCACTTTTTAATTTCACTCTAACCAAGACACTACTGGATTAACTTCAGTCTCATCCTGTGCATTGTCCAGCCTTGTCCATTATGTGACAAAGTTACCAGAGAATCAGTCGAGTCAATGCTAAAACATAAATAAAAATTAAAAATGACATTTTTCATGTTAGAATTCCAGACTTCTCCAGATCCGTGGAAAGTTTTCAGAGTGAAACTAAAACGTCTACGTGAACCTGCTGCTCCACATGCTTGGCTGCTGCGTCTAGATCATTTCTGACTCACATGATGAACTCATTAGGCTGGCAGACGACAGACGCTACGCCTCCCACAATGATCCAGGGGTTGATCACCGTCTGACCACCCGTCACCGACGTCCCCCCCTCCTCTGCAGCGTCCCTAAAACCCTTCATCATCAGCGGCGTCACCTTCTCACGGTCCTGCAGGCAGAAAAACAAAAACCTTAAAACAAAAACAAAACAAACATCCTACATCCTACATCCAGGCACTAAATGTCTTTATTCAAAAAGGTTTGCATTTAACCACAAAGGGAATAAAAAAAAAAAAGAACCAAAGCAGCAACAGTGATCTATGCAAATATAGCCAAAGCTAAACTCCACAATGTAAAGCAGAATAACGTTCATTATTTAAAAAGAAAAAAAGGAAACTACAGTACCAATGACAACCAAGGTCCTTATTGATCATCTATACTTTTAATAATAGCTTTATTGGTAATATTGCTCATTAATTCCTGAGCAAAAATCAATAAAATAGTCTTTAAAAACAAATGGGGTAGTGTGCTATAGTTTTAAAATGACATACAAGCCAAATCTAATGTAATCTAATCTAATTTAATCTAATCAATGCCAATGAGGAGAAACTAAAGGATGCTTGGCCTGTTAGAACAGTGGCGTTACTGCGGCTCACGGCTGAGCTCAGGTTACGCTACCTTATCGTTCATCTTCTGGCTGAGGCTCAGCAGCATCAGCATGTTGTCACACTCCGTGATGCCCATGGCGTAGAGATCGCTCAGAACGTTCGCACAAGCTATCCTTCCCTGGGACACAGGAGGGAAGGAGATCAAGCATCTGCATCGCTATCACTGGCTGTGGTTCTCTCTCCAACCAGGACAGCGGGGCTTACTGCTGTTTAGGCTTCAACTTCAAAAACATTCAGTAATATTTCATATGCACGTCATGTCCGATAGATTAGAACAGTATTGACCAGTCCTGTTCTTTAGAAGTTCCTTTCGTCCCACGTTTTAGTAATGCTAGCCACGAGAATCCCAATTAATAGGATGATAAACCCAGTTTATCACGTCCTCCCCGTAATGACGTGAGCCTGGCTTTTAAAAGGGGAAGCCATGTTGACCAGCTACCTCTCTGCAGGAATGACGTGACGCTGCCTCTGGTCCAGCACCTCCACTTGGAAACGATACTTTAAGTGCTGCTCCTGTATCTCACTATATATTCATTCTGACAGGGAAATCAGAGAATGGCAGCTCAAAGTTTTAAACCAAAAAAAAGGAGACTGGACCCCTGCTGATTGGTGCATTTGCACTTCCCAAGCTAAGCAGTAAACAATGAATATACATTTTGTTTAAACCTTGATCTGTTAGTGTAAAGGCCGACCGTGCCCAACGATGGCAGAGTGTCTAATTTAACGCAAACTGCCTCCAAGCCCTACTTTCAACGCTCTTAGATCCCTCTGTTCATTTCCATCACCCTGGGGGTGGGGAGCAACATGTGACAGTCCTTACGGAGCTGCTGCAGCCCTGTGTGCGTTCTCTCCGTCTATCTGAAACTGAAAACACACACAGCGTTGGAGCGAAAGTGAGCTGGCCGAGCGGTAACACTGCAGTGTGGCCAGACGCCTGATCCTCCTCTGTACTACAGGACTGTTCCATGGGAATAACCGCATATTACACGGTTATTAACGGAGCAGAAAGACAAACTCTAGAGCAAATGCTCCTCAGATGAAGCTAAGAAATTGCCGCTCGTACATATTAACCGTGATGGCAGTCCTTCCAGAGGAGAGGCGGTCCAGGTTAGACTTCCAGCGGTACATTAACCCCTTACTGATAGCCAAGCTCGCTCAGTTAGTCATGAACACTTTGTCGCATTAATCATTGAAAAGGTGGAATCACTGAGGGCAGCAGTCAGATGGCGTCAGATGAGCGACGGTACAGAACAGGCCAACGCTTCTGGGAGCGTTTAGAAAATTGTATTCTCTAAATTGAGAAGAAAACTCCAGCAGAACTATCAGGACTGGGGGAGTGCAGCTACTCCAGCAAGGCCGCCAGGCAAAGGGGGGATCAACCTTGTGACTTCATGTTTCTTCAGTCTGTGGTCGTTTATCGGTGGAAACACAAAAACTTACCATCATATATGGATCTTCTACCAGAGGGTAGAAGAAATCCGTGGTCTGGACCAGTGATAGACCTCCATGCCTCAATGGAATCACACAGCTGTCCATCCCTATACCTGGAGAGAACACAAAGACAGGTTTTCTCCATTTGAGCGAAAGATCCGCCCTAAAAACCACATTAGTTTAACCAGGCAAGGCAAGGCAAGTTTATTTATATAGCACAATCCAGTACAGAGACAATGCAAACTGCTTTACATGATTAAAATATAGGAATAAAAGCAAGTAGGGCCACTACTCTGTCTGTCTGGAGCAGCACCACTCACTGGTAACTAGGGCTGGGCAATTTATCAAGACTTTAAAAGTACCGGCATTTAAAAAAAGAGATTTACACTTTTCTGTATTCCAGTAGGTTATTTTTTTTAGCCGTTTCTCATCTTTATCTACAGCTGTTTAAAAAAAGCGTGCCTGTGAGACATTTGGGATAAAGCCTTGATGCCTTTTAATAAATACTTTATGGAGGTATTATTTTCGGTCCGTATCGCCCAGTCCTTCCGGACTTTCAGGCTTGCCGCTGTGACTCCTGCCAGTGATGGACTTCGGACTCGAAGCTATTTCAGCTGAATCATACACCCTAAGGCACAGGTGTCAAACTCAAGGCCCGCGGGCCGAATCCGGCCCGTCACGGTAAATTATCCGGCCCTCAAGAGCCAAAAAAAAAGACATGATCATGTCATAAAATATATCCTTTTAAAGTGGATAAAGTGGCTAAAACTGTGCCTCCTGTAAGTGTAACTCACCCCAATATCAACTTTTCTTGCAGATATACTGTATAAACTGGGCCTAAGGGTGCTATATTTATGTTACTGTGCATTTTTATACTTCTATGTGAACTGGAATGAAATTATGAAATGAAAAGTATCGTCTGTACACGTGCAACCGGTTCTTTTCATGACTTCATGACGCCAAAGTGGCCCCATATAGAAATGAGTTTGACATCCCTGCCCTAAGGAGTCATTTAGCAGCTCCGGAAACTAACTAGCGTTCTCATGCATTCCCCCTGATGTGCAGAAAGGTCTTTTCTCTGCCTGCCACCGGCCCTAGCCTCTGTCATAGGAGCGCCTGTTAAAGCTAACAGGCTTAGCAGCAGTTCTAGCTAACTTGGGTTAGCCGCCGGGTTTCTGCAGCTCGGAGCGCAGCGCGGAGCTCTTACCGAGCCGGGGACCGGACACCTGTTGGCCGAACTCGGAACCCTGGTCTCCAGCCTTCCCTGGCCCGTCTTCTCGGTCCGTTTCCAGTCCCGCGAGGAGTTTGAGCAGAACCTCCTGCGGGACCTTGCATCCTCATCCCTTCAGCTCCGAGAAAGCTGTGAGACGGAACCCGCGCTCCAAGCCGTGCTCCTCGGGTTTGAAAGGCTTGTATCCAGGGGGAAAACTCCCCCCGGAGCCCGCAGCCTCCGCCGAGGGGGGTGGGGTAGGTGAGCCCGACATGCCTGCGCGCAGACCGCTCTGAAAGCACGTTGCGAGTCGCAAAGCTCGGCCCGACAGGCAGAGACGCAACATGGGGCGAGCGTCTGGTGGCCGCTGCGTGAATGGGAGACACGAGTTACCAAAATAAAGTCCCTTTGACTTCCTGACAAACCTTATGAAAACTTGAATGTGTTCAACTTAATTCATCAGTCAAGACTAATTAATGGCACACACGTGTATTCAAAACGTCTAAATATCGTAACCTGCACGTGTTGCGCGCATTATCTCAGAATGGAGTTGGGAATAAACAAGGCGTAGGAAGTTTATTTTGAAAGTCCAGAAATGACTTTCCGGCTCCAGGTTGAGTTCACGTTCAGGAAGCGCGTTGCAGAACAGGGCGGTTGAGCTGGACCACCAGTGAACGAAGTCCAAAGGAACCAGACAACTTTTCTTTGGACCTTTTCCCGTTCACCTTAACAGTTGGCTGTGATTACCAGACGTAGTTTTTTTAACTGCCCAAATATCCTGCGGGAAATGCTTCAAATAGAAGAGCTCGACACCCCTTTCTAGCCACCCTTAATGGTCTCTTCCCAGTAGCTCGTTAAACCGTCACTACAAAATAAAAAGACAATTGAATAAATGATTTATTTTGGGAATCCTTGCAACAAATCACATTTGATTACAAAGAATATTCTCACAATACGATAAATGAACTTTAATTTGCTTACATTCATATTGATAAAGAGCAGGCGTGAAAGGTAAAGATAAGACAGGATAAGAGCAGGAGGCATGATGGGTTAAGGGTCAGGTTTAGCATCAGAGATAAAGCAGCAGAACAATCAAAACACAGGCACAGAACATAGAGAATGGCTACTTTTCTTTCCAACAAGAGCAAATCCATCTCTACCACCTAATACATGTTTTGGGTCAATGCAGAAAGCTACTTTTACATCCAAAACACTGGAATTCTCTTTATCCTTTAAAGCTCGCCGTGTAAATTTTACACGCGTCTTCTCCTTTTAAAAGAAAATAAATCGTCACATTTTCTAGTATTAGGTCCAATGAATACTGATATGTCGGATGATGATGTCAAAGTATACACATGTACTTCACAGCATGTAGTTTCCCATTTGTTTGCACAAGAGACAGAAGGTGAAAAGGGGAAGTTGAATCATGTAAACCGTTGTGGAGTCTTGGAGGGAATGCACGGGGAGGGGTGGTGAGAAACAAAAGACCAGGAGTTGGCAGAAAATATGTGGATGGACAGCAGAATGTGAAGTCAGGAAGCAGGAGAGAAAATACTACAGACATCTTCTCATTTGCATTGACATACCTTCTCCTTATTTTAATATATTAGGATCCAAACCAGGTTTAGGTTTGAGTATTTTCTTTGTATGATAGAAAGTAAATAAGGTGCAACAACCAAACATGTTTTTTTTTTTTTCCAGGCTGTGCCCCGAGCTGGACGCAGACACACTGAAAGTACAGTGGATCCAGAAAGTATTCACACCCATTCATTTTCCCCCGCACATTTTCTTACATTGCCAGAATGTATTCTGTGATTATACTTAAATGTAAACTTTAAAATAATAGTGACAAATATTTGCAGACATGGCTTAATATTTTGTGGAAGCGCCTTTGGCAGCGACCCTAGCCTCAGGTCTTCTGGGGTAGGTCTATATGATCTTTGCATACTGGCTTTGGGGTCATTTTAACATTCTTCTCTGCAGGTCCACGCTCAGTCAGGTAGGGTCAGGAAAGGTCACCGAATCAAAGATGTTCAGTTGGATTTAAGCACAGGCTCTGGCTGGGCCACTCTGGGATATCCCCAATTTCTCTTATAGTAAACCCCTTTATTATTTTGTCTGTCTGCTTCAGGTCATTTTTGTTGTGAAATATGAATCATGAAATATGAATGGCTGTCATCTTACTCTCCATGCTGACTGGTCAGTCGGTTCCTGCTGCAGAAAAACATTCCCCAAGCATGATGCCAAGATATTTCATGGTGTCAGCAATGAGTAATGCCTGTTCTTCTCCTGATAAGATACTGTAAGTTCAGGCTTTTTTTGGTGTCATCTAACCAGAGAACTTTATTTCTCCTGGTCTGATAATCTTAGCCGTGATTCTGCAAAATTCAAGTCAGCTACTATGTTTCTGCGGTCACTCCACCATAAAGACCTGATCGGTGGAAACCATTAGCAATGGTTGACTTTATGGATCGTTCCCATACCTTTTCAAGTTAATACTTGAGATCTATCTTCATAACCAATGGGACCAAGGGCCCTCTGTTTGGTTGGGCAGCCAGATCTAAAGAGGATCACAATTTCTTCAATTTCCAAATAATGGACACCACCATCTTCATAGCTCATCTCTTTCTATCCTTCCTCATATTTTTGTTTTGACACAATCCAGTCTCAATGGTCTACAGATGATTCCTTTTACCTCACTGCTTGGGTGAGATCTTCTACAGACCATGTCATGTTCAGTCAACTGAATTTACTGCTAGTGGACTTCAATCAGATGAAGAAGAAACCTAAGGATGATCAGAAGAAATCAGGTGCTCAACTTTGACTGTCATTAAAAAGGGTGTGAATATTTATGCCATTAGAATGTTTTTTTATACATTTTTTTTTTCATTTTTTGTAACTTTACAAAAATGTTGGAAAACATCTTCCGTTTTTGATTTTGGGCTATTTTGCCTAAACTTAAAACCAAAACGGTACTCAGGTGGGTTTTGGAAAAAGTGAATGTACCAAATTTTGAAAAAGTGATGGGGAGTGAATACTTTCTGGATGACCAGTAAATATACTACATGTGTGTGTGTGTGTATGTTGACTTGACGGTGTGTTAAACTATGCTTGCACAAAGCATCACTGTATACAGTCCATGACATGTATCTGCAATGTGTCCATATCTGGAGCCAAGTAGTTGCACTTAGGACAACATAAATCAGGAAGTTCTGCAGCTCCTGCTGCACCTGGGTCGTTGACAGGCGCCAAAACATGGTTCCGGTTTGGTGGCACGGTATTGAAAGCGGCTCCAGGAAACACTCCGACTGCAGGAGAGAGGGAGAACAACGTAACTCAACAAAAATGGGACAAGTATTCTCTGACATTTGGATTAACTTAAAAGCTCCCATACAAGCAATGTCAAAACAGAAATATTTTTCCAAGCTTATATTATCCAGACCTGGAAAATATTAAAATTCAATTCTAGGCATTCCAAACTGCTCAGTATCCCTACTAAATTACAACCTACTAGGATTTACAAAGACAAGACAGTGGGCGGAACACCTGAATACAGGCAGGCACTATAGAACATAAAATACTGAAAACATTAGGCTCTTATATATTGACAAAGTACTTGTCAATTTTAGTTTGCCTCTAACCAAACTGTATAGCTCAATTTTTACTCTCAGTACAAGCTAATATGCAATGTTACTCAATAATTTAGTAATAAGCGGGGTCTGAGCTGCAATCAATACTGAATCAGAGACTAATAGAAATACAACTAACAACTACTCTGACATGCAAAGAAGACTTTCTTTAATGCAGAGAGACAATGTCCTCCGTTGGGAGGTTTTCTTTCTAAGGTAAAATACTGGCTGACAGATCTGGTCTCTGATATCAAGAAAAAAGTCAGGAAAGCCAATCCCTGATGTCTTTAGAAAGGGTTGCTTTGCTATTTCTTATGATGCAACAAATAACATTAGTTTAATTTGTTACATTAATGATTATCATTGCTACCATTTCAACCCAAAAAGTTGTGGTGGGGGGGGGGGGGGGGGGGGTGGCACTCTACAAAGTTCTAACAGAAAAGCATCACATTGTAATTACCCATTAAAATAAATCTCAGTGTTTCAAAGCGCTGGATTCTCACTGATTGTACGTTTTTATTCTGTGTTTTTTTTAAAGACGTAGGACTGGGAGTTTGTGTTGGATGTACTGTACCTTGCTGAGGGGGAATGAGAGTGGACCGTGAGGGAAAGTCGTCCATGTATTTCAGCTTCATTTGCTCCAAACGGGCACTGAAACAGGAGAATGATGAAGACTTTGAATTTCAGCCCTTTGTAATGAATAAACATCAGCAAATATCTGGATTATATGGAGTAAAACAACTTGATTTTTATATACAGTCCCCTCCACAACAAATTAAACAACAGTTAGTTGTAGTTTAGTTTTACTGCACACTCAAAACAGAGGGTTTTGACAGTAATAATGAATTCAATTTATTTCTTTACTTTGGAGTAGAACTTTGGCACAAATTAGCAGATAAATACAGATATGGACCCATTTGCTGCCCCCCCCCCCCCCAAATATGTGTAAAACGTTTCAATGCATTCACCTTTTATTGTAGTAGCATCATCTCACATAGGAAAAAAAAAAACAATTACTATACATTTATCTATTGGGGGGTGGTTGAGGAAGAAAACACCTGTGGCACAGTTGTAGGTAGCACCAACAACCCATTTTAAATTAACTGAAGCATTCTTAACTTAGACTTTATTTTTTAAGCCTATCTAAGTTTCTTGGAAGTATCCATGACAGTCATTTCCTTTAGACACTGGACCCTAGGCTGAATGAGGACCCATATTAATATTGTCACCACACAGAGATAAGAATCACAAGAAAGGTAAAAACTAAAAGTCTCCAAAGTTAACGGTGACAAAAAATGTATTTTGGGCTGTGGCGGTAGTGCAGGGGTAGAGAAACCAACCCACGTTGTGGACCTTTGTTTTCCCTCTCTAATTCAACCCCATTTGTGATAAAAAAAAAGGCCACTAATTATAAAAATAAAATACAAAAATCTATAAAAAGGAAAACTTTCAGGCATCATCAAGTCTTCATTTTAATCATTTCATGGTTTATACCTGGGAGGACAGAAAAAAGCTTTTTCTGTCTGGAAACCTGGTAAGTGGCCATGGCGGCAGATGTCCAACTGGTGCCAGTTGATGATTAATAATTGCAGCATAATTTGTGTGAGTGATATTCATGCCTCTAAGGACCAATGAGCGCTCAGTAGTTTATCTCTGCACCACCCTACAGCCTTTATGACTGAAGGAAACAGACAGGTTTAAAGATGACCTAATGTCCAAATTTCACTTTTTGCACCTCCCAATTACGTCACAATCAGCACAGCCACCATTGCCTCACGTAGAAACCAAGCGGAGCTCCTCCCACTTCATTTTTAGACCATTAGCACACCAGCTGGTTTTCCCAGTGTACGCCCTGCACAGCGGCTGCTGGAAAGGACAAATGACAACAGCATGCGTCACAGTGCACAGGCTCCCACTACCAATCGGGAGGTTTTTGAAACGGCTCGTTTTCCAGACAAAAATGTATTTGTTGCCAAAAAAACAGCTGGATGGCTTTTATTTTAGCTCTCAGACTGTTTCTAGAAGCAGTAGAGACCCCAAATGGAAGTACAAAAATATGCTTTGTCATATTACATCTCCTTTAGGATAGATATTCTGTGGAGGTAATGGCATCCCGTTAGACTGTCCTATGAGCAATGATGCAAATATGTAGAGCTTTTGTGGCACCAATGGCCTTTCTTCACAATAATCAGACAGCAAACAGGCAGAAAGAAGAGAGGAAGACATCCAGAAAAGGGCCCATGGTCAGGAATGGAACCCTGTCTGGCTACGTCGAGGAGTAATAGCCTCCATATGTGGGCAAAGCTCTTCAGATGCTGCATATGTTTAATAAGTCTGTTGTGGAGAGTATAACCTCCTCTGCCATCGTGTTGCGATAGCAGCAGAGCTTAAATACACATAACGAAAGTTGGCTCTGTTCTGGAGGAATGCTCTGGAGTCTCTGTAAAAGAGGGCTATCCATCATGTTCTTCGATTTTCTCCAGAGTGTCTTCAGTCAGCATCTTGTGCAACCCACAGCAGGAGATTGTTCCTACCAACATCCATCCCCATCTACAACCTTTTGTTCTTTTTGTGGTACTAGCTCCCTTTGAGCTCCGTCGAGGACAGATGCCCACAAACAGGGGCCACACGCAGCAACCCTGCACCCCTACAGCAACACTAAGTAAACTAATGCACTATTTGTGAACTGAACTTGAATTAAATGGAACGTCATGTTTAATTCCTAAACAGACAGATATCCAAGTTTCACCGAGTAAAACCTTAATAATTACTCTTTTCATTTAAACTGAGATTTTAAGCCAGCAAGGCAGAAATGATTTGATCTTGGATTGCCTTTATTGTCAAAACTAGGTTGTCTGCATTTCCTTAATCTCCTAATACTGTGCAGATCCAGATTGAGATGATTTTCCTTGTGAAGTTTTAGTCTCAGGAGGTACCAAGAGCCGTGCTGTTGGGCAACACCCGCAGTTAAGATAAAGCAGCTGAATTAGCGTTTGATAAGCAGCTAAGCTCAACGACGGGACTCCAACTGTGATTTTTGCTCCCTTGAATCAGACTATTTGAGAAGTCCAGACGGTGGTGACCAGATCCACACCACAGATCAGGATGGTGATGGAGTAATCATTCTTACCGTGATGTGGCATCCTGCTTCAGCCTGTCATTCTCAGCCAGAGCCTGAGTGAGCTGTTCCTGCAGCTCCTCCTTCTTCTGGTTCAGCTTCTCTCTTGCTTCTCGCTCTGCAAGGAAATCTGCCTTGTAGATCTCCGCCTAAGCCGACACAAAAGGCAAAGGAGGAATGAAAAATGATTCGTTTACACTTTGCAAGAAATCTGTCCACGTTTGTAAGGCAGTTCTGTTCAGAGGCAGACTATAGTTTAAATAGTTTACAGCATTTTCATTAATGTAACAAAAATAGACCTTATCCCCCTAACTGCTGCATTGTGAACTAACCCTTTAATTCTGACCTGTATATGCAGAGACTCTGCTTTTGTACCATTTCACATGATAAATGGACTGATATTATATAACGGTTATCTAGTCATACTGAGCACTCTACACTATAGCCACCTTCACCCAATCACACACATTCATACACTGATATGCAGATTGGTAGGAGACTGAGTGCCTTGCCCAGGGGCACATCAACATGTGATAGGCAGAAGCTAGAATAGAAACAACCAAGACGACCACTCTGCAGCTGCAGCTGATCCAGAACGCTGCTGCCCGCGTCCTCACTAAGACTAACAGCAGAGCACATCATCCCGGCTCTGAAGTCCTGACACTGGCTCCTTGTGTCTCAGAGAATAGACTTTAAAATCCTCCTGTTGCTCAAGATAGTTCTTCCTTCACACTTTTGCCAAAACTGGTTCACAGTCCACTCACCTTTCCACTTCACAGTTTCAGCTCCTTCCCTCCCTCCATAAACTGCCACTAGCACAAAGACAGCAGCTTCATCATCACATCATCTACGTCCCACCTGTACATTAACTCCACTGTCTCCCTGCTACCTTCAGTATAAATCAATCCTATGATCATACAAGGCCAACCACAACCTTGTCCTTTCAGAAATTTCTGACTTTCACATCTATCCAAGTGAATGCAAGTTCAAGGTATTTACTATGTTATTTGTCTTTTTATTATTTTATTTTGGATCTTAAGGTACTCGTGAATAAGATGTTATATTACAATAAAAGGTGAACACAGACAAGCCACACTACTGAAATACTGAAGACAACAGGGAAGTCATTTAAAACTAATTTTGCCTTCGACTTGTTCAAATTTATTTTTTTTCCAGCTACTTACTAGTTTGACAGTTTTTTATTTGTATGATAAAATTATAAACTCTATCAAACCTTTCTGTCGAGGTTTATATTCATTTTCATTCAACGTGTGACAGTTACTGCATCTGCAATATTGACCTTTCTGGAGGTCAGATGCTGAGTCAACACTCAGGTCAATGAGAAGCTGAGACATGGGGCGGGACAGGTCATGCTCGGCTATAGACGCATTTATGTGAACTTTCTGCTTACACACACGGTTTGCCATGGATACAGGTGCCTGGGTTGTTTTAGCTGCTGCACCAGGTAAAGAGGAGGTCAGCTACAGGAAACAGGCAGCATTTGGTGGCATCTTATGCACAAAAAGGTTTTTTGCATCACGACCGACAATCTTCCCATTCTTATCCATTTCTCTCAGCCAAGCCTATCTTTATTTATTATTAATCAGTCAATGGTTGATATATCCGACCCTTCTTCAAGAAAAACCGCCTTCATGCTACATTAGCCTGAGCTGGTTCGTTACTCTTCTTCAGGTTTTAAATTAAAACGTAACAGTGAATCACAAGCAGATCCCTGATTGGTCGCCTGCGTTTATCAGCCAAGTTACTGGAAGCGAGGGAATAAACGCTGACAGGTGACATGGCCACAGGTGGAAATGAGTCATTAATTAACTACAAGAGCAGCGATTGAAACGCTTACCGAGGAAGTTGTTCTCAGATGTTTGAGCTGCTGAACTTTCTGACTAACTGGTTTGCATATTTCCAAAGAAAACCTTTGACCACCACTACTTTTATTCCACCACAGGATCTGTGGCCAGTTTGGGAGATTCTTCCAAAAGCTGAAATAATGGAACATCGACAGACCTCAGACTGGCAGATGTCAGCTTTGCAAAGACCCGCCCTAGTCTCTTTCTGATTGGCTAATGCCCCGGCTCTGCCATGTTTAATACCTTGAATAAAAAATCTAAACGGAACCATAACTAAATCAAGTGGATCTATTTTTTCCTCTCATTTCCAGTTGACAGAAAACTTTAATCCATGTTCCATACAGACACATTGATTGTCCTCATTCTGTAATGACTGACGACGGCATGTAGCCGAAACACATCTTCTTGCCTTTATTAAACTTTTGAAAAAACTATGGAGTGCTGATTATCTCGTTTCAATCTGAACCATTACTTTAAAGTCAGTGGAGTGGCAGTGGTTGGAAATATGATCCCTGCGATGCCCTTTCTCATGACATCATGACGTTTCCTTTACCTGTGCAGTGAGGACAGGGACGGTCTCCAGCGAGCCTTTCTGCTGCTCTACCTCCTCCTTCAGTTTATCAATCAGGTCCTGCTTTATGGCCAGCGCCCGCTCTGCCTCCTCCAGTTTACTGCAGAGATCTCCTCCCTGCAGCGACGCACGGAGCCCAACGTTAGCATCACAGCAGAACAGACGAAGGCACACGTGTGTCGTGGTGCATTTTTACCTCATTCTTCAGTTTGGAATCATAGTCTCTAAACAGACATGTGTATGCATGTTGTAGCTGGGACAGTTTTTTCCTGAGAAATACAAAAACAGTTTTTTTTTTTTAAATACATCTCATCTTTTTAGATCCTAATTTCTAAATATTTGGACAAACGACATCAAGTGAACTTGGTGTGCTGGACCCACTTCTCCTCCGTGACCACGTGCCTCTCCGTCTTCAGGGCGTTCTCCAGGCTCTGGACCTGCAGCAGCAGTTTGTCCATGGCCACGTGATGCTGCTTCCTCTGCTGCTCCAGCTCTCGCTCGGCCACCTGCAGGGCCTTCACCTTACTGACCAGCCTGCACGCACACACAACATGCTCCTCGTCAGGACGGGGCAGACTTCACAGACGTGGCTATGCTGATCGGAGGTGAAGGCTCACTTCTCCTCCAGCATTTTGCGCTCGTCGTCGCTTTTCTGCAACAGGGTCTGTCTCTCGTTCAGCTCGCCCAGCAGTGATGTTGCCTGAGCTTTCAGAGCCTCAGAGTCCTTGGCCAGCTGATGGAACACAAAGGGTTAACATTAAATATCAGACAAAAGCCGTTCAGCAACCATGTATATGGATCTAATCTGGTACGCTTACCAGCGATAGTCAGGAAAAGAACAGGTTAGTCAAGAAGGGGCACCAGAAGGAGTGAGTGGAGGAGTCATAAGGGAAGCAGTAGTGTTCATAAGCAGTTACTGCTGCCTGACAGTGGGGTTAACACTGAGTGGCAGTCAGCAGACACAGAAGATGCTTCCTGGACAACCCCCCGCAGCATTTGGCAGAGTTTCAATGTGGTCATGTTGTGGGTTTACATGAAACTACGTTTCATTGTGCCAAGCAAGTGAGGGTCACATGGTGCAGAACGACCGTGTGACCCTTCCACCCCCCCACCCACCTTTGGTTCCCGTAAATGCACAAGAAAATAGGCCCACAACGTAACAATGCTAAACGTGTCACTGTTTAGTTTTTCAGAAATAACGTCATTCTGACATGAGCAAAAGATAACCTGAACCTGAGGTTCTAAAACCACATGTGACTCTGGGCCTTTCAGAGTGGCTCTTAGTAACTTTGACCAAAATGCACTAAACCTGAGCACGAGTCTTTGAATATAAAAGGTAATTATAACACGGCTAGCTCTTTAATCCCAGATCAAAGGTTTCTTGCAGCATCTGCAAAGACCTGCCACAGACGATGGAACGTCAAATTTTTGGCAACCGGGTCTCAAACTATGTCCCCTCTTACTTTTACATAAATGTGGAGTGTTTCATTAAAGAAAAAAAAATCTATTTATAAAGCATTTGATGTTTTGTTTAGATCTTAAACCTTATAATAGAAGTAGAATTTGGTTCAATTCTATTTATAAATGCTGCTGAAAGATCATTACGTTTTGATGCCTGTTACATTTGTTTTATTAGGACCAAAAACAAAGTGGCTCTGTACACGGTTAGAGTTATTTATCTCTAGTGTATGGACAGCTGCCAAGTCATTCAGCAGGAGAACAACTTATTACTCTGTTATTTTGCCTTTGTGCCAGCAGTGTGCATTTGCTGTAAGTTTTGTCTGCCTGGAACAGCAACGAAATCTGTTGTGCTCTGCATGAAAGAATAGTCAGTAGAGGCAAGGCAGGAGTTTACCACCGTAGCTGTATGTGTTAAACCAGACGCAGGTTTGAAAACAAAAAGCAGGACAGGAAAAACTCCTGTCTATAGCTGTCAAGAAAAAGAAACACTACAAATACAGCAGCATCCACGTCATTGTTGCGTAAGTATTGAGTGGTCTCAATACTAACGTGGACCTTAACTAATCCTTCTGAAATGTAGTGTGTAGTTTTATCACACTTAACAGCTACAGAGTATTATAAAGCACACCGACTTTAAGTATCACACTGGGACTCATCGTTGGCAAATGCCTATTGGTAAATAGTCCAATCTGCCTCAGGCATCAGGACATCATACCAGTGGATATTTTTAGACTGCTACCTGCTGTAGATGGAGTGTTTAGGTTATAAAACCCTAAAGCAGACCTGGGCACATTCCTTGTCCTTTTGTTTGAGCAGAGCCTCTGTTCTGTCACGCTGAGCTGAGCTCTTCTGCAGGTAATCCAGCTTCTCCTCCAGCTCCCGATACCTACAGCACAAACAAATCAGTCACTCTCAAACATGTGATCAAAGGCTAGATTTATGAGAAATTACAATATACAGTATAAACAACGACTGCAGCACTTTTAATTCTAGAGCAGGGGTCACCAACGGACCCGCGGACACCAAGTAGCCTCCGAGGACCAAAAGTGGCGCCTACGAGCCTTTGCAAGTGAGGTGCGTCTAAAACTTCATTTCATTCTGTTCCTCTTCCTGTTTATTCACACTTGCTTTTCTATAAATTTAAAAACAATATTTATAGCAACGCATGAAAAATATGTTTATTTTACATAAAGTTAAGGTGAACTCTGACTCTTCTAGTCCAGAGGTCAGAGCCCTGCGTATGACACGCCAATGAGGAAGCTCTCAGTTTCTAAAAGGTTGGTGATTCCTGTTCTAGAGCAATGAAACCACATGGTTCATTTGTTGTTAAATGACTAAGACCGCCTTTGGGTAAAGTTGACAATTAGTTATGCAATTATCACCTCTTTTTCTGAAATCAAGCCAATGCACTTTGCTAACACACTGCAAAAACAGAACTAAAAATAAGTCAAATTTTCTTGAAATGAGTGTTTGTCCTTGAAATGAGAAGGTAAATAAGATGACCTGCCAATGGAATGAGTATTTTGACCCCTAAAATTAGATAATTAGATATTCTACCCTCTTAATAAGATGGAGATGAGTTGTTCCTATTTTAAGTGCAGAAATCTCATTCCATTGGCAAATCATTTTATTTACCTGCTCAATTCAAGGACAAACACTCATTTCAAGAAGATCTGACTTATTTTTAGTTCCGTTTTTGAAGTGCTGCCACATTTGCTTTTATAAGATAATAATCACAAATAAAATCTTTAGTTGAAAAATAATTGAGAAGGAAATGATCATGTCTTTTGACAATGGTAAAAATCCTTTCTGTTGTGTTGGAATGGCATAAAAAAAATGAAGTGGATGAAACAAAAATGTGTAACATGTGTGATTTACTTGCAAACCCCACAGGAAACAGAATGAGTTCAGATTCTGGCTACAGGCAGGCAGTGAGGGACACGAGCACAGAGGGAAATAAAGATAGCCACACAGAGCTGTAGGCTCACCTGCCCTGTGTGGCCTGAAGCTGCTCTGTGAGTTTAGCCAGACTAGAGCTGGGAAAAGAATCAAAAGAGGCCAAGGAGGATAAGGAAGAGGAAGAGGTAGAGGAAGAGGCTTTGTTAAGCAGCGGAAAGGACAGAATTTTAATCAGGCATGCCACAGTCCTGAAGCCTTGGGGTATGATTAACCGCAGTTATTACAGGGCACTGCTCTGATTCATTTAACAGAACTAAGTTGAGGTCTAAGGTAAAGTTAGTTTAGTCAGGTTAGTTTCGCAGAATTCCCCGCAGCATGTATTTGTGGGGAACTGAGTCATACCAGTCTGAGGTGTGCTGTGCCTCGGAGCGAAGTTGAACTGCTTCCTCGTTGCCGCTTACCTGCTAAACATCAGGACATTCTATCAGGCCACAAACAAGGAGAAAATGACTGCTGGGACTGTGCAGGACAAACAAGCTCTGGTTAAAAAAAATAAAATAAATGAAAATAAAACTTTTTTTATAGCAGGGAATGCGAAACCAGCTGTACCAGCTTCTTCATCTCTGTTAAAAGGAAAGTGTTTCACCATAGGGACTGTGCCGTGCTGGTTTTTCCCCACGTGTTCCACTTTAAAAATTCACAGGTTTGTGGTGACCCACCTGAAAATGATGCTACTTTGTGTTGTTCTATATGAAAAAAAATCATATAATCCGTTTTAAAAAGATCTCTTCATAGGCAAGTTAATACTAAATTCCACTCCAATAAAAGGTGAAGCAGCACACGGTGAATGACACCATGTTTGTTCTGAGCCTCAGCTGTACAGTAAAAACACTGGTGTGTGGAAATAGCCACAACGGTGCATTTTCACCTCTGGTATGAATCTGAACCTTTTATCTGAAATGTAGAAGTGCGACCTTGTGTCTGCATGGCTAGTCTGTGCAGGGTGGGAAGTCTGCATGGCATGCTACCTGTGTTTGGAACAGTTTACTCCGCAGGTGGTCGATGCAACGATGCTGTCGATCTATAACTTCTTTTCCCTCGTCCCTTTCTTTCTTCAGCTCTTCGTTTTTCTTTCTCAGCTCTCTCATGTCTTCCTCTGTTTTTTCTTTGTGTTTCTTCAGCAGATGTAGGAACTCGTTTGCCCCCTCTGCAGGCTGTGGAGACAAAGCGATGGAACAGTGAGAGAAGCAGGGGTCAAGCGGGTGACACATGCGAAGGTGATGAGCAGCTCTAGCTTTTTAAACTTTCTGGTTATTTGGTTTGATAACCAGAAAGTTTCATCTTTAAAGGACACTGAATAAACCACCTATAGGTGCAGTTCCATTGGCCCGCCCATTTTCGCATGCCATACTCGTTTTTTCTCTGCACGGATTATTTTCGCCCGCCTTAGCGATTCGACCAGCCTAGAAAGGCCTGGAACAGGGACACGCCTCCTGGGCGTCGCTTAAGCCCCCGTCCCCATCCTCCTCCCCCAGTTGACACTTTAAACAAATCAGCCAGAAATGGTAAATGATCAAAAAAGCCTGCATTATTGTGAATGAAACATAAATAAAAGAAAAAACATAAATAAAAGAAAAAATATAAATAATGTCTGTATATGCAAGGTTGTCTTGGATATTTTTAAAGGTGCATAGCCTTGTTATTTGACTTTTTTTTTATGTATACATCAGTAGCGCACTCAGGTTGCATACAAAGTTTTTATGAAAGATTATCACTTCCTGTTGCCGTATTAGTTCTTTTTATGCTTTATTTTTTTTTCAATTTGCTAATAATTAAAGCCTTTCATGTTTATTTACAAATTTAACAGAAGTATGTACTGCGCATGCACAGCAGGGGTTAAAACAAGGAAGCAGCTAGCATCTCCCAGCAAAACAATTTAGAAAGGTCCAAGATCCAGTGAAAAAAAACCCACCAAATATATGATTCCAAGAGGGAAAACACTGGAATGTCGCTGGGAATACAGTATGACTGTTGGTGTTCACTGAAGCGGATGGTGAACCTGCCGAGGCTCAGGTGTGACACACAGTTGACTGACGTGACTACATTTTCTGAAATGAGGCTCTTAAAGTTGTTGTTAGAGCGTTTTATTTAATTAAAGGTTGGTCCTCGATGACGGCGAGCTGCCGCTTTACTGCAAGGCATTGCAGAAGGTCAGGCTCAGTCCGGCATTATTTAATTTTGATTTCTTAAAATAAGCAAACCGGCATAGCCATACTAGGACTAGATGGCGCCACGTCTGTTTATATCTGCTAATTGTACCCGTTGCTGGGGCTGTGTTTATCCAAAAAAAAAAAAACCCATCAAAACATTATCAGGATGAAGGCTTGGTGTATATAACCTTATTTTAACATGATTTAACTGTTTTTGGTCTTTTTTTAAGCATATAATGTAACTATATACCTTTAAGGAATAATCCACCGGGTTCCTCGCTGCGACTAGCGGTGAAGGCGTGAGAGCACTGACCGAGCTCGAGGTGACTGGAGCGGCCAGAGCTGCCAAAGGTAGCCGCTGCCTCGCCAGGAGGGTTTCAGACAGACACAGCTAATATTTAAAGATCGTTTGCCTCAGCCATGACGGGAGGGAGGAGAACACAAGATTTTTTAAACGCAGTCATACATTTTTTTATGGCTTTGATTGCGTGCTTTCTACCAGGCATCGGGCTGCTCTGTCAGCGGAGGGAGGGTGAGGCTTGACCATGTTTGTGCTCTTTTCAGCGGCCACCTCTGCTTGGCCTTACTCCTCAGCAGGGCCCTGAAAAAACTGCTCCAAAAACATTCAACAGTGGGCGGAGCCGTGTGGTGCGGGGCCGTTACGAGCCAGTGGAACTGGGGCTTATATGAAATGTGGGAGAACAAGTATGGCAACGCTAAAAATCTATTTAAAAGAAAATACTTCTTAGGTCCTCTTAGATATATCTAAGAAAGCCAAATAAATACCGTACATGCCAGGATTAACACACAGCCTCTAATTCACGAAAGGGTTTGAAGTTTTTTTCCTGGAACATTAATGGAGTCCAGACTGTTCTAATCAACATGTCTAATAAGAAATAGGAGGAAAGAGGACCTAGCACCTACTTTAACTTCCTTCCCCCGGCTTCCTAGGGGGCTTTACGACCACTTCCACTTAATGCAAAACAAAGACTCTTTAATGAGGGCATTTCATAGAAAGGTGCAACAGTCAGAAACACAAAGTAAACCGTGCAGCACATGTTAGCAAACATGTTTCTAACTACGGTCAAACCAGTCCGCAGTGCTTTATAATCACCTCTAACAGCTTTCTTAGGTGTTAAAACACATTTATGTTTTTATACGCTTCTCTGCAGCCATCATCCTCTTCAGCTTCCAAAAAAAAAAAAAAGGGCCAGTGGTGATTAAAAGGAGCCAGCCAAAGTGATTCGGGCATCTTATCAGGATGCCTACTGGGGGCCTTACGTTGGACGTTTCCAGGGCCCTGGTTTCTTTCCAATAGGAAGAGACTGGGGGATAGACCCAAAACTGGTGCTATACGTCTTGGGTCTCCCTCCCAGCCCTGCTAGCGCGAGGAGGGAGGGAATGTTGGATGGATGGATTATTTAAGACCAAGAAGTAGAGGCAACACTGGAAAGAGAGACTGAGCTTTAGGTTGTATTCAAAGGCTTCTATTGCTCTTCATGGCCCCTCTGCTTCTTTTGTGTCTGACCCAACAGTTTCATGTAATCAAGCAGAGCGCTTCATGTTTTTAATATTATGACTTCCATGGTGACAAACTTAGGAACAAACTGCCTTGTTTGCAGACCGAATAGCCTATGTTTGTTCTCCCATTATGATGCTGTAAAACCTTGATCTCTTGTTGACCTCTGGTTCTGATTTTGCTACGATCTGTATCCGCTGCTTTGTGAAATCTGCTTAAATGAATGTTATTCCAACTGATGTCTAGGCTATCATCCAATGGTTTTTCCTAAAAAGGATATACGATTTTTAAGAAGTATGGATTATAATTAAATGAGGTGAGGCGTGACAACCTACATGATAAATAATGTAGAAGAAACATAATTGACAAGCCATCAAATACTTTACCAAGCTGCGAAGTGGCGTGGTTTGCGTTTGCTGCTCTGTTTCTTCAACTCTTTTTCCCTCCCACTGGTCTAAAGTCTGCAGGGAAAAAAAACATAAACCAACACATTATATTCACAACACTGTATTTAGTTAAAATACCGTATTTACTTCCTTTAGACCTGGGATTTTACATTATCTTTGTCTGAAATTCAAGATGGACTTCTGATTGTGGCATGGCATATTAAAGGAGAACTCAGATCATTTAACATGCAATGATAGAAAATGAAATGAAAATAGGCAAATATGCCTATTTTGTTTCTCAGCGGAGTGGCTAGAGCTAACCAAAAGGTTAGCTTTGCAAAACTCATATTCTGCAAACGAAAAGATTAGCTTTGCTACCGTTAAACCAACAATAAATAAGGAAGTTTGAGGAAGCTAATGCTGGTTGCTAGTTTAAATTACTTTTAAACTAACTTCTACATGGCAGTGGAAGCTTATGAGAAGAATAGTCTATCCCTCCATGCCCAGACAAAACGGTGAGTTGGAAAGCCGCTCCAGTGTTGCGAGTTATTGCGAGAGACCCGAGCCCTGGACCTGCGGCTGAAGAAGCTCTGTCTCCCCTGGCCGTGAGCCGAGTCCTGGGAACCACTAAGCGCTTCTGATCTGGAGATTTTTGAGATCTAATGGGGATGTGTGGCTGTAAAAGCTCTTCCAGATAAAGAGGTCAGACCATTTAGAAATTTAAAAACTAAAAGCAAAATCAAAAAAATATATATTTTAAAAGAAACAGGCGGCCAGTGGAGGGAATGTTAAATTGGGGTGATGTTCTCATGCCGTCTTGTTCCCGTTAGCATGAGGGCAGCTGAGTTTTGAGTCAGCTGACGACGGCTTAGAAGAGACTGGTCAATCCCACAATAGAGGGAGTTGCAGTAGTTCAGACCAGAAGTGATAAAAGCATGAATAACTCTTTCAGCGTAACTGAAATGCACCGGCCGTCTGGTCAGTACAAAACGTCCTGAGGCTGACGGCCCGAGCATGTACCCAACAAAATCCGGTATGAAACATCTGACCTGGTGAGTGGAAGAAATGACCAGCAGCCGTTCTGCTGACGGTGCTGTGCAGAGTACAGTGTTAGTGATGGCAGTGAGCAGGACTGACTGAGAATTAGTACAGCATGACCTAACAGCTCACAACTTCTTAATAAATGTTTAGAGACCGGGCTGAAGCACTGAGAATTCAGATTACAAATGCGATAGCTGGTTCATGTGATTACTAAACTGCATGCTGGGTCCTCGGTAGGGCTGGGTGATATGGCTTAAAAATTAAATGTCTGATGTTCATATACCAAATCCGATTGATCGATTTGCTTCTCTCCTTCTCATTTGACAAAAAGACATTAAAGAAATCAATTTAAAACCTCCCTTTTATGTCAAGCATTACATCTAAATTCAAAGTGCAACTAAATACAAGCTGGGAAACATGTTGGTAAAACAAGATGGCCGCCCTGTCATAAACAATGAAAATATAACTAAATGTGTGCTGCTAGTGTATTACACAAAGAGCTAAGAACAGGATTCACTTGAGTAACTTCAAACTAACTGAAAAAAAAAAGGAAATCAATAAATTGTCTCGTAAAAAAAAAGTTTCCTCCTTATAATATTTTGTACAAGATATTTTCTTAAACATGTATTCAGCATTGCTGCTATTCTCTTCAAGGAAGCCCAATGAGTGCACTGGCAAAATAAAATACCAATTTTCCAAACATTAAATTTAATAAATTGTGACTTTGAATTCATCGATCAAATAGATTTATCAGCCAGTCCTTCTCGGACTTTAAGGTCATCTCCTTGGCTGGATTGTTAGCGAGGCTCAACGCGGGACTTGTCCTTTAGACCCTCTGCCAGCCTGGGCTATAAAGGTCAGTATTAGGACCCTATATTCTGTTATTAGTGAACACTTCACTGACTACTGCGGTCTTCCATGCTTGTTTTAAATCAGCAGTGGTAGCTCCGCTCTTGAAGAAGCCTGGATTGGATGTTGAATCAGCTGCAAACCACAAGCCTATCTCATAACTATGGTTTTTGTCTAAGGTCTTTGAAAAAGTAGTTTCTAAGTAGCTTACTGACCACCAGTCAACAAACAAACTGTTCCAGCCATTTAAGTGAGCTTTTAGATCAAAGCACTCCACAGAAACAGCTCCTGTTAAAGTGGTAAATGATCTGTTGGTAGGAGCACAGACTGTACTTTGCCTTTATCACTGCTAAGTGCTGCGTTTGACACTGTGGACCACTGCATTATGTTGGATAGACTTGAACACTTAATTGGAGTTAAGGGAAATGTCCTCTCATGGCTGAGGTCCTATCTGTCTGTTTTCCAAATGATCTCTATGAGATCTGTGCCATGAGGCTTTGAAGGGCTCTGTGATTGGTCCTTTGCTATTTTCTCCTCATCTGCTGCTTCTTCATCTTCCTTTACATTCCCTAAAGTAAACTTTCATTGTTGTACTGACGATTTGCAGCTTTATGTGCTGTTACCGTTGGAAACTGCTGATTCGTCAAAAATCAAAACATACCTATCTGCAATTAGAGGCTGGTTATCTGATTATTTCCTGTTTCGTAATGCTGATAAGACAGATATGATGGTTATTGCACCACAAAAATTTCACTAATTGGCCCAAAATTTCACCTTGAAAACTGACGACCCTGTCATAAAATGTACTTGGGTAAAGAACCTGGGTGTGTGGTTTGACCCGGTGCTCTCCTTTGAGTCTCACAGCCAATGTTCCCCCTAATTGTTCATGTTACTGAGCATTCACTGGACCTCTGTGAGCAACATCACACGTGCACACTGAGGCCACACCAGTATCACGTCTGTCCAAAACCTGAGACCATAACAAGTTACATGGCTTACTATAAGCAAACAGCAGGCGTAGCGCTCAAAGGCCAACCGAGTTGGTAGAAAAACGGCAATTACCATCTCAGATAGGCAGATCCCAAAAACAGCCACACCAACAGCTGACATGCAGCAGTAACAAAGACACACACCTCAACCTGCCCAACTATAAAGACGTCTGCCCCACCCGTCAATCAGTGGTGGGCTCCGATCAACACCTGGCTCCCACAGAGTGGACAGTGGAACACCATCTCAGCAGAATTTCAAAATAGTTCAAAATAACTTGGTTTATTATTATTATTATTTTTACAGTTCAGCTTGGATTGTATTTTGTGCGTTGCATAGATCTGCTCAGCTCGCTGAATCCTGGTGCTGTGCACGACTGCGCTGTGCAGCTTCGAGGGAACAGTGCTCACAAGGACTGCCTTTTATCAACTTAGGAACGTTCCTAAAATCAAAATCAATCAAGTTTTATCTAATGAAAATACTGAGGTTCTTACTCAAACTTGTGTCTTTGTGCATTGATTACTGCAACGCTCCTCTGCCTGGGTTGCCAAGGAGAAGTTTTAGAGGCCTGCAGGTGGTTAAAAAATGTAACCAAAACTGGAAAATATGAGCATTTTACTTCACTAATGACATCTCTTCACTGGTTGCCTTTTTAGGTTAGAGCTGATCTTAAGGTCTCGCTGCTCACTTACAAAGGCCCTAAGTGACCTGGTGCCTTCCTGTCTCTGACCTTCTGCGCCTGTTATGTTCCACCCAGTGATCTCTGATCTCAGGGCACTGGCCTTCTAAAACTTCCTAAAGCTAGAAGAAAAACTTTTGGGGAGCGTGCTTTTACCTTTGCTGCACCATGATTGCAGAACGATCTCCCTGCAGACATTCTGCACACATGTTCTGTAGAAGTTTTTAAAGCTAAGCTAAAGACCCACATGTTCATGCTTGTGCATCTGTGTCCCTCTTAGTAATAGCCACAGCCAGATAAAAAGGCAAAACAAGGCAAGGATGATTATTTCTCTGGAATTTTGCAAATTGTGGCGCAGCAGACCGTCTCTGCGATGGTTTAGTCTGGCTGAAGAACACAGGCAGAGGGCTGTAAAGGGCCTCGTACCTCATCCTAAAACATCAAACGACAGATAATAAGCTGACAACATGCAGCCACTCAGGGAAAAAAATTAAAATAAATAAAGGGCCAACACAACCAATACAGCAACAACTTAGAAAGGTGCGGCTGAGGAAGGTGACAATTAGCCCGCGTGCCTAAATCCTGCATATTTAAAGAATGTATCCACTGATGTGCATCTTCTCTTTTCAACAAGAACACAATAAACAGACGAGTTGAGAGGAAACCTCCTCCTAATTTTAGGGTGTTATTGATTGACTGCCACAGCAACAACCCCAGCCTCTATGAATTATGGGTAAATAGAAGCAGAGAAATGACCTTGGGTTCGTCCAGGGGTCCGTTCCTGGCAGCAAGTCCGGCCGACACTTCCGCCTGGCTGGAGCCGTAGCTGTGGCTAGAAGACGAGCCCGGTCCGTTCACCATGCTCTGTAAAGAGTGGTTCTCCTGTGCCAGCCTCTCCACCAGCGCCCGGGCCTCCTGGAAACGACAGCTGAGGAATTCCCGTTCCTCCCTGGTCCTCCGCTGCCATCCCTCCATCTCTTCACAGCGCTGGCGCAGGGCTTGGTTGCTCCTCTGCAGAGCCTCTGGAGGACGCAGGAATACCAGCATTCAATCAGCAGCACTCCTACAAAGCCATCTTTAGCTCTCTGGTAATATTAATAATCAGCATGTTTGTGGATGCTGTAATAAGATCAGGACAGTTGTGGTTCACTTCACAGGAAATTACCGCTTTAGCTACATCCTCCATTCAACAACTACTCCTACACCCTATTTATGACAAACTTTTCCTGTCTGCAATGTTCCTGCTGTTCTAGACCAGGGCTCTGCAACCTGTGGCTCTTTGGACCTTCCACAGTGGCCCCTAATAACTTTGGCTACAAATTATATTTTTATTATGGTATTTAAATGTAATAAAGATAATAAATTCAGGTTTTAGCAGTTTTTTTTCATCGAATAATTGCTTTTAATTTTCACAACAGAATGATGCTAAAAGTGCCATTAATATTTTACTTTAGATCAATATTTTTTCATTATGTTAGAAACTATGATATTTTTTACATCATTATCCACAGATATCAACATCCTGTCCATTCACTTTTTTTAAACCTCAAAATAGACGTTAAAGGGCGTTTCTTTAACGATGGCAACATATTTCCTACCGTAGATCTTTATCACAAACTATAACTGGTCTTTTTTCAAAAGGCCAGGCAACATTTGTGGCTCTGAACGAGTTTAATTCAAGTGGACTTTTGGCAAAATGTCAAAAGATTGCAGGCCCCTGCTCTAGGCAGATATTTTATGGGAGTCCAGTTTAATATGGAACCTGCAAAAACCTCAGATTAATTTTTCCAAACAAAAAAATACTAAAAGGTCAACAGATTCCATCCTCTAAATACTTTTAGCCATATACAGCAAATCCAAGCGTATTTAAATTGCTGTTAGATTTTACTAATTTAAAACAATGAACACTAGGTGAAACCAGCGTGGAAATACACTTTCTGTAATACTGGATGCTATATTGGCATTAACTGTTTTTTAGATCTAGACATTTGATGACTAAGAACATGAACGTTATCTGAACGGGTGAAATAGCACGCCTAAATGCTAAACTGTCACCATGATCCCACAGTTGGCCCTCTGACACTAATGTGGCTTTTTTTTTTGTTACTAAAGTCTCCACACGTTCTCTAGGCAGACCAGGTGACACCAGGTATGTTTAGTGCAATCCTCTTCCTCGGCTGTCCCTCTGTAACACATCCTGTTGAAAACTGCAGCAGAGAAACAGCCGAACAAAACGCATTTTGAAGCGTTGCAGCAGAAAATAGAGAAACACATGGGGGCGAGAGAAGAACGAAGCCGAGACGACAAAACCTAGACACAAACTGCCTTCATATCATTTTGTGTTTCTGTAAATAAATACCTCGGAGCTGCTGGTTGTCGCCTACCAATCTGGTCACCACTGCATGGTTAGCCAGCTCTGGTGGGACCCTCAGGGTCCCTCCGCTGTCCTCTCCAGACATGTCCCACTGCATGGGGCCATCAGGCTGCGGCTGCACCATCTCTATAGAAGCAGAGTGGAGAGAAACGCTGAGAAACAGACACAGCTAACAGGCAACTATGTGTGCGGTGAAATAATAGATAAAAGTGTAAATGTCTCGAGTCACTCGTCCTTCTTTAGATGCTGCTTAAAAGTGGTGCTGTTCAATAGTTTATTCGGGGTTTTTTTTAAGGTATTTTAGAGATTTTCTTTAGGCTTCGGTTGCTTTTCCACTCACTTTCAGTCCAGTCTCCGTATATGAACCATTTATAGCAAAGCGTACGTAATACAGCAACTATTAATAGTGCGCTCCTTGAACTTCTTCACAGCTGGACAACTACAGACCACAGGACTAAACGTGACAGACCAGCACAACATGGAATCAGAATCATCTTTATTTGGCCACACAATCAAGGAACCTAACCTAGATTACATCGCTCACCGAGTACAGACATTACATACACTGTCTATAAACAGTTTTCCTTCTTTTTATTGTAAGGAAAAGTAGAGCTCAATTGTAATGGGGGAAAAAAAGGAGTTTTCAAATGTTTTAACAAAAATCTGAAACGTGTTGGATAGATATTCAGCCCCCTTTACTCTGATACCCACGAAAAGAACATGGAAGAGCTGCAGACCTGCCGAGACACGACCGTCCACCTGGACTGACAGCCAAGGCAGGGAGGGCGTCCATCAGAAATGCCCACAGGAAGGCTAACGAAACTCTGGAGGCACTGCAGAGACGCACAGCACCAGCTGCTGGATCGGACATTACAACAACGTACGCCCCAAATTTGGAAGAGTGGCAAAAAGAAAGTCACCGTTGGAAGAAAAGTGTGGGACACTGCAGCACGCGGAGGGTCCTCTGATCAGATGAGACGTTTATGGCCAGCATGGAAAACGTGAAGTGAGGCTTTTTGCACATCACCCTGAACACCAGGAAAACATCCTGAAAGCTCTCCGTCTAGTCTGACCTAATTTGAGCTCTTTTCCACTAAATGAGCACTAAAAAAAAGGACAAAGCTAGCAGAGACATACCAAGAACCACATGCAGCTATTGCATGCCACACCTTTCAGATTTCGATCAGTGAGAAATCTGAAAGCCGTTTGGTTTCCAGCTGACAGGGTGTGCTACTTTGTTTTGCTCCATCACATAAACCCCTCAGCAGACACATGGGCGCCTGCCTTTCTAACGTGGTTTTAATGAATGAACTGTCCGCTCTGAACAGTCTTACATGACTGGATTCATACAGTGAATTCAGCATTTCAGCAGGAATAAAATACAAAGCATCCCGTACAGTCTATTAGAAAACCATCTGCTTTCTCACACTCTGACAAATAAACATTCATTATTCAGAGCCTTGTGAGGCTGAGCACGTTTTCTGCATCTGTAGAGGGCCGAGTCCGACTTTCGCTTTCAGTTTAAATCCTGCCAGAAACTCTCTTTTTTTAACGAGAGGAGGCCATCCTGCCGGCTTTCCGTCAGCTTTTTGCTTTTTTTTGGCAAAACGCCAGACCTCCTTCGGAGCAGTTCGACCTGCTTCCAGGTGATCAGGAGCAGAAAAACAACAAAAAAACAACAACAACATGACCTCCTCATTCCCAGCGCCGCTGCTGGGCTGACAGGAGCTCTAAGGCAACTAAATGACATGTTAACAACTATCAACATAAGAGGAAAAAAAAAATATCCAGACTGAAACACAAGCCAGCCTCCTTCGTATTTCCTGGTGACACAAACAAAACGCTCGACAGTTATATTAAAGCTAAACGTCAACGTCAAACGCAAAAGGCTTTTATAGCGTAACAAGGCGCGTTTACAGCCACCAAACACATCTTACCTGTCCTTCTTTATTTAGTTTGGATGTCCAGAATAAAAGTAGCCGAGCTGTCACCAACAAACTCCCTCCTTCAAACTGCTTATTTAGACAGCTGGCTAACACCAGGCAGCTAAACCCTAGCTAATTAGCTTGGTAAGCTACTGTAGCTTTACAGGACTAAATTAAAGAGCTTTTTTAACTACTATACACTGTCGGTCGGTCTAAATCAACGACCTTAGTGTCTCCGGGGAGGCATTTTGTCCTGTTTTGTAACTTATCTCGCGTGCGTTGAAGGCTGCCTGGATAAATCTGCCGATTCGGAGTGTTGTTAGCTGTAGGACGTAGTTGGTTTTACGCCCTGAGCTTTGCCTGTCAGGTTGAAATGTCTCTGAGAGTTCTAACCGCGTGGGGGGAGGCGGGGCACATATTTCCTCACCCTGAACAGGTCGCCAGTCCATCACAGCGACGCACATGTCAAGCAAGCCTAACAACAATTTCATCGATTGACTAGTCATGTTTTTAGACTGTGAAGCCAGGATTCGAACCCAGGACCTTCATGCTGCAAGTCACCGAGCAGCATAAACTCAGATAAATTATGAAGGATAATTTGGATCCAGACACTGAGGTCACACACTATCACGATGCATCCTGAGACCTTCCAGCAGAGGCGCAAGGAACGGCAATGGCCGTGTCCAAAATGTTATAGAAAGTGGTTTGCAGGACCTGAAAGCCTGGATATTCTGTCCACTGACATTAGGTTGGAAAAAATGATAGATTAAAACAACCTAAAACTTCCAACTTTGAGTGATCATAACAAGGAGGTTAAAAAAAAATCATATGCCACTGAATGAACTGTATGTTTGTGGTGTGACAGAAAAATCTGTATTGATATGGATTCGTCTCACCACTTGATTTGTTCCACTTTAGCAGTTTGGATTTAGTTCTTGTGCTGCAGAACTTGGATCTGGAAATTATATTAAATCTTCTAGTGAACATTAATAATAATAATAATAAATAAATAATAATACTGCAGAGTTTGAAGACAGACGTTGCACTGATGGTGCAAATAACAGAGGAGTGGATACGAGCCGTGTGACCTACGGCTCCCACATAGCCTTCAGTCACAGACTCAAAGCAGACTCCACACGGACAGGTCAGGTAGGTGCCCGGCTCAGCAACCGCGTACTGATGTCACTCTATAAACTGCTTGGCAGGAAGAAGTCTTCTGCTGGAGATAATTGTGATATGTTACACCTATCAGAAATTGGGAGATCAAGAGCAAATAAAAATGCTCTCAATGCAGCCATGACTATCTTCTCGATGTGAAGCAGCCATACTGGATTTTGAGGTCAGGGTTGAACCTCTAACTTTCCATGTTGGATTTTCTATTTCCATTTGTCCTGTCGAGGCATTCCAGGCATTCCGGCAAGAAAAACACAGAAAACGTCTTCCTACGTGTTCTGTAGCAGCTTTGCTGTGAGAAAAAGTACTGATGGAGATGGTATTCAAAGTGTTTGATTGCATTATTAAAACAGGGACCTGTGTTTGTGTGACGCTTGTATAGCGGATCACACCAAGTGGGAATTTGGACCTCAGAGGGCATTTTGATTAAACTTAGAACTGAACATCAAACGTAATCTTGAATAAATGTACCTCATCATATTTTTTTAGCAATACAGCTGTTTACCCCCCATATGGAAACTGTTTAAATCGCTGGGAGTTTCCTACCTTTGACATATTTAAACCTCTTCTGTTAAAACTTAGAAGCATTCAACTCAGATTGCTTTGTTTTCTGCAAAATGTTTGAATTTATTTTTTAACATTTATGACACTTTAAGTCTCGATCATGGTTGGAGTGTCTTGATTTAAATTGCGCTTGTACTCATTTCTTTGCAGCTACCTGTCTTGGGCAGGGCACATTTGCTCATTTATCTTATTAGATAATCACAAAATCTGTATATTTTTCAGTGGGAAAACAGCCTGAATTTGGTACTGTATAAATTCAGGTGGTTTTAATTTATTTAGATAATTTAGCGGGGGCCAATCATCTTTGTTAGGGTAAACATTGTGCCTGTCAGTCTGAACCCAGGGCTTCAGTGCAGGCCGGGACTGCAGGAAATCCCCTTCCTGGTTCCGCTGCTGATGTACGCTGAAGTGAAGGAGGTGACATGGTGCTCTCCGTCCCAGCCGCTGCTGTTACTCTCCTGGTAGTCTGGATTTACCCCAGCTACGCGCTGTATTTCCATATCGGAGAGACAGAGAAAAAGTGCTTCATTGAGGAAATTCCCGACGAGACCATGGTCATCGGTAAGCTAGCAGCTGGTTAGCTCGAGGCTAACTAGCAGGCGGCGCTAACAGCTGGATTATGGACTAAAGATGCAGCAAATGTCCGGGCCTGCCTGGGCTCATTACGGTGCCTCTAATGAAACAATCGGCCCAATTCTCACTGATATAGTTCAGCAGTTAAATGCACCAGATCCATTCAATGCACATTCCAGTTAAGTAGATGTTCGGCATCTGAATTAAAAAAGGTCCTCAAAGAGGAGAAGAAGATGCACTTGTAGAGATGTTGCAGAGGTGGTGCTGGGTGAAGGGGGACCTGAGGGAGCCTGGTGGTATCAGGATAAATCTGATCCTCCAGAGCTGCTGCTGCAGCTGCTGTCACTTCAATGAGCCGCAGAATCACTGGAGATCCTTTAGATTGTGTTGCAGCGGGGCGATATGGAGACGTTATGAGCAGTCAGTGTTCTCACTCTGACAAAAAAAGACACTAGCTGACCACAGTCTCCAGCCTTTTGGTAGTAAAAAAATGAGTAAGTACAACCTCTAAAAGGCCGGTGTAACCTGAAAGGGAAAAACTTTCTAACGATGCCTGTGTCATCTCGGTAGCATGAGTAATAAATAGGGTTTAAATCAATATTTCAAACTACAGTTCCCATAGAAATGTAAAAAGTCCCATTGACATCATACTTCCAGAATAAGTGTGCAGCCATGAACGCCCACACTGGGCTTGTGATTACCTCCAGTTGTGTGCAACATTGCACAAGGCTGCTTTATACAGTATGTAGTTGGTTATTATTCATCTCCCACGCAGATTTAGATTTAAGGTAGTCTCTTAATTTCACCAACACGTCAGTCAGAGCCCCTACTTGAAGATCATAATGTGTTGAAGGCGTTTAAGATGAGGGTGATGGCAAGGAGGCCTTCCAACCTGAAAGACCTGGAGCTCATCAGCAACAGAAATTAACCAGGGTATCAATGGAAACTAGGGCTGAACGATTTTGGAAAATAATCCAATTGCAATTTTTTTTTCTTAATATTGCGATTTAATGCAATTTTTTCCCAGTTTAATTTATCATGTCTTTTTAAACATATACAAACAACAAATCAATTTGTTTCCTCGCCGTGCAGATTTGTTGCTAAAAGACCCGCAGCATCTAAACTTGGTGCAGAAATGATTGCGTTCTGCCTACAATATATTTCAACCAAAATTGCAATTTTGACTTTTCTCTGCATTAACCACAAGCAACAAAAATGGCGTCTAAATAAAGATGTTTGTAAACAAGGACTATTTAAAAACAAGAACTTTTAATATTTCTATTGATCAGAATATTATTCAAGAGAACAGCTTCTAATTGATCAATCCTTGTTGAACATAAAGTGCAACCAACAAACAAGTCTATGTATTAAACTGATTGACCTGTACTTAATGCTATGTATGATTATATAAACTCTAAAACAAGTAATAAAATTAGAATATCTCACTGCTGAAACTGTCTTCCCTTCCATGTTGAGGCAAACCCACTTTAAACATTTTACAGACACCTAAAGGACGCGTCTGAGTCACTAGACTACATAGCCAAAAATTGCTGACCTCTGCCATTTGGAAATTGCATTTTTTTTTAAAAATCGCGATTATTTTGAAAATGCGATTAATTGTTCAGCCCTAGTGGAAACAACTCTAAAAAAGGGTTTGACTTCTGTAATGCCGTGGAGATTTTCCAAAAAATTTATAATATAAATGTAAATCTTTTTTGACATGATTATTTTTTTTAATAAAATGTAAATTAAACCAGGTTTAAAAAAAAAAGAAAGGCAACGCTTCTTTTAAGACATTGCATCAACTTTTGAGAGGTATCGGTCTCTGGGTGGAAAGAAAATAACGTCAGGTCTAAATCTGCCAAGGGTAGAAATCCTTCTGGGCTTAGCTGTGTTTTAAGATGATCCAAGGATGGAAGGCAACTTTAATCCTCACTGAGGAAACTAAGCTCCTTATCACAGTGAAGAAGCTAAGCGTTACCTGCTGCTGGTAAGATACTGACAACTCACACCTTGTGAAAACCAACCTGTACCATTTAGTTTCTTTAGGATGGTCAATAAGCACCAGAGCATTTTCTTGTTGAAAAGCCAGTTGAAGGCTTGAAAATAAATTGGGAATCCGTAATTTCTCTAAGTTTATTATTTTAAAGGGAAAAGACGGGAGATGCATAGACTGGAAAGAATCCAGTAAGAATCCAATAAGTCAGCACGTTAAGTTAAAGATCATAATAAATGTAGATAAAAACCTTCCCCCAATCACTGTACAATACAATGTGAAGGTTTGGTCACACTTGCCTAAAGCTAAAGTTGTCTCAGTTATTATCACACAGAAAATAAAAAAACACTGGAGATAATAAAATCCTGCTGCTGTCCTTTGAGTGACCTTAGCACTAGCATGTTTTGCGTGTGTGGCAGGAAAGTACCGGACTCAGCTGTGGGACAAACAGACCGGCTCCTTCCTCCCATCCACTCCGGGCCTTGGGATGCATGTGGAGATCAAGGATCCAGACACAAAGGTAAACCCAGAGAGCAGGTGCTCTTCAGAAAAACAACCTGGTACCCAACATGGGCGGTGCGGTCTAAAGGTCTGTCTCTTGGTCGCTTCCAGATCATCCTCTCTCGTCAGTACGGCTCCGACGGACGCTTCACGTTCACCTCTCACACTCCTGGAGAGCATCAAATCTGTTTGCACTCAAACTCAACAAAGATGGCTCTGTTTGCCGGAGGAAAGCTGGTAGGAACACTAAGTCAGACGAGCCGCTCATCTCACCTGTGGTTTCACACACAGGCTTTCTCTTGATTGTTTAATCAAAGAAACGGCTTGCTGTAGGGGTGGACAATTCAATATCAATATTTATCGCAATTAACTTTTTTCAATAACTGATGTGACATTTCCGATATTTCAGTATACATTAGTCTTATGATTACAGAATTTGTCACCGATTGACGTTTTGGATTTTATGTTGTTTTATTTTATTAAAGCAAATATTTCTAATGTTATATTGGAAGAGTTTTATAAACAAGGCAAAATAATTGTCACACATTTGTACAGGTATCTGTTGCGGGCATTCTTGGCAGACTTTCTGAGGTTTTTATTTTGATCGATATAATTATATTGTTTAGACTGAAATGAAATAATGGATGTAATTTTTGGCCATGTTGTCCAGCCCTAGCTTGCAGATGGATCTGTGTGCAAATAGACATTAGAATGAGAGAGACAGTGTAAATAATTCTCAATCGGATCAAGAACCGGTGGAACCAGCAGCATGTTCGTAAACATGTAACAGACCATGAACTGGGCTGGTGGTTTACCTGAGTTTCAGCAGGGGGCGCTAGCCTTCACAGCTTTGGAAAGAAGCTGTTCTTTTTTTTAAGTCTTAGTTTTTTGATTGAATGTTCTTGATTCATTTACCTGATGGTAGTGGGACAAACAGTGCATTGCCCAGGAGGCTGGGCTCTATGGCAATAGATCTGGCCCCTTTCTGGACTCCTGTAGACCAAACTGTGTCTGGATCTTGCAGACGGCATCCCACAATCCCTTGTGCTGATCTCACCACACCTTCTAAATCCTTCCTTTCCCAGTGGCATGCAGCTCACAGGATGCTTTTGATTGTAGCTCTATAAAGTTCATGTGTAGCTGAGTAGAAAGTCCAGTCCGTTTCAGGTTTTGGAGGAAGAAGAGCTTTCTTCACCAGGTGGGGGGTGTTCTCAGACCAGGAGAGGTCAGATGAGATGTGAAGGCCCAGGTCCACACGCTCCACCACCTCCCCCTGCATGTAGAGGAGCGTGTTCAGTCCTCCTGGACCTCCTGTAGTCCACTAAGACCTCCTTGGTCCTGCTGGTGTTCAGGATGAAGTTGTTCGTGGAGCAGGCGGACCTCACTGCAGTGGGTCGCTTCGTTGTAATTGGAAGCACAAAGAGGCGGTTTGATCACAGCCTCTAATGCCTGCTGCAGTTCATGCGGAATCAAGTCCGGTTTTGGCGGTCGGCAGGATCCGTAAAACCTCCTGTACTGGATTAATGCTCGGAGTGGTGATAATAGGAACAAAAACACAAGGACGAATATAATAAGCCGAGACCCTCGGGTGTCTGCAGGGTCCCACAATGCCATCTGGACTTTGACTTGGCCATTCGTACATGCAAACATGCTTTGATAAACCATTCCATCACAGCTCTGGGTTTACGTTTTTGGGCAGGTGACCACCTGGATGGTCAGCTTCCACCTCAGTTTAATTCTCCTGCAGCCTCCAACAGGTTTTCCTTTAAGATTGTCCTGGATTTAGTGCCATCCATCTTCTCATCAACTCTGACCGGCTTCCCTGTCTTTGCTGTAGAGGACATCCCCACAGCATAATACTGGCACCACCAGTGTTACATTTCTAGCATGATGTTTTATATGTACGCCAAAAAGTTCCAATTTGCTCCCGTCTGACCTGAGCAGCTCCCTCCGCATATTTGGAAAAGCATTTTGGAAACTAGTCATGATGTTTCTTCCACTTTTAAAGTTATGCTCTACTGTATTCATCACATAAAGTTCAAATAAAAATAGGGCTGGACAATATAGAGAAAAAAAAGCATATTAATAATTATCAACAAATTCAAAACATATATTTTAAGTGCAGCCCTGGCCATTTTATGCTGTTGCTTAGTAACCTATTTTTAGATACAGAACACACAAACACTGAATTCAAACCTTTTAATTCAAAAAACTTTTACCTAAACTGCAGGTTTTAAAAAAAAGAAGAGGTGAATTGTGAACTCTTTGAAGGGGCGGAGCTTGGTGATGGAGTATTCCTGGATCTGCGTTGTGATTGGTTGGGAGGATGTAATGACTGTAGTATTAACCTACATGGCTACAATGCAAAAGGAAGGAGACTGTTATTCTGTTGAACTTTTTATTGACTCTTTTTTTCTATCATCTATATACGTCTATCGATCGATATATATTGTTATTGAATTATCGTCCAGCCCTAAATAAAATCCTTTTTAAGTTTGTGGAAGTCCAACAATTATGAAAATGTTTTCAATGTACCATATTTAGGTTACCTTCCACCTTATTTTGCTCATTTAAAAGACTACAGAATCCTTTACCATGAATTGCTTTTTCTCAGCCTTCTCACATAAATCAGTCACCCCTCCACAATGTTGCAGAGAGTCCATCTGGAGATCCAGGTCGGAGAACACACCAACAACTACCCTGAAATCGCAGCAAAGGACAAACTGACGGAGCTGCAGCTGCGAGTGCGCCAGCTGCTGGACCAGGTGGAGCAGATCCAGAAGGAGCAGAACTACCAGCGGGTCAGTAAGGAAGCCATCAGAGGCGTTGTTTGCAGCGGCTGCTCAGGCCTTCGGCTCACTGCGCTGCTTTTTGTTTGGCAGTACCGGGAGGAGAGGTTCCGCATGACGAGCGAGAGCACCAACCAGCGCGTCCTCTGGTGGTCCATTGCTCAGACGTTCATCCTCATCGTCACTGGAATCTGGCAGATGAGGCACCTGAAAAGTTTCTTTGAGGCCAAGAAACTGGTTTAACATCTTCTGGGAGACGAGATAAACACGGTGGACTAAACAGACGACTGATGCATCTAGGAGCTGATCCGGTTATCAGCCAGGAGTGGTACCGCTTAACCCACACAGCAGCCCTGGGAAACCTTTAGTTTTTACTTGTAAATGTTTAGAAACACCATTTCAGCTACATTTCCACTTGTTAGATTTTTGGGCCACACTAGATGTTTATTATGTGGTTTTTACACTAAAGAATTTCTGTCAAAGAAAGGAAAAAGTTCAAACTGTTACAAGAAATAACTTAATATTCAACTTTATTTTTCCCCCCTTTTTTAAACCTGTATTCAGCTGCATTCCTCCCGATTTCAAATGTATCCAAATATAATCTCGGTACACAGGCTGCTGTTGTCATGGTTGGTTTGACATGACTACCAGTGGTCCTCAGTTCCTGTCCTCCAGGGCCCCTTTCCTGCAGCTTTGATTGGTTACTCTGCTTCAGCACATCTGAGTCACATAATCTGCTCATCAGCAGGACTCTGGAGAACCTGACTGCAGACTGAGGAGGTAAGGGATTCAGGTGAGATGGACCAGGTACATGTGTTAAAGCTGCGGGACACTGGACCTCCAGGACCGCCGGAATTGAGGACCACTGGACTAGACGTCTTTTCCCTGTTAATGTATGAAGCAGCAAATATTCCTTTGAATTAAGACATTAAAGCTTCCCTTGTTTGATTTGTAAAGAATTGTATCTCAACATGAAACCTTTGTAAAGCCTCCTTAAGATAACCGGTCCACTATAAACACAGACCCAGTCAGTGCGCTGCTCTCTGATCATTTGGTGGCTGAGCTGCGGAGCCGTGTGAGCTTTGGGAGCACGGGGCACGGATTGTGGAGCCAAAGGAGCACCGTCTGCAGCCGACAGTATTCACCTGAGCCGCGTGTGAGTCCTTCCCCTTAGATCTGGCCCAGCTTTGTGTTGTCGTCCTCATGCAGGCTATCCAAATGCATTCGCTGACTTGTACACCGTCCTCAGCATGTTCTCTGCTCCACCATCTGTTCATCATCCTGTCACAGACTCAATGGTCCCGGAGGATCGTCCGTCCCTGATATGTGTGCATACCCAGACTGTTCTGGAGCTGTGTGTGCATGTCAAATCGCTATTACACACTTTCTTTGCAATCCTGTCTTATATGTATGGTTGCTAGTGGTTAGCGGTGTGTATTTTAAAAAAAAATCATAATAAATGAACACCAAGCAATAGCCCCTAACGACCCTGGAGAGTGACGGGTGGGACATTGATTTACATCTGACTTGTCCTTTAGAACAGCACCGCTCCAGGACTGACGGAGTCCTGGATTTGTGCCGAATGTTTTTGAAAAAACTAATTAGTGAAGGTCCGCTTGCCTCCGATTTAATCCTGTTTGCTGTTACTTAGATTTACGACGATTAGAGCCTCTAAATCTAGCGGGGTAAGTGTGAATCTGTAATGCAGGGGACCTGGGTTTGAGTCTCAGTTGCATCAAGAAGGACATCTGGCATAAAAACTCTGCCGAGTCTGTGTGCAGGTGACTTACTGTGAGCGAGGGAGCAGCTAGATGGACTCACTCGTTCAGAGCAGGCCCTCTCCTTTTAGCTTTAAAAAAAGTCAACATTAAAACAGGTTAGTTGTAAAAAGCGTCTGTTTCTACGGCTGGCAGGTTGACCCACTGCAGCTATCAACACCCGTCATATGTATGGTGACGTTCTGGAAGCTCCTCAGTTCTCACAACCCTTGGACGTGTCCAGAAGTCTTCTCTGTGGCTCTAGGTTTTTCCTGCTTTCTTGGAGCTGCTGCGCTGCTTTATAGCAGCTGTTACTGTTTAAAGGTTGGAGAAAGTTTCAAAGTAACACGTGAAAACCGGGATGCAGGTTTTCCCAGCAGGTCTTTGGGTTGAAACGAGATGAGCAGAACCACGTCGCTCTACCTGTTAGGGTGTCATAATGAAATGGCTGATCGTGTACTGAACTGGGAAGAGCTACAAAGACCTCAGTCTTTTTCCCCTCTTTTTGTATCTAATATTTTCTAACTACTTTATCCTGGCAGGCAAGCCTTAAGATAGTGTTTTAGGTTAGGTTTTTATAACACTTTCTACTTAAAGTAAATCCTTTAGCCAACGTATTTCCCCACTTAACACTTGAGTTGATGTTAGTTTAGGTGTTTATTGTATCGCAGCTGTCCTGCAGTCTGGGTCTAGCAGCACTACTCTCTAATAAAATGTAAACCTGGGCAACCAGTCAGTGTTATTTTTTCTGTTCAAAGAAATGTGCAACAAGCTGACAAGTACCAGAGTATTTTGAGCTTGAACTTTACCTCGTTTACTCAATATTTTTTTTATTTTCCACAGACTGAACTTTCGGCCCACCCGTCCACGGTTCTTTGATGTATTTGCGTTATTCCAGTGGTCTATAAAGTAGGGTCCACATTTTCTTTTCAGGGAATTTACAAGTTTCTACCAAGTCTTTAGTCAAACCTGCAGCTAATGGAAGTATAGTAGGGAAAAAATCCAAACCCTTATTTATTTTTGTTGGTACTTTATGGTTACAGCTGCATTAAAGTCTCTTAAATCCTTTTGTGGTTCATATATGTGAAATTAGGAGTCGTCCTCCGTCTTTGTGCAGGTTGTTTAGGATTTAGTCTAAGATAGGTCTTTGTACCGTTAGGAATCCTGAATAAGAGGATAATAAACACAAGCTTACAGACTGGGTGGCATCAGATTTGTTAACGTTGGGCAGTGTTTCAAATATTGTGTTGTAAGTCTTAAGAAGGAAGACGCAATCAGTTTTAGAGGTAGCATGTTCAGAGTAAGTTGTTTTTCAAGATGTTTATTTTGAATTTAAATTTGACACTGATCTGGATTTCGTCCTGAAATGCTTAATAAAGAAATTTTGTCCAGAAAAAACGCCTGTCTCTTTAAGTGTCATACGCCACTATTCCCCAAAAAGGAATAAATACACAGCAATTTACCCACATTTTCAACAGTAAAATTTATTGCTTGGCTTTGGCCTCTCCTCAAAAACCAAACCAAACAATGCTAAAATGCCTTATGACAGTAAAGACACGTCTAACCACCAGTTAATCTGATTTTGTTTTTTTCCACTGACACTTTATAACGAAACAGAAAAACACTGCGTTTCTCAGAGGAAACCACTGCGACGTCACAGCTGGCAGTTTTAAAAACCTCCTCACATTTGCATAGATTCCCTTTCATCTCCAACGACACACCACTGCACAGACACAAACACACACACACACACACCGAACGGAAACAAAACCTTCCCTTGGAATGATCAATATCAAGAATATAATCTGACACGTTTGGCACATCATACGAAACCATATCAAATGCACAATAATTGTTATAAAGGGATAAACTATTTATTAAATCAAATCCTCGTTTTAACAACAATGGCTCATTGTACTGCGTGGAATTTTTGACCTCATATTGTTCAGTTGGAAAGATAGAAAACGGTGAACCAGCTAAACAATTTCTTGTTGAAACCCATGAGAAGTTGTTTTCATGGACGTTGCCACGGTTACAATAAATTGTACCAGAGTAATGAAAACTAAAAGGCTCCATGTGTGAAACTTTTACCACCACCACTTAGATCATTTTCCTGACAAAAAAACAAACAAAAGAACTAGTCTGACGAGGAGTGAGGCTATGTGGACTAACTGTGAGCAGTCAATATCCTACCAGTAGTAGCCAGAACTTGATTTCTGTTCAGAGAATCTTGGAGAAATTCACACTAGGGTGTCAAGTTAACAGCCATGAAGAGCCAAAACAATTCAACGTTTATTTTCTTAAAAAAAAAAATAGATTTTGAATAGTAGAACACCTCCATTTTATGACTCACAAGCATATCTTGGCAGTGAATTGCCTTTTAAGGGTCTAATCTGTAAAATAGCAACTATTGGACAATGGAAATGTGATCTTAATCAAGAAAATACCACTTACCCCATTCTGCTATCAATCTCTAGAGAATATCCATATGAACCAGATTATACAGTGGATGGTCTGTTTTTTAGAAAGTCAGACCAGCTCCTGGTGGATATGTAATAGATCCATATGGATGCTAGTGCTACATACCTGTATCAATAGCAACAGATTAAGCAAAAGAGATGAGGAAATCTGGGAATTTGAGCATGTTGTTCTTGATTTTACTAAACGGATATATTTGTCTGCCGTCTTCTGCAGGTAAGATATTGACTGCTAACACCTACATCGGAAAGGCCCAGTTTCTAAAACAAAATAAATTCAAAAAATCCTTACTCCAAAGTTACTATTTTTCATCGGTTTCAATCAAGTGGTGGTCACAAAAAGTCTTCCATACATTGGAGGTCAGAGCACTCCAGGTTAAAAACACCTGTCGGACACCATTGGTAGACATGGAAAAGACATCCTAACTGCTGTAGTTCTAAACTGAATGTCGATTTAATGATTAGAAAAAGCTAAAAGGGCAACCAAAGTTTATTAATTTGTGAATATTCTTTAAAATTATGTAAGAACTCTCCAGTGCTATGTTAGTTTTTCATATGTAGAGTTTCCCCCCCCCTTAAGTCCTGGAGGCGTTTCAATAATCTCCTTTTAGTGTTCAGATACGGTGAGATGGTGCATCTTCTTGGCGGCATCTTCCGACACCGTCTTGGATGTTTTCTCAGGACTGGGAGCTGGGCTGGGGAGGGGACTGGGATTAGGAGTGTTTAACGCACTGTTGGGGTACTCCCTGTTGCCGAAAATGATGCTGCCCACTCGCACGTTGGTGGCGCCCACTTCAATCTGTAATCCGCAGGACAGCGTGCATATCAGACCAAAGAAAAAGAAATCATCCTTAATTCACTTGCTACTGACACATTTTCTATTAAGAAAGTCACACTGTAAATCCCAAACACTGGGGAAAAAAAGGGTAAAATGCATAAAAATGGGATCGGCTGGAAGGTAAGGAATTTACTGCAACTCTTGAACTAGATACATCTAAAAAATAAAAAAAAAGATATATGGCTACAGGTAACGAAAACCCAAAATTTAGTGTCTCAGAAAATGAGAATACTGTGAAAAGGTTCATTATTGTAAATTCATGGTGTCACACTCTGATCAGCTAATCAACTCAAAGCACCTCTGAAGGTTTCCTGAGCCTTTAAACAGCCTCTGACTCTGGGTCAGTAGGCGATAAAATCATGGAGAGGACTGCTGACTGGACAGATGTCCAGAAGAAGGTCATCAACATCCTTCACAAGGAGGAGAGACATAAAGGTCATTGCTGAAGAAGATGGTTGTTCACAGAGTTCTGGATCCAAGATTATTAACAGAAAATCGAGTGGAAGGAAGAAGTGTGGTAAGAAAAGTTGCACTAGCAAGAGGGAGAACCGCAGCCTTGAGAGGATTGTCAAGAAGAATCCATTCAAGAATGTGGAGCAGCTTCTCAAGGAGTGGACTGAGGCTGGAGTCTGCATCAAGAGCCGCCAGGCAAGTTTATTTATAAAGCCGAAGTCTTGTTTTCAGATTAAAGTAAATTCTGCATGTCACCTAGAAATCAAGATTCCAGAGTCTGAAGGAAGAGAGAAGCACAGAATCCACGCTGCGTAAAGTCCAGAGGGAAGTTTCCACAGCCGGTGATGGTTTGGTGGGGCTGTGTCATCAGCTGGTTCTGGTCCACTGGGTTATCTGAAGTCCACAGTCAGTGCAGACATCTAGCAGGACATTCTAGAGCGCTTCATGCTTCTCTCTGCAGACCAGCTTTATGCAGTATTTCTGAGATACTGAAATTTGGGTTTTCTCTAACCATAATTAATAATCGTCAAAAGTACAAGAAAGAAAAGCTTTAAGTATTTTAATTTATGTGTAATGAATCTCTATAAAATAACTTTCTCAAATAATTTTTATACAATATTCTAATTTTTTTAGGACATACCTGTAATGGTTAGGGTTGTCACTGTACTAATATTTCAAACTCGATAGTAAGAAAAATACCTGATACTTGATACCATTTTTGAAAATTCTATATAAAAAGGCACTAGGTTTGTTCCGTTTAAGTGCAAAAACGAATTATTTACAAATGGCAAACTTTACTTTAGTTTTCTTGATTAGTGCAAAATCAGTAAGTAGGGGAACATATCTATATAGGATTGAAACTGACAGGAAAATTCAAGCATAAATTTTTATATGCCCCAATAAATGTATCACTACAAGGTTGTTCTTTGTGATTTAAAAATGCTTAAATAAATATGTTGGAAATAGAGAATACTTACATTTTAAGTGTATTGGTTTATTTATTGCACAATTTACATATTTAAGTCTGTTGGTTTTGGTCCACCATACATGCAGCCCGCTAGTAGAAAATAAATCATTTGGATGCCATTTCTCTGTTTGGTAAAAATAGTACAGCAGATAAGACTAAGTATAAGTGTCGATATCTTTTATGGAAGTTACCCGCCTTTGATTTAGTCATACAATTATCTTATAATTGCTTATCTTTAATGTGCCATGATGTGCTTTAATTTTCTTGTGAATATGCTGATACGAACACATTTTACTACTGAGGGACAGAAAGAATCATTCTATCCAAAATACAAACATGGATCTGGCGCCTACCAAATCTATACTTTCACAGTGAAACTAAGCATCTGGTTCTTCAGCAGCACCACCTGTACAATTTCTGTTTTCTGCTCATTTTGCATAATATTTTCTTTAGTTACTACCGTAACCATAGCAGCAGGTTGATTGTTACGGGTTCCTCCTTCTTTCTGCTCTAATTGTCAGTTTCAGTCTGGCTCCACCATAACCTGTGTAATCGGCCACATTGGCCTCTAACGCCTTTACAGCTAAACGGAGGGAGGTGCACTGGTTTGCTTCGTTACCTGACTGTTTATCAGCTGATTGATATTTTCCTGCGTTGATTTGTACTGCAGCAGAGCTTTGCGTGGTGCAGCAGCTCAGCTCAAAGTACTCACTCAGACCAACAGAACCCGGTCACCGGGCTGTCCCACAAGCTAACAGCTAGCGTTAGCGTATGTTGTCCAGGTTTACTACTTCACTGTTGCACAGACAGGAGCTTTACTGACCTTTTTACGTTGCTCTCAAACATCCATTTTGTACTGTTAGCTTAGCATGTAGCACTGTTAAGCATGGTTTCTTTCCTGATTACCTGCTTTATAAGAAAGTTCCTCCGTACAACACTTTTGTGTTGTCTTGTTACTAAAGGTCTCGTGTTTTCCTGGCTGTACTCGACATGTTAGGCTGAGACATACCAAACCGTCCGCTCTGACAGATCCGTACAGATTCAACTCAACCATCACTGTTTCACTTTATCTGTTTTCTGTTCTTCTGAGCTCCTATCGTGGGTAAGTAGACTGATTATTAAAATGTTTTATTGATGATATATTGAACTGCGTATTTACAGATTAACCTATATGGGGACCAACCTGGCCAGAAATTGGATAGTCTACCTTGCAGTTCAGAGATTTTATTTTGCATTTTCTCCAAAGCAGACGGTTAGTCGCTGTGTCCTTGGGCAAGGCACTTCACCCCCATTGCTGTGTAACTGTTACTTAGACAGACCAGAGGTTTGCTTTGGTCAGAGCTACGCAGACAGTAGCGTAGAACGCAAGCGGTCTGCCTGGCCCCATTTATTTTAACCAGAGGTAATTGCCGCGACTTCATACGATCCCGATTTTCCGTCGGAGTGGACGCCAATTCAGATTTGGTGCGTCTCGGCCTTAGGAGAGTTTAAAACTTCCAGCAGCAGATCGTTGCCGAAACGAGCGGCTGCAGGGAGCCTGTGTTGTTGCAGCGCTGCGGTTGGAAGAAGTGCGACAGACGGGGGAAATGTGAATGGGTTGGTCAGTTTATATCCATTCTGATGCAAATCCGTAACTTTAAATAACTCATTTTTTTAGTATTGATTACATTGAGGTATCAATTATTCTGACAACCCTAGTGCCCGTTCTCCTGACCTTTTTATTGTAACTTTTTCTAGAACCCGGTACTCATGATTATAATGGTAAGAAGGACTGAGAACTTACCGCATGCTCAAAATCAGTGGACATGCCCATGCTGAGCTCCACATCCTCCATGGGCAGCTTCAGAGAGTCACAGACCTCCTGCCGCCGACTCAACAGCATCTACCACACAATTCACAGCCCAGTCTTTAAAGGCAAGGCAAGTCTATTTACATAGCACTGTTCAGTAACAAGACACATTCAAATGGTTTATTGCACATTAACATGTAGTCACAACTAGTTTTTGGTTGTTTCACATCAATAACAACACAGCATGAAATGTTTCAGGGCAACAGTACTTTCAATACAAGCAATTGAAAGTAGATTTCACTGTGGCAATTGAAAAATATTTGATTAATCTCAATGTAACTAATACTATAGGGATTTATTAAAATACCTGTAAGTACATTTTACAGTGCCATGAAAAGTAATACAGATTTTCCTTTTTCTTTTTCACAATTAAATCTTTCAGATCATCCAATAAATAAATAAAACAACCTGAGTAAATAAAAAATGCAGTTTTTAAATGATATTTATTTATTAGGGGGAAAAGGTTATCCAAACCAAACTGGATCTTTGTGATATTATGATTGTTCCCCTTGATATGTCATCATATACTTGGGATTAGCCACATTTTCATTGTTTCATCAGTTACACCCAAGCCTGAGTATTGCCTGGCCTGCAGAAACAACAAATCACTGGAACAGAACCCATCTGACTACATGAAGCAGGCCTAAAGACATGAAAACACAACACATGATGGCACGTCATGCCCTAAGCATTGACATCTCTGCCTTTCCTAGACATTAGGCCTGCAGTAAACCCCAGATGGAGACAACAGGGAACAGTGGAGAACCTTTTCAGGAGTTGCAGGCCTTCCAAACCTACTCCAGGAGGTGATCAACAACTCATCCAGGAGGTCCAAAACAAACTAAGAGCATCTGAGGCCCTGCAGGCGTCTTGCCTCATCTAAGGTCAGTGTGCATGATTCAACAATAAGTCAGAGACTGGGTAAAATGGCCTCCATGGGAGAGCTTTAAGGCTTTTAGCTACAACGCACCCGGACATCGATCCAAACCTCACCAGCAAGTCCTCCTCTGAATGGCTTCAAGAACAACAACTGTGTCTCCACATGGAGATGTCAAAAAGCTGCAACACGTGAACTAAAACACGTGTAGTTTCATTAGTTAAAGAACTGCCTCTGGCCTCTGCTGGTGACCTCTGCATTGGAAGCATTTTACTGAAGAGGCAGTCTGATGGCAGCCAGCTGAGTGGGAGGCGTCACACAGCCCGGCTGGAAGCTGCACCCACCCATACGTTCTACGTTCTGTCCTGCCACAGTGAACATCAGCGTTTAATGCTTTCTAAACAGCTGTGGATGAAATTGTTAGGGAAGTCCCAGACAACTAACTTCATGATATACGGAGCTTTTAAGGGAATTCCTGCATCAACATTTCCCTGCAAGGGCCTCACAGAGGAAATGGTACATGGCAAATCTATTTTGTGTCATTGGTTCATTTTAAAAAAAAAATTCTGGCCACAAACTGAAAGGCGTTGGTCTGTGAATCAGGCCGGTTCCTCAGTACTTCCAGTGGTGCTGGAGTCTGAGTATTTTTTGTCAATTGCTTTGCTTTTGTAATCATTTAGACCAGGAATTGGTCTGCTGACCATCAGGGTGAGTACTGGAGGTACTTGAAGGTTGAAAGTAATCTGTGTGAAGGGAAGAACCTGGGAGGACACACCCAACACACGCAGAGGGGACTTTAATTTCTCTCTGGCCTGGGAACACTTTGGGATCCCCCAGAATGCTCTGGGGAGTGTTGCTGGAGAGGGGGGTGTCCCGTTTCCCTCCTCAACTTGTTACCCCCACCGCCAGATTTCAGATGATTGACAGATTAGCTGATGGACAGACTCTAAAAACACCAGCTGAGGAGCTGAAGAAATGTAGTAAAATGTCTCAGAGGATTTCTAAAATCAGCTGCTAAGAAAACAGTCAGTATAAACCAGATTAGTGTAATCCTGACGCCTGCTGACCTCCGTAACTTGTGTTAATGAGTACCAAAGCTTATTGTTTCTTAGAAGTGAACGGATCTTCTTTGGGGGTCTGTACCTGAAAGTCAGGGTTGGGGCCCAGTGTGAGGTCGTAGCCATACCGACCGATGGTCATGAGTCCTGAGAAATGCAGGCCGGAGCACTGAGACACGATGTGCTGCACCGTGTTGACCGTCTCCTCCGGCGGCAGGCCGTGTTTGTCTGAAAGCAACATGTAGCACCCGTGGTCACAAGCGCCATCGGGCAGCACGTCTCTTTTGATCGGCGACACTCACTCTGCTCTCCACTGGTGTTGACCTGCACCATGACCTTTAACCTCTGGCTGCTCGCTCCCCGGAGGCGCTGCCACGAGCTGTTGACCCGGTCGGCCAGTTTTGCCGAGTCGATCGTCTCCACGAGGAAGAGGTTGGGAACACCTGGAGGCGGAGAGAGGACCCTTGAAGGATTTCACACCCATTGCTAACGCAGGAAAGGCCGGCGGAGCTGACGTCACCCACCCAACAGCTTGTTGACGTTGTTCTTCTGCAGGTGGCCGATGAAATGCCACTTGATTTCCGGACACGACTCCAAAATCTAGACGGGGAGAGAGAAGGAACTCTGTAAAAACGAACGAGGTCACGCTACGCCCTCCGTCCTCTGAGACGTGCCGACCTACCACAGGATCCGACGCTTTGTCCACGAGCTCATTGACCTGGACGGAGAGATGAAGAGAGGTCAGCATTGCCGTCAGCTCCTCGATGGCTGCCCGGCGTTCTGTACTCACGTAATTTTCTCCAAAGTTGCGTTGTCCTTGTCTGTAGGCCTCCACGATCATCTCTGGGGGTTTGGTCTTGCTGACAGCTACGAGGCGGGGCGGCACGGCCGGGAGCGTCTGAGGGAGCACACAAACCAGTCATCTGAGTCAGCAGGTAGACCGACGCGGTTAGAGAGATGAAGCAGCTGTTCTCTTCCTGGCCTCAGAGGTTTGTTAGAGAACATTAGAGACCAGGGAACCCAGCAGATGAGTGAGGTAGAACGTTGTGGCGTCATTTAAAGCAAGGTTTCAACATCAAATCATTGTCTGCAAACAGAAAGCGTATGGCACAACCGCACGGCTTCCAAGATGTGACCGTGATTCTGGAGGAGCAGCAGAGAGCGGCAGTTCAGGTGGGACCGTTAGTCGTGGACTCTACAAACGTGGTGCTTAACGGGAGAGTGCCAAGAGGAAGGGAAGTGCTGAAAGAAATCCATATAAAGTTGTTTGCAGTTAGACAGAACCCACGTAGGAGATACGCTGGTTAGATGCACCGAACATACCATGCCCACTGTGGAACATGGTAGTGGCAGCATCATGCTGGGGAGATGCTTTCCTCCAGCGGGGAGTGGGAGCTATATACAGAACGACCTTGGAAGAACGCCTGTTAGAGGCCAGGAAAACGGGTGAGACTGGGGCGGAGGATCGACACACAGCAGGGGCTACAAAGGAATGGTTTCATTAAAACACACTCGTGTGTTAGAATGGTCTAGTCAAAGTCTAGACCTAGACCCTATTGGGAATCTGAGGCAAGACTTAAAAGAAATGTATGTTTATAGACTATCTGCATCCAAGAAAACAGGGCAAATAATTCAGCCAGAAGGTACAAGGTGGAAAACTCACAGATAGAACCCAAAAAATTGCAATGCATGGAGATTCCACAAAGACTGAACGTGGGCCAAAGAGAAATGCACACCACACTTTTCAGATTTAAATTTGCAAAAGAGTTTAAAAACATGCAACATTTTCCTTTTAGTCCATCTTTATGTGTGACGTTGTGCTAGTCTATCAGATAAGATGCTCTAAAGGCGGGTTGGGACAAAGCAAAGCGTGAAGGCAGAGCAGCGTCTTAAATGATACAGCAGAGCAGGGACGCTGTGGCACATCACCGCCAGCATGGCTTGGCTTATATTTAGCACCTAGACGCTGGGACATGTGGGGGACAGTGGGAAGCTGTGGGCCAGCCATTAAATGAAACCTTCCAAAGGTTCTTCCAGACCATGTTATCAGAGCTGATATGTGGTTATCTACCTGACTAGCTGTTGTTTTTAATCAAGAAGCAACTAAACTGTCTGACACACTGTATGTCGACACAACACTGGTTCACCCCTCGCCTTTTTCTGCCTTGACGATTGGAGAAAAAGTCTTCAACAGCTTAATTGGGCCCAATGAAAAGCACTGATGGAGGTCAAATAAAAAGATTAGAACAGGGTCTGGCTGATCTGAGGCATGCTGCCAAAAACATCAGGGAAGGATCAAGGTGTCACTTTTGAACGGCCATCATTCCCAGAGCTGGCCGCCTGCCGCTACCGTGCCCTGGTCGCGTTAACGCAGGAAACGACGCGACCGAAGCGGCCATGCAGCGCTGTCACTTTAAATCCTGCATCGTGTTATGAAAGTGCTGCCAGAGGCTCGAGTGCCTTCCATCCAAAGGTTGAGATGTTTGGCAGCCTTGCATAAATAACCTCACGTCTCTCCAGCGCCTCGCTTCTTTCCCGGTCGCCGACGCCGGAGCATCAGAGACGGCGCTGCCGGCCTGCGGTTACCTTGGGCCGCCGCGCCGCCGCCTGCTTCACCCGCTCCAGCACCGACTGCACCGCCTTCCCAACCTCCTCCGACATTGCTACTTTCCACATAGCGTCAAACGGCTACGAAACACTACGCGGAGGAGACGCGACGTCGGTGACGTCAATCCGCTTTCAAAATAAAAGTCCAGCTGGAGGACGGAGGAGCCGGGTGGCGCCCTCTCGCGGTCAACGCGCAGAGTTTCAGGCCTGGGAAAGGCGCGCCATCTTTGAAGTTCATTATGAGGCCTGTCCACACATAGACATAATATATATGTCTATGTGTCCACATGCAAAAGATGCAAACTGTAGGTCTGGCCAAACGTTTTGAGACTAATATATAAACTCCTTTCTGAAAGTTTGCTGCTTCAGTGTTATCATCCTTTCACATTTCTAAGACTTTTGTTTGGCTTTTGTTAGACTTTATTAACGTTTGTTTTATTGAGAAATACTTTGTGATGAAGCAGCATTTCTCCCTTAGAGATTTCTCCTCTTTTTGCTTTTTGTAATGTTTTCAGATCTTCGGCCTTATTTCAATACCTGACTAGGATAACCTGAACACAAAGCCTTTTATAAATCATAATTTAATTCACTAAGAGAAACACTGCTATCCAAACCAACCTGGTCCTGTGTTAAAAACGAACTGCCCCCTTAACCAACAGTCTGTGCTGCCCTTGGCAGCAACGACTGCGATCGGGCCCGTAATCGCGTGGACAAACTTTGACCCACTCTTATTCGCAGAGTGTTTTTAAATTCAGCCACATTCCGACATGAACATGTCGGTCATGCTGCTGCGTCTAAGTCCAAACTAAGGTCACTCAAAGTCTTTGAGACGCGGACTTGCTGGTGTCCTTCACATCACTGTTCTTTAGTGACCCGCTGTAACTGAACCGCACCTGAGCTTAAAGCCACAAACTGATGGTCAGATATTCTTTTAAGGGTTTTCTGCTACAGAGCAGATTTCATGGTTTAGTTACAGCAAGTCGTCCAGCTCCTGAGGAAGCAGAGCACCGCACCCAGATTATTGTACTACAGCCATGTTTGACTATAATGTTCCTTTTCTATAAGGCTGTGTTAGTTTCCCACTTACCTATCTATATACACACAACTTCCAAAAACTTCATGTTTCATGTCACCTGTTCAGAGGATATTTTACCAAAAGTCTTGGGGATTAAAAATGTGAGAAGGCCTTTTTTTCTCAGCCGTGGTTCTGGCCTTACATTTCTCCCATGGAGGCCATTTTTGCCCTGTCTCCTTCTTATCACTGAGCTCAACTGAGGCAAGGAGGTCTGTGGTGCTTTTTATGTTCTGGGTTCTCGTGTGACTTCCTGGGTGTGTGGTCAATGCTTTCTGGGAGTGATATTGTTTTCAACAGTCGTGGATAACGTTTCTCACTGTGCTTCAGTGGACTCTCAGAGCCAGACGAATGGCTTGTCGATCCCTCCCAGACACATACAAGCTTTGGCTCGACGCATGAAGTGTTGCATTTTCAGATCTTTTAGCTCGCTTCATGTAGTTCGCTTTTAATTCCATGATTTCTTGTCGTTTCTACAGGTTTGGCAAAAAAAAAAAAAAAAAAATCATGCTGTGGTCTAGCTAATGACATTAAATGCAGTAATTTTAAAAAATGTGCTAGATGACTGATTTACGTTGGAATAATTTTACACATGGCTAGGTTGGTATATGATCTGAATTTATTTAACGCCTTTCCAGTCACTCCAGCCACTCAAAAGCCGCATCACCCAGTCGCACTTACAGATGTACACATTCATACACTGATATTCAGACTGGGAATTGATTGAGTGTTAAATCGCATTTTGAAAGAAGCTGCTCTTTATCGCTGTGTATGAACCGGCCAAAGCATTCTCTCCTGTTGCAGCTGCAGCTAGTTTACGTCTGAGCAGATTGTTTTTGTCTTGCTGGGAGCTGGGGAATTTTCAGAAGACGCTAGAAGGGGCCTCGGTTGGAGGTTCAGTTTTTGGTGTAAACATTCTTATCCCAATAGTTACAGCAGTGCTCATTACAGCCAACCTGAAGTTTCTGAGGACCTTCCCATGAGAAAGTGGTGTGACCTCTCTCATAGATAACACTGGTATTCAAGGGAGTTCTTTCCTTTTGGTCTAGTTAGAGCAGCTGGTACAGATGGGTGGAAGCTGAGAGCTTTTTAACATTAAATTCTCTTCGCTCCTTGCAAGGATCGATAAAAGTGCATATTGAGTGAAAATCAGTGATTTCCTTCTTGTTAACTAAGATCTTTTTTTATATAAGTGCCTTGCCTAGGGGTGAACCAACAAGAAGAGGCTGGATTTGAATTCATAACTTTTACATAGTAAGACTACTATTCTACTCCAATTTTATGATCCAAAAAGTTATTGTCAGAAAAACTAAATCATAAGAGTGTAATGAGCTAATGTGTACAGTATTTGACATCAAGTCTAAGGTGTTCACCCAGACACCAACTGCCAAATAACCTCTTCTTGCTTTATCAGTGCTTACTTGACAAGTTTTATTTTCTTGTTCACCCACTTTCTGGGGATTCAGATGTCGGGAGTTTCCTGGCCATGAACCAACATTTAAATGTCTAGTTCCTCAAAACAGTTTTCACTTTTGACTAGGCTCTTATTCATGCTGGAAGACGCTCATCAGCGGATTGCTCCAGGGAAAATTGTTCATTCATGGCAGCTTTTTCAGGAATATATTCTAGACAACTGCTCTATTTTCTATCCTTTTTGACATGGGTCAAGTATCCAAAGGTCAGCACCTAGGTCTGTGTAGAAAACAGTCCCACCCACCTTCTGTAATTCCCAACCAAGCTCTGCTCTGGTGGTGACCCCATCCTTTAGGTCAATCTTCCCAAAGGTTTTGGGAATGAGACACTATTAGGATTTTCTAATGAGCTCTGAAGCTTTCCTACCAGCAACCGAACCTCTTTCAATGACAATATATTTACCGGTAAAACCCTTCTGATTACAGTTGAGCATTGTTTAAAAACTATTTTAAACACTACTCCCTCTTTAAAGTGACCGTTCTGTTCTTCTAATTCAATTACAGTGAAAGAGTGATCTAAGCTTGTCTGTGTCTGCTGACTTTTCCCTTAGATCACTGAAATTACACTAGCAGCTCATTCTGTGGTAGGGCTGAGACACTGTCCACATGTATTAACCATTGAAAAATGCATTCATCTAATAAATATTCATTAATAGAATTAAAATAGTCAAGACAGGAACGTTTTTCTTCTTCCAAAAAAATAAAAAAAATATGTCAGTATGCAAACTTTTGGTCTATCACTGTGCAACCTCAAATCAACAAGAACCTCTCAGCCATGATTTAAACACTTGAAAAAAACAATGAACTGCATCTGATGATGACGCAGCAATAATGTAAAGGGAATTTTTGGCCCCCTTTTGTTTACATTGCCTGATTTGTCTAAGTTTATGTTATTTCTTGAGAGCCCCCCCCCCCCCAAGGTTCTACCACACTATTGTATCGTGATTTCCCAGACAGAGGGTCATTTGTGCTGTGGCCATAACTCTGCAGCTTAAAGTTCTGAAAGCACCAGCTCTTTCTCCAATATTTACGCAACACTTGTATGGACAGCGGGGTTTTCCCGTTCAGCTACACAAACCTGGTAAATACATCTGGTCTGTAGGATTTGTGATTTTAAAAAAACTTTTCAAATGCAAAAAGTCCCAAAAATCAGGAAATAATCCACACAACTAATACGGTAAAACTATTTCATGGTTATTGGATATTTTACCACAAAGTACAGTTACTCAAACAAATAGAAAGAAACGTTTGATTTATTTCCATTAAATCACAAAAACGCATTCATGCAAAACATCCAAATGAACAGAAACTAACCAAAGTACAACTATGGTGGCTGTCTAACAAAGAAAGAACAGAATGGAAAACTGTAGCTCCTCCTTTCCACCATCCTCCTCTCTTCTCATACTCTCTCCAGGGCCTCCAACATGATGATGCTGTTTCCTCTGATAACCTGCAACAAAGAAAAACACGTCCCAATTACCAGGACAGACCAACTCTAAAACAAACATCAAATACTGTTTTCTATTTAAACTAATTACAGTTTATCACAGCTTAAACACTAAAAAGGCCAACAACATGGCACATGTATGTAATATTTGACATGATTTTCAACTTCCACATAACTAGAGTCAACTTAGCATGTAGAGCAGTGGTGAGCAATGTCGCTCTGGTTTAATTTGTGATTCACTAAAACAGGCTGGCAGTTTTCATTTTATTTGCTCTGATCCGTCTCTAAACACATCAAACATTTTGATACAGGACCACTGGTGTTGCCTAGCAACATTAACTACAGATCAGTGCAACTCTAGTTGCCTGGTTAGGCAACAGCTGTTTGTTAAATCAAGACGATTTTCCATTGTATCTGAAAGCCCCAGGCGGGTTTCTCTACAAAGTTAGCCATGTGCTTTAGTTTCACAGGTTAAAGGTCTTGGTCTGAGGCAGGACTCTCCCCAGGATTGCTGACAGGGCAGGTTGTGTGCAGCAGGGCATTCTGACACCAGGCGCAGTAAAAAGGAGAGTGTACAGATTTAAGGTTTATACCGTTATTTGTCCCAAAAATAGTTATAAGATGTTTTTAAATGAGAAAGAACTCAAAACTTTGTCTGTGCAGTCAGTTCAGCAAGATAATGAGCATATTTGAATCCGTTTTCAACATGTTTGTAGCAGAGGAGCTCCATTTACAGGCCGGTTTGGAAAAATGACTTGGAACGGCCCCTTAAGTCGGTATTACACGTTGGAAAGGCGGTGCGTCAGAATGATCACTGAGGTACTGACCACCATGCCGATGGTGTTCTGTTGACCTCCAGGTCCCATCTCCAGGCTGTCGTCCACCACCAGGTTCATGAATGGGTCGAACCCTCGTAGGATGCCCTGCACGTGTCTGCCTCCATTCAGCTTCACTAGAAACACACACCAAATCTGTCAGAAGCTTTTTACACAACATGAACACCACAACGAACAGGGCAGAAACAAAACAAAGAGCGTAGCTGGTTACACCAGCACAAATTCATTTAGTGGACAAACGTTCAATTATTTAGTCTACATGTCCTCCAGGCTTTCTGATCTCTTGGAGAGGCCATCAAGGTCTTAATTAGAATAAATCATTTCACAAGGTGAGTCCTTTGGGCTGCACCCTAATTCAGGGGTCCCCACAGCAAGTCGTTTCAACCGGCCCACAGACTTGGCAGATTGTTGGGCTTATGGTGGACGCCCGGCTATTTGATTATCCATACTGATCCAGACCTGGAAAACAACTAATTCATGATCCTTTTTTTTTTTTTTTACCCTGCATAGGACCCCTTAAGTAAAGATACTTAAATACATTTTTGTATTTCTAAACCTGTTATTCAGCTGGTGACTCTACAATGAAACATGGGAATTTTTACGAGTGTGTGTGATTTTTGTTATTCGTTATTAGATCAGGCTTAGATCTAATAAAAACAGTAATTAGAACGACCTGACTCAATATAGATTGCTGCAAATAGAACTACAGCTTTCACGATAAACCTAGTTGATCAACTTACAATAAAGCTGTTGAAACCAGTACCTACAGTAGAGGTGCTTTACATTACCGCTACTGTTAGAACAGCTCAAGTGACATTTATCATTTACTTTACATTCATTGACCTCAAAATGCCACAACAGACACAGCAGATACTAAAACATAACTTCGGAAAAATGAGGATTGTGTAGGTTCAGGAAGTCATCAACTGTGTAATCGTATGTCTCCCCGCTGACTTTTTGGTTTATCATTGAGTGAAGTAACCAGAGATGGGCAGACTAACGTGAAACCCTACTTAAGACAAGCGATGCTTCAAAATTATATTACTTAAGCAGGAGGAAAAAGTAGCTGGAGTAAAACTAGTAGTAACTAGTCACCAGCCCGCTCTGCCACCGGCATGCTACAAGCGAACACTTTAAACTCCTCAGTTTAATCAATGTGTGTAAATCAGATTTAAAACAGACTCACGGGAAAGCTTCTTGTCCATAAACCTGAAAAAAAAAAAACACATTTCAGTTACCGAAGATCACAATCAAGACAGTGCATCCAACATTGCTAATGCTAGCCTTGTGCCATTGAAAACAATGCACCTGAGCTAACACGCTCCTTCACTTTCAAACAAGAACAAAACAGAAGGAATAGCCTTCACACGTCGTGTTAAACACGAGGAAACTTACTTCTTCAGCTCTGGTGGGTGGGCTTTGCTCATTTTGTCTTTAGTTTCTGAAAGCCTGCGTGCTATCTGATCGTTTGACAAAGCCGCGGAAGGAAAGCGTGCGATCAACCAGCGACCGGAAGTTTGAGGCTATTACAGGCCCACAGCGCCCCCACGAGGCCAGGAGGAGCGAGGAGGTAAAATCCTTGGAAGTGGTGTAAAAACGTTAAAACGTGCTCTGTGAGGAATATGACGCCTATTCATAACAAAATGATATAAATTGTAGAAAAGGTTAAAAACAGCTCAATCAGAAATCAACACTCATCTTAATTAATCTTTCAGTATAAAAATTACAACCAAATCTGGTTTGTGTGATATCAAATAAATTCAGTTATGTTCAATTCATTTCTACAAATTCTTATGGAGCCAATTCACAGGAAATGTAATCTCAAGGCATTTTGCAAGACATTCCGGTCCAGTTAGACCAAATAATTCAAATCAACGTATTTCAAATACAAATGTTTGCAGTCCAATTCAATATAACTATAGTTAAAATTGAGAGGAGAATGAAGAACCTGAAGGATGGACATCTTTGAAGGTCAAAAAAAAAAAAAAAAGGGGGGTGGGTAGGTGGGTGGGTCATCTACACAGTGATTAAAATATTGGAAGGAATCTCAAGAACATAGTGTACACAGCTTTATTGTGCAGCACAATGATAGCGTTGTTGGCTTGCCACAATAAGACAAGGCAACTGGTGTTGTCCCAGTGTGGAGTCTGTCTGCATGGAGTTGGCATGTTCTCTCTTATAATAATAATTGAACTTTATTGATCTCACAATGGAGAAATTCACTTCTGCATCTTAACCCATCCCCTTGGGGAGCAGTGGGCTGCCACTGTGTGGTGCCTGGGGAGCAATTGGGGGTTAAGGGTCTTGCTCAGGGACCCAGAATGGCAGCTTGTGGGAGTTGAACTCAGAACCTCTGGGACCAAAGCTCTGTGCTCTAACCACTAGGCCACCACTACCCACTACTGCACCACTACCCACTTATGCATGCGTGGTTGGGTTCTCTCCAGGTACTCCACTTCCTACCAGGCCAAAATCGTGACCTAGGTCAAATGTAAGGTCTTTCTAACTTGCGCTGAAGTATGACTGTGTATATGTATGGTTCTTTTGTCTCAATGTTGCCCTGTAGTGGACTGGCAAGCTGTCCAGGGTGTACCCCGCCTCTCCTGCTGGAGATAGGCATCATATAATGCAATGCAAACATGTGTGATCTATCCAGCTACTGGAAATAAAATAAAAATGTATTTTTTTGCCATGTCAAGATTTAATTGGGAATAAATGCTTCTGGATGACATTTTGGCAATAAACCACCTTAGACTTAGACAACTTTGTCATTTTGTATGTACAGAGTGCATAGAATAAAATTTGGTTGCATACAGCTTTTGACAGTGTGCCTTTTTACTTTCTAACCCTTTCTCTATTCTGCATTGAGCATCAAGTATCACCAAATATAATATAGCGCATGGAGAGGCAGGTTGAGTAGTACTTTAATAATTAGTTAACACTTACTGCAGGAATTGGAAGGTGTTTTGCAATGGGCACCTTGCATAGTGATAGTACAATGACTAATTCGCAGCATGTTGTACAGCCTAACTGTACACCAGACTTTTAGCTTGATTCACTTTCTTTAAGGAGCTAATGTCGCCGTACCCTGTTTCCCAAGGCCTTTGGGAAAGAAATAGGCCCAAAAATGATCACAGATCCTCCACCACATCCAACAATGGGGATGAAGAGCTGTTGCTGAGTCTCACCTGACCAGAGTGCAGAGGTCCAGTTTAAATCCAAACAGGGTTTAGCAAACTCCCCATGCTTACATGTGATGCTGCAACAGAAAAGGGATTGTTTGTTTGTTTGTTTCCTGGTATCACTCCCAAACTGCTTCGCACATAGACAACGTCTAATGGCCCTTATGAAGACCCTAAGATGGCACTCTCTCTGAGTTTTAGTAATTTTTTTTAACTTCTTACCATCCCGCTCACAAGTAGTAGTGAAAGAATCGGGTCTCGGTCACGTATTAAACCACAGGGAGATAACAGCTCAAGGATTACTAACAAGTTCCTAGAAACTCTGGACTTAAAATGTATACATTCCAAAGACATTTATTTTAGTGATTACGTGTACCAATAATTATTGCCTGAATGAATAAAAGTAGTCACGGTAACGGCTGGAGTTTCCTAATAGCCCAGCAGCCATCAGTTCTGGGGGAGAAACTGAGCCTTTTATTTCTTTTCTAGGTTTATTACTGTAAATTCCCTTTGTTTAATACAGTAGATTTGGTATCCACAGATTATCTAAGATTAAACCCAGATTATTTAAATAGAGTTATTAATTGCTGAATAAAGCATGATTAGATGTTATGTTGAGCAAAACTTCAGAGAAAAAGGGGCTGGTCTTAACTACAGCTCAGTCTGACATTATGCCATGGCACAGAGAGATTGATTTAAGGTACCGGTGCATATTAACTGGCCAAGTGTTTTTGAATAAGTCTGTCCAACTACATGAGGCCAGCCATGTTAGAGCAGAACGAGCTCACCATCAAATCTTAGAGACATTCTCACCAGGAGGGAAAAAAAAAAAAACAAACAAACAAAAAATCTCTGCTGTAAAGTTTTTATTCTGTCATCTATAAAGAAGTAGGAACCAAAGTATATAAAAAAAACAAAAAAAAAAAAAAAACACACCAAAATGTTTAAAACTTAATCATGTTGAACATTTTCACAGTAGCACCCTGAAAACGGTAGCTGGACACCTCAAAAGAAAAGAGAAAATGCCAGTGGGTTCATCAAAGCGCACTTATCGAGTGACACAGACACCGAGGAGCTGCTCTTAATCCACGGTTGCATAGGTGAGACTTCAGCCAGCTGGACAAATGAAATGAACTAAAGACGCAACACATATTCCCGTGAACGTTGGGGACATTGTGGGAGCGAGGGCAACAATAATGCAACTTTATAATGGCAAAAAAAAAAAAAAAAGGAATCTGAAAACAAGCCACATGCTCTCAAGCAGCTGCAGACCTCATCTGCTAATGAATGGGCCGTGAAAAAGGGAACTAAACCAAAGCCAGTGATTTTATCACCAGCTCCACTAAACCTAAACCTCCACTAAAAGCTGGATCGTAATCAGGAGCATTTCTTCAGGCAGTCGCTGTTTTGCTTTGAACCCCTCAACACACAGCGGCAGCCTGGAGACGCTTCTAGTGAAACGCTGTTACACAATCTAAACATTAGATAGAAGTTTTGTCCAAATTAAAGTGGTATATACTGGGTTCCACCCACTGAACAAAGTTGGCACAGAACCTGCATCAAACATTTAAAGGTTACACATTTTGGGCATCAGCTGCTGACAGAATTCAAACCCACTCCACATCTTCGCTGAACATAAACGCCGTGATCAGATAGTTCTGGTCAGATGGGCCGAGGCCATTTAAAGAGACGCAGGAAGCATTACGTCTCCCTGAAGGTGTGCCCACTGGCCGCCATCTTTCTCCTTTCCACCCGAACCAAGTAGTGTGCTGAGAGGCGAAGGGCGTCGGGCCCAGACACCTTCAGACCTAAAACTATGCACCATCAGCATAATTCTGACCCTGTGGTACGCCTCACTGACCCGCCATTCATACATGGCCAGTTAGAGTAATTATTGGCCACCTGCAGGGAGAACCATACATTATACACTGCAGAACACGTTACCCTTCTTAACTAAAGTACTTGAAAAATGTGTTGGAACATCTCACATGTGATTTAGCCAGACTGAATCACAAATAGTTTGTCTCCTCAAAACAGAAGGACCCTGTTGGTTGAGCCTGTTCTACGCAGGAGGCAGCACGCCCCGATGAATGTGTTCAGATTCAGCAAAGGCAAACAATATATTTGACTGAAGAAGAAAAAGCCACGAGCAGATGGGTAATATTCATGGTAGTGTGAACAGAAGCATTAAGAACAGAAGCACTACTCTTAGGTTTCCAACACAGTTGTTCAGAAAACACAGATCTGGTTTTGATTGCCGTTTCCAATGTGTTCCTGATCCGCTTAGTGAACATGGTCCCGTTTTCAGAGGCTCTGATGGACCTCAGTGGTCTACTGAGAGAAAAACAAAGAACAGAAAAACACGCCACATGGTTACAGGAGTTCCTTCAGACCTGGATGATATGTTGGTAGGTTAACATTCAGTCATCAGCTCCATGATTACATTTCAGCAGGCTCTCATACACCAAACTGACACATGATCGACACCCTGACCGGCACAGAACCCAACTCAGCTGAGCTAACGGTGCAAAATGGAAACAAAGCAGCATAAAGAAGCCAGGAGGCGGACCCTCAGGTCAGCTTGGTGTATGAGGGCCCCGCCCATCGCATGCAGAAAGGCAGTCGCTGAGGGCGTGGCACTAAAGGTCAGGCTGTGCTGGCCTGCAGCGGCGGGCCCTCTGACATGCGGTCCTCCTCCACCCTGATGCGGAGGTGCTCCTGACAGTGTTCTAGGAAAGAGTCCAGTGCTGAGAAGCCCTGCTGACAGGGAACACAGTGGTACAGCCTCTGCCTCTTGGAGCCGGGCCCTTTGCACGCGTCCATCTCGCTGCTGCACACGCTGCAGTGGCGCCTCCTCACAGAGGACTGGTGGAGCTCCATGTGCTCCTTCAGCTGCTGCTGCACGGAGAAGACCTGTGCACAGGAGGGGCAGGGGAAGTCGCTCTCCTCCTCCGCCTGCTGCTCTCTGTCAGGGCGAATCAAAGCGCTGTCCGTCTTCTTAGGCCGTCCAGGACCAGGTTTGCGAGTTTTAATCCCCGGCCGCCGTATTTTAGCCACGTTGGGATTGACTTTGACGGGTTGGGAGTCTTTGATGGTGCTGCTTGCGGAGACGTCTTTGTCTTCGGCGGGGGCGCGCCCTTCCTCTGCGTGGCGTTTGCAATGCGCCCTGAGTGACAGGTGATGGAAGAAAACTTTGCTGCATATCTGACACGAATAGGTGCACACTTTTCTGAGCTTCTTGATGGCGGGCCTGGGCTCCCGCCTGGCGCTGTTTTCTCTCCTGTGCTTCTCTTTCCTGTGCATGTACAGTTTAGACGTGCACCTGAAGACCATGTCACAGGAGCGACAGCTTAGAAACTTCTTTTTGGATTTCAGGCTTTGACTGGGCCCTCCGTTAACCTCCACAGTCCTCTCCCCCTCTGCGTCACGCTGCGCTTTGGCGTTTAGCTCCTCCTGGAGGTGGTTGTCCTGAAAGTGCTGCAGCAGCGCCGCTTCGGTGCAGAAGATCCTGGAGCAGATGTGGCACATGCTGATGGTACCGCCGCTGGGACCCGGGGTGTCGGAAAAGTCCGAGTGGGCGGAGTCGCCCTCGGAAACGGGCGGAGACTCGTCGGGGAGGCTGCGGGCGTCGGCGACGTTGGACGGAGAGCCGCTGCAGCTGGCCTGCTGGTGGTGCAGCAGCGCCTGCTTCTGGCTGAAGCTCCTCCCGCACGGGGCGCACGCGTACGGACTGCTGTCCAAAAGGTGCGGCGGCCGCTGAAGCGACTTCTCCGGCGCCCTGCCCGCATTTGAGAGCGGCGTCGTGCAGGGGGCGCCGCGCCGCGTCGACCCATGGCCGCCGTCACGCTGGTGCGAGTCCAGATCACACTGGTGCAGCTGCAAGGACGACCTCAGGGAGAACTGCTGCCCACATAGGGGACAGCGGTGAGGTTTAGGCAGCGCGTTCTTTAGCTCCTGGTGTGGCAGCAGGTCTTTGGCGTAGGGGAAGCCTTTCTTACATTCCTGACAGCCGTACAGAGGCAGGTGGGGGTGGTGGCTCTGGGGCTGCTTGGTGTCGGTGCGCGCGATGAAGCTGGCGAGCCTGGACAGAGTGTCCGTTCTGAAGGCCTCCTGTGACTTGGAAGTGCTCCAGCCAACTCCATCCATCTCCTGCTTTAAGAGAGACAGCAGAAATCTGGGTCAGGACGGTCGTTAAGGAAGCTGCCGTAAGATTTAACACTTGGATCATTTAGGATTATCTAAATCATTTCTATATGTCACGTTGCTGCTGTGAAACTTGAAATTCCCCACTGAGGGACACACAAGATTTAGATTTCCTGCCATCCTCTCTGCCAGAATAACACACTTTATTATCATTATCTGATTTAAAGTCAGAATGTGTTATGAAGCGCCACAGAGAGTGGATGCAACCATCTGCTTTTAACAGACTTTTCTCATGTGTGCTGGAATGGAACAAAACAATGTAAAACATTAACTATGCTCACATTTTATTTACATTCATATATAGGAACACGTCTAACAGCACAACATCGACTGATATCAACATGCATATGCAGCAGCTTGAACCAAACGTATGTATTCACTGGACTAAAAGGTCAGAAAGCAGTCTATGCATCAGTGTCCGTATTCACAAAGAATCCTGCCTGAGACTAAAAGTAGCTCTTAGAGTTTCACCTCAGCGAGACAAAAGGTTTTCACCAAGCATCTTAGCCTTAAGAAGGCTCCTAAAGAGAGAAAAAGAGAGAAAAATGTTGGGAGAAGTGAGGAGGACTTTTAGCGCAGCTAAGAGAGTCTGAAGCAGGAAGATGGTGGAAACAGAGAGAGCTGATTGGCTGATCCACCTACAATTATTAATGTGTAGATAAGATAAACTATCATCTCCCTAGAGGGAAATTATGGACAGGTTAGAGCTGTGGCTCTAGTAACTTTTTTTAAGGATAAATAACAGGAAAATATTAAATAATCATGAATAAAAAGCAAAGAAATGCTCTAGTGGCTAGTTTTTTTTAAATTACACTAAGCCTGTAGGCTTACTGTAGAACCGCGGCTCGGAGTTGAACCCGGGTCAAACATGTTGAGGACTAAGGCCTCTGTACATGGGTTGTGTTACCTGCTGCACCACCAGCGCGCCCCAGGATGTTTATATTTAAAGAAAATGCTCTCAAACATTTTAGAATGGAAAAAATTCCAGATAAATATGTATACATAAAAACAAACTCTTGACAAGATAAAGTGAATTATACACATAAACTAAGGGTTAAAGCAAAAATAATCAATCTGACCAATCATCCCCCACCCCCAGTCAGCCCATATATTCCCGCGGACATCATGCCACGTCAGTTACCTCACTTGCTTATTGTGCAAATTTTAACCAAATCTGGTAGTTTTACAATATGCAGTGACCATTCCTGTCTCCGTCCCACCTTTCAGCTACAGAGCCTTGGCCTCATCCTGGACAGCCTCCTATCCTCTCCTTCACTTTCCACATCCAGAACATCACCTAGTTAACTTTCATCTCTGCAGCATCAAGTTCTTCCTTCGCACTTTTGCTAAACTGGTCCACAGTCCACTTCACAGTTTCAGCTCCCTTCCCTCCCTCCATAAACTGCCACTAGCACAACGACAACAGCTTCATCATCACATCATCTACGCCCCACCTGTACATTAACTCCACTGACTCCCTGCTACCTTCAGTATAAATCAATCTTAAGAACATACAAGGCCAACCACAGCCTTTCAGAAATGTCTATCTATCCAAGTGAATGCAGGTTAAAATATTTGCTATGTTATTTGTATTTTTATTATAGTATTTAGCACCATGTTTAAAAACTGGGGCTTTGTGGTTCCGCACACGGTCAGCCATGGATACAGGTAACTGGATTCTGTGGCTGTTCCACATAGGGGGAGCAGGTCTCAAAGGACCAAATGTGGGACAATAGGATGCTTAGTGAGGGACAATGCGGGACACATAACCAACACTATGATGACGTCATGCATTTTAATTTAACACAGACCGCACATTACAATCATCAGTCTCTGCCTTGCCTGTTAGTGCTCAACAATTAATTATCACAACTCACAAGTTTACAGTCACAAGCCCCCCACGATCCGGTGTTTCGTTGAGCCACGTTTCCCCATCAGATACTGTGGGACATTGTTTCAGTTTGCAGGACAACAGTGAAAAATGCAGGACAGTGCTGCACTGTCTGCTCCTCCTAGTTTCACAGGTAAAGGAGGAGTGCTGCAGAAAAGGCAGTATTTATTATGCACATAAACACGCCTGACAGGTTACGTTTTTTTTGCATCATGACTGATAATCTTCCAATTCTCGTCCGTTTCTCTCGGCCAAGCCTATCTTCACTTATTCTTAACCACAGTCAATGATCGATATATCCGATGACATGGCCACAGGTGGAAATACTATTGATTACAAGAGGGACCAAAGGCGAGAGACACGCTTACAGAGGAAGTTGTTCTCAGATGTTCAATCCGCTGAACTTTGACTTCCTGGTTCACATAAACCCAAAGAAAACCTTTGACCACCACTACTTCCATTCACGCTGTCTGTAGCCAGTTTGAGATGCTCTTCCAAAAGTTAAAATGACGGAACATCGACAAACCTCAGACTGACAGATGTCCGCTTTACAAAGACCCGCCCTACTCTCTTTCTGACTGGCTAATGTCCCGGCTCTGCCAGTTTTCATTGGTTAAGAGCAGTGTCAGTTTAAAATGTTGAATAAAACGTCTAAACAGATGAAAATTAATAATTTTTTTGCTCTCAACTTCTAATTGATGAAAATCTGTCGCAGCGACAGAGAACTTTAACTCATGGTATAGAGGGAAGATATAAAAGAGTTGAAAAACTAGTTGCTGTATTGTACTTGATGTCCGTAGCCTAAATGGTCACCTAGAAGCTAGCTTGTGTGATGCCATCTCCTCTCTGGCTTCTGATCGCTGCACGGAGCACTTCTCACTTTCCAGGCTGGTGCAGAAAAGCTGCGAGACGCGCAGCTATGAGCTACGAAGTCCGCCTCTTCGAATTATGATCCCAGGTCCGATTTGCCTTTCAACACTCCTCTATTCTCCTCCCAGAGCTGTGGGGACAGATGCACTGCTGTCCAGTGTGGATTTCTCCACCTTTTTCTCTTTTTTACGCCGGCCTTTTGCCAAAAATACCACCACTTTATACCAGCGGGCAATCAGAGTAAGAACGCAAGGATACAACGCATAACAGGCCAAACGAAATCATGGGGAGGATGCACATAAGTTGCATTCAAACATTTTGACGCTGTGTGACAATTTAGCCAAGTTTGATCATGTCACACACGTCTGAATCCAGTCTAATCAGTTCATTTCTCTCCATTGATCACATTTGTGTCGTTTCTGACAGTTTCTTGTATCAACCAATCACAGCTGTTAGAAGACAGCGTCACACCTAGCAACGGGGTCGACCACACCTCCTCATTGACATAAACATCTCTGTTGTCTCCTTTTACTCAGTGGCTCTGAGTAATCTGAATCAGTGTGAAGGTAAAACTACTGGGCAGGAATCTTCAGGCTAACATAGAAGCTCTCTGACAATCTTTGTGAATACGGGCCCGGACCATCACCTAGAAAGTATTCATAGAAGGTTTGCTTTTTGACATGCATGCATGCGTTTTATGAATGCGCTCAGTCGCATGCACGAGTGCCCGACAGGACAAAGGGGGGTGCTGTGTGTTAATCTCCATTTCCACTGTGGCTGTGGCTCATATGGCTACGGCCAGTGTCCTGCTGGAAGGGGAAACTTCCAGCCGGTCTTAAGTCTTTTGGGGCTGGTGAAGCGCACAACTGACACTGGCACTTTCGGCGGGTTCTCTCACCTGAGCCGTGGATCTCGGCAGCTTCTCCAGAATTACCACGGGTCTCTTCAACACTTCCCCGAATAACGCCCGCCGCGGCTGTATTGTCTTTTTAGCTGGACGGCGGTGGCATGGCAGGTTTGCAGTTGTGCCATATTGCTTCCACTTATTGACGATGGACTGAACCGTGTTCTTTGGCATGTCCAAAGCACTGGCTATTGATTTACAGGCTAAGCCTGCTTTGAACTTCTCCACAACTTTATCTCTGACATGTCTGCTGTGTTGCTTGATCTTCATGATGCCGTTGTCCACAGATGCTCCCTAACACACCTCTGACGCTTTCATAGAACAGACCAAACGCAGCTTATTCCTAGTTATTAATTGGGTGTCTTCAGAACCCAATACATTGCATTGGATTTACAGGTTTCAGAACCAAAGGGTTGGATAGGCGACATTTCTCCTAATTTAGTCTTCAGGATGAGTTCTTTCAAATAGTATTAGTATGCTCTTGGTCGATCTAGCCCAGTTTCCTTATTCTTCTAAAGAAAAAAAAAAGTTTGGTGTTAATAAAAGGCAAGTAAAATAACCACAACCTGACTAACTACCACTGGGTTTCATCTTGTTATGGACTCTATTCCCCACTGAGGCCAATCAGAAATATCTTGTTCTTAGAGCAGATGGCCAGGCTGGTCCTTCTCTCAGGACAGGGCTGCAGGTTGAGCCTCTCAACAACAACAAGTTCAGATTCCGATACCTTCCCTGCGGATATCTGTGTTTAAGTGTGCACTTCCTTTTTTCCCTGTTACCAAAAACCCGCCGCTTTTAAAACACACTAATGTCAATCTGCGTAGCAGGAAAATATCATAATAAAGCACGACGCAACACATTTGCAGAGTCACGTCCACGATGAAAGCTGGATCTAACTGCTTCTGTTAAGAACTAAACTTAGCTGCAGTGGTCGACATTTGACAGTAGAAGAGGTCTCATTTCCGCCTAGCTTGCTTCTTTACTTCGCTTAGTTTCCCAAAAAGCTGCCAACGTTAAATGTGCTCCGGTTAATTCAAACCTAAACGATCAGACAGCTGCTGAGTGAAAGCCAGCAGCTCCATGTGAGTAAACACAGGCTAGCTCCCTGTGTGCTAGCGTTAGCTCGGCGCTAAGCTGCGCTACCATGGTTCCGCGTTTTAACGGCTCACCTGCACTCTCTCACCCACCCTGAGGGACTTCTGCACCAACGGTCAGCTACAACCACAGCGTGGGCTCGGTACAGGTACTTTCTGACCGCGTGGACCAGAACCGGGGCACTAGCATGACTGCAATGGCCGTGAGAGCAAAGTTTGTAGAGATAACGGAAGTGCGCCAGACCACTAGGGGGAGTTGAGCGCTTCTTCTTCTTCTGGTGGTTTACAATCGGTGTGCATTACCGCCATCTGCCGGACTGATGTGTGCGCCACTAAATATAAAATGTTCATTCTACTTACAAAAGAAATACTTTTAGCTAATTCTGTATATTTTAACCCCTTTACTGTTGCTTTAAGTATATTATGTGACTCAGGCTTACTTAATATATTAATCATAGTTACTAGTATTTGTATTGCCCTTCTCATTTTCTGCATTCTGCTGAAACATGCTGATTACTTTCCCCACAATACGCACAGGCCCCTGACGGGTGTTTTTTATGAAGGTAGATTTTATGAAGGTAGGTTTGTGTCTTTGTTTTTTTCCATTGAAGTGAAGGTGTTTTTAATAGAAAATATTTTTTTGATTGAAGCAACCATTTCTTTATTGAATAATAAAGACACAAATCTACACACTGCATACTTCATATGTTTTCCTATCATTTTTAACCCACTCTTAGACTTTTTAACTCACTCTTTGACATTATTTCTAATAATTACTTTAATTTATCTTTTACTTTTTGTTAACAACCTCTTTACCATATTGTCCCATCTTAAAATCCACTTCAATTAGTATTGGATAGTGATCACTTCTTATGGTTGATTCTTTTAGAACTTTCCAATTACTAAACCTTGCAAGGCTTTCAGATCTCAAAGTTAGGTCTAAAGCAGATTCAGATCAATCTCTGATAATAACGCTGCTACCACTTCTATCATTAAGACAAACCAAGTTCTTTACATCCATTATTTCTTCCACCGCATCTCCATTGGCATCATTACTACAACCCCACAGAGTGCTGTAAGCATTAAAATCTCCACAAGAAATGACTTTCCTTCAATATTTTCAATAAGAACCTCCATTTCATCTAAAGTTTTTTACAGAGTATAAAATTTAATACTTTCATATTTAAATTTTTTGTCCAAATTTCTACAGCTATCCACTCTAACCTTTTCTCTTTACTAAAATCTACATTGTATGCCTTGTTTTATGTAGATTTTAGCAATGCAATGAAGGAAGGATAAAAGGCCAGACTGGAAATCTCAGGAACCCTATTTTTATTTTATCAGGAAGAACATCACCCTGAAACCCCAAAAGCGCCAAGGCTTTCAATCCTTTTACCATCCACTGTTTTCAGTAGACCTTTTAGTCTTTGAAGTTCTTTTCCATGAATAGTTTTTGCTAAGTTTTTCTAGATCCTCTTCTTTCAGAATACCAGCGGCAACTCCATGAGATACTTTATTTTCTATTAGCAATTACCTTCCACAAGCAACTTTTTTATAAAATATTAGCAATCTATATAACTTCATTTTCTGTTCTTCACTTTGAAACAACATATTTCCATCACACAGAACATTCATAAGCTCTAACGCACCTAGCTTCTTTTTCAGATCTCTGGATACCACCTGCCACAGGGCTTAAATTCCTCTTAAATTCATCTGCTCATCTTGTACCCTGAATTTAGGCATTACATTAATTTCCACTTTTTTTTTAATTTTTCTTGCTATTCTGTTTTCTTGCTCTGAACTGTACTCTTCTATGCGTCTCTTGCTATTTTGATTACAAACCTCCCTATCGTTGTCATCCTTCATCTCATTTCCTTTTCCTCTTTGTGACAGCTATCCCAACTGTCACACAGAGACAGGAAGGGTAATGGTTTTCTGTTCTTCCTTAATATTACTCTACATATTGATTAGTGAGTAGTTTAGACTCTTATCTTTAAAATTGGTTTCATTAGTCTGACTCTTTAGTTAACTATTTGCCGTGCACACATTTAGCTAACTTTATTTTTCAGTTCTTTTGGATTTTTTGTTAAATACAACAAATTAAATTAATCTTTTGAGTTACCAGTTTCCTCTGGACCTGCTGATGGACCTCATACAGATGAGCTCCAGCTGATGTCCTTATATGGCTGTCAAACTTCCTCAGCGGGTCGTTCCATTTGTTTGCCAGGGGAAGGGGAAATTTGGCCTTTAGATTATTTTACCATTTCTTTAATGTTTCTTCTCTTTGTAACTTAGTTCAATGCTAAGATTTATTCAATTTAAATATTTAGTAATGTGTTGACCAGTATTTGTTTAAGTTATTGTGTGTTTAATTACCTCTGTGTGTGAATTAGCAGTGGTCTGATCAGCCACTATTTAAGTTCCCCTTATGTCTTGTTTGTTAGGTCGGTTTTGTGCTTGAGTTCTTTGTGTTACTACCTGAGTTGTAGTTTATGTTGACCTCAGTTTTTGGCCCCCAATTTATCATTTTTGAATACTTTTTGTATTTTTGTAATAATAAATTAAGAATATATTTTGAAAATGTTCAACGTCTCTTTGGCTGGTCTATGTAAAACCTTCATATTCTTCCTCTACCTACTGGAGCCCAGTCATCAAAGTTCATATCTTCATCGCCATCTACCTGCATTGTCACACTTCAGCTTTTGCCAGCGACCAAGATTATTAATGGTTTTCTTAGTAAGCTGAAGGCTGCATACTCAGGGCACCCTAACTAACAGCTGTTCAAACAAAAAAACTCATAAAATGCGTCGATAGTTGACCACCAAGTCAAATAGGACCAGACCCTTAGTAAACATTAACGGGATGACTAAAGGAAACTTGGACAGAAGGATAAGGGGTAGGTTTTCTCTTATTTTCAACTTTTCCTCATATTGGCAAAGGTATGTAGAGTTGCCAAAAATTGTAATCAAGTAAGACAAAGCTGGGAAACTTCCCATCCAGCACCTGTACTTTTAGCAATGGTGCCCCCCAGGGGTGTGTGCTCTCCCCACTGTTGTTCTCTCTCTACATGAACGTCTGCACCTCAGGAGACCCATCCGTCAAAGTCCTGAAGCTTGCTGATGGCACAATGGTCATCGGTCACACCAGGGACGGTGATGAGTCAGCCTACAGACTGGAGGTTAATCAGCTGGCTCACTGGTGTAGCCAGAACAGCTTGGAGTTTAACATGTAACAATCTGGCACTAGTGACTAGTCTGAGAGCTGGTTTTATAGTCAGTGGTGCTGGTGGATCTGGTGAAGACTAATGCGAATGGGGCGGAGCTGTGCAAGTGTTTCAGATGAGAATCAGACCAGCACTAGTGCCGAGATCATGACACTCTTAGTGCTGCTTTTAATATTAACGAATGACTGTACATGTTGCATTTCAACAGTATAACAAGATGTGTTGTTACTAATCTGGGGTAAACTGGTGCACCAGAAATATGATTACAGACTTCCTGGTAAGTAGGATGATGTCAACTTCCCATCTATATTTTGCAAAAAAGTGAAGACTATAGAATAGGGAGCAGGAAATTATTTTCTCCCCCTCCAGAATCCTGCTGAGGATTCTGGAGGGGGCTTGGGAGTTTGCCTAACCAGTCTACATGTGCTTTGTGGATCTGGAGAAGGCATTCAACCGTGTCCCCCTGAGGGATCCTGTGAGGGGTACTCCGGGAGTATGGAGTACCGGGCCCTTTAATAAGGGCTGTCAGGTCTCTGTAGACCGGTGTCAGAGTCTGGTTCGCATTGCCGGCAGTAAGTCGGACTTGTTTCCGGTGAGAGTTGGACTCCGCCTAGGTTACCCTTTGTCACCGATTCTGTTCATAACTTTTATGGACAGAATTTCTAGGCGCAGCCAAGGTGTTGAGAGGATACGTTTTGGTGGCCTTAGAATTGTGTCTCTGCTATTCGTGGATGACGTGGTCCTATTGGCTTCATCAGGGCGTGATCTACAGCTCTCACTGGAGCGGTTCGCAGCCGAGTGCGAAGCGGCCGGGATGAAAATCAGTGCCTCCAAATCCGAGGCCATGGTCTTGAACCGGAAAAGGGAAGAGTGCCTTCTCCGGGTTGGGGAGGATGTGCTGCCCCTAGTGGAGGAGTTCAAGTATCTTGGGGTCTTGTTCACGAATGAGGGGAAGATGGAGCGGGAGATCGACAGGCAGATTGGTGCAGCGTCTGCTGTGAAGCGGGCGCTGTACCGATCTGTTGTGGTGAAGAGAGAGCTGAGCCAAAAGGCGAAGCTCTCGATTTACCGGTCGATCTACGTTCCTACCCTCATCTATGGTCACGAGCTTTGGGTCATGACAGAAAGAACGAGATCCCGGATACAAGCGGCTGAAATGAGTTTTCTCCGTAGTGTGTCTGGGCTCTCCCTTAGAGATAGGGTGAGGAGCTCAGTCATCCGGGGAGGACTCAGAGTAGAGCTGCTGCTCCTCCACGTCGAGAGGAGCCAGTTAAGGTGGCTCGGGCATCTGGTCAGGATGCCTCCGGGACGCCTCCCTGGTGAGGTGTTCCGGGCACGTCCCACCGGGAGGAGGCCCAGGGGAAGACCCAGGACACGCTGGAGGGACTATGTCTCCCGGCTGGCCTGGGAACGCCTTTGGATTCCTCCTGAGGAGCTGGCCCAAGTGGCTGGGGAGAGGGACGTCTGGCCCTCCCTACTGAAGCTGCTACCCCCGCGACCTGACCCCGGATAAGCGGAAGAAGACGGACGGACGGACGAAATTATTTTCTTTCAGTTTGCACTGAAAGAATAAGTCAATCATTTAGTACTCACATTTGCATGCACAAAACTTTGAACACTTAAGGCTGAAGTAATAGCCTTTGCATCGCCATTAGCGTTTGGTCTTGCTGCCCCATTTTGTCAACTCCTGACAACTCAGGGCAAATGGTGGAGGGAAAGGACTTGCCAGACTCAGTTGGCAGGGCTTTCAGTTTGCATTTTGCACCAAGCGCAGAAGATTAGGTCAATATTCCATAATAGTATTTCACTCAATAGTACAAGGACCAGATTTGTGATAATTTTGTAAGCCAGCTCAGAAAGGACTTGTTCTGCCTTTTTTACTAGATAAGAAGTTTTTGTAAATCACCCAAGAACTTCCTCTGATGGTTATTTTGTGACATTGTTTTGGTTACTCTGGAAAAAAGAAAATGGAGGAAGCAGACAGATCCAAGATGGCGGAACCTAATGCAGAGTGTTCATAGATAAAGCTGATATCAACCTTGATAAGTTAATGTTTTGGACGAGATTTGTCCTTAAGTACTGGGTAATGACCAAAAGTAATAATTGTCTCTTTGTTTGTGTAACAGTGATGTGATAATTGGTACATTTAGGCCATTTATGATTTTTTTTGTTTGTTTTAGCTTGCAGTAAGCATAAAGCAAGCTAGTTTGCAATGTTGGCCAGCTAAAACAATGCTTTGTACTGTATACTTCAGATTTAAGATGGTCAAAGAGAAAGCAATGGGCATTGATGCTATTTTATTGAAGCCATTGTTCAATAAAGTAGCAAAAACAAAGAAAAGTCTGTTTATTGTAACATCGTCGTCTAGCTGTCTAGCTGGTGAAAACTAGAAAACTCAGGGCAAGGACAGCTTATACCCCGTTTAGCCTACCCCTTTTTAACCGTGCCGAGACCAGTCCGAGTTCGGTAACCGAGATAACTATCGAGTGTAAATGGAACGCAAACTGAACTGAACCGAGCCAGACACAACCGGACCGCGCTAAATGCATCCCAGTTCCATGTGTGGGCTCGGCCTGGTTTTTCTCTGGCATGGTTCTCTTAATAACAAAGAGTGCATGAGCAGACCGCGTCATCTCCATGTGGTCAGCTGACATTTCAGACATTCCTAAAAATGCTAGCTTCCCTACCGTGACACACAATGTCCAGTGATGATTCTGCTAAGCAGTGTGATGAACCTCAGCGTCTGTCGTTGTTTCTTGCGTCTGTAAATCCTGATTAGACGTTTGTTTGTCTTATCCATTTCCTAAAAGCCGACTCTGTCAAGTAAATTCACCAAAAGTAGCCGTCTTCGCCTGACTCTCCGCAAACAACAACGTATCACAATTATAACCGAGCATAACTTCCTGAATGTCACGGACGCCGCCATTTTGATTTGCTTGGTCCCGCCTTCAATCCCAGAGAGCAGTAGTACCGCAGATCGTCACTAGGAGGTGAGGAAACCAAGGAACCGAGATAGAGTGATGTGTAAACGGTCGTCAGAACCAAGCTCGGCTTGGTTAACTGATCCAAGCTGGGTCCGAGCTCGGCATGGATCGGTTTAATAAGGGTAGTGTAAATGGGGCTATAGTAAAAGGACATCAGCGCAGCGGGCTACAACCACAAGGAGATATTCAGCAGCAACCATGAGCCTACGGTCAAGAAAGCAGTATAACTTGAATCTTCCTCAGGAAGAAGCATCAGACCCAAGAGAAGCAGAAAAAGTGGGTAACACAGGCAAAGCAGATGACATGGAGAACAAGGATAACGCAAGTATCACAGACACACATTCTAAGTACATCCAAACATTCGTCCACAAGTTCTGCAGCACTAAAAGCATGAGCAAAAACGGAGGCTGCACTTGCACAGCTGGCATATTCGGAAAAAGAAGCAGCCTTAATTAAGCAGAAAACTGAACTCGAGGCTAATTTGCATATTTTGAGTTCTCAGAAGGCTGTTCCAGTTGCAGAAGCAGAAGTTGCAGTTCATGAAGAGGAGGAGGGTCTCTCAAAAATGTAACTGGACTATCCATTAGTGGGACCACCTGCCAGCTCAAAACTGCGTACAGCAGCGCATGTACCAATAACACTCAGATATTTGTTTTGAAGTATTCACATTGCAAGTAGATCCACTCGCCTGTCATAAGGCTGCACAAAAACAAACCGGAAAATACCGGAAAATTACAGATATTTTTGTTCAGAAAGAGCGGTGCATGGACTTAATTTATAAGTAGAGGTAAGACAGCAATAGGGCGGAGGATCTGCGTTGCATTGTGGGACGTGGCGGCCATGTTGATGGCTACGCAAATGTTAACATAACTCTGACATAACGTTGTTGAACGAAGAGACGTAGAAGTAGAGTTGAGAAAGAATAGATAGAAAAAAGATGGTAAAATCCCAAAACGGATCTGGAATTTACCGGGACACATTAAATAGAGAAGCCAGGGACCGGTATGTTGACAAAATCAGCATTATTAATAATTTGGATCCACATGAAGTTCCAAACAATGAGTGGAGCACCAACGACGACTTGTTGCCACTGTTTTGCATATCAGATGTCTTCGGCTACCTTGTTTGTGGTGTGAGCGCCTATACTTCAGAACAGTTCCAAAGCTACAAGTCCTTGGAGTCTCATGTGCAGTTCACGAATGGATGGGTTCAGGAGCTGCAGAACATAAAGCCAGCAAACAGTGGGAACACAGTAATTTGTACAAAGGTAAGCTGTGCTCAGACGGGCTCTGGTACATGCTAGTTTAGTAGCTCCTAACCGTTAGTGCTAACAACCACTCACGCATGTAATGTACTTTTAACCAGCTGCTATGTGTTTCAAAGGTGTAGTTAGTAACGTTAACTGCCAACCCTCCCTAAACCCTCTGGGTTTCTCACGTATTTGAGCCTATATCAACCGCCTCTGGGCGCGCATTCATGCATGTATGTGGTGTCGCGGTTGAAGGAAAGAAACAATGTAGGCTATAAAATAAAACCGTGCATCTTTAACTTACCAGAATGAAAATGCAGGGAACACACTCTCATTGACATTGGGATACTGTGGAAAGTTATGTTCGGTCGTCTTAAAGCCGTGATCCAAGCGAGCCGACGACTCTTCGTTATCTCTGACACTTGTTCTCTGTGGTTGCGCCTCCAGGCAGGAAAGCGGTGGAAAGTTAACCCATTTTCTATGTTTTTCCCATGGCGATCATGTGTTGCGCTGTTACAGCCCACAATACAGCAACGGTTTACCATGGTTAAAATCAAGTTAAGGTGAAATTAATCAAATTAAAACACGGTTGAAAGGGAGTACAGTACGCGGTAGTCATAGGCAGTAGTCTGAGTAGCGTTAAAGGAGGCAATCAACGTGGCGGCCACGCAAAGTAATTACGTCATGATGCCCATACCCTATAATTATTCATGTTTTGTTTTCGTAATGAAATGTGCGTAATGTATGTTATATTTTTAGAATGTCTTACAAATGCAGAAATCCATCTCATAAACTGTTACCAATCAAATGACAAATAATTTAGTTTTATTTTTTTCATCAAAGAATTAATATTTTTCCATGTCTCTTGGTGAAATGATTTGGCTCAATCAGTCTCCTTCAGCACTTTGCAATGAGTCTACTCTGTAGAGTGTACAGTATATATTTGTAAATCTGACTCTGATGACGTCAGTGCCTCACCAGCTATGAACCCTACCGCACATCACTGGTCTTAGCCATCGTTAACAGTTTATACAACCCACTAGGTTTTGTTTTGCCCATCACAATGCAGGGAAAAAACTATCCAAAGAGCAAAATTATTGGGATGAACCTCTTCCTGCAGAAAGAGAAGACACATGTGAGAAATGGAGAAATTAATTGAAGGATCTTGAGCAGCTACTAATACCAAGGTGCTATCTCCAGTTCTCCCAGGCCATTGCTGTAAAGGAAGAACTGTGCATATTTTTGGATGCCTCCACCATGGCCATAGGAGCAGTAGCATATCTAAGAGCTCTCGACAGTGAAGGGGGCATATGCAGACTCAAAAGATGGTAGAGTTATCTATTGACAGGCATTCACCCATGCCATCATTCACTCGTGTAGGACTGGACGTCTTTGGCCCTTGGACAGTCACCACACGTCCACAAGAGCTGTGCTCATTGAGCTCATTGAATCAATGTCAACATCAAGCTTCATCAATGCACAAAGAAGATTCTTATGCATCCGTGGACCTGCTCAAACTCTCCGCTCTGATAGAGGAACTAATTTTATCGGAGCATGTAATAAACTGCAAATTGATCATAAGGAAGCAAAACTGAACTCTTTCCTGCTGGAGAAAGGATTCACATGGCGGTTCAACTCCCCACACTCCTCACATCATGGGTGGATCATGGGTGCGAGTCATCGGAGTTGCGAGGCACATTCTGGACTGTATTCTTTTGAAAGTCGGACATATCCACCTCAGCCATGAAGTATTAAGTACATTTATGGTAGAGTAATGGTAATACTGAACACAAGATCACTTATACCAGTCTCAACAGATCCAGACAAACCAAACCTCTTCACTCCAGCAATGCTCCTGTCCCAAAAAGAGCAATGCGTTATCTGCACCAACAAAACGTTTTGCAGCTCCAGACCTCTACTCAAAGCAATGGAAGCAAGTACAATGTCTGGGAGACTTTTTGGAAACAGTTGAAAAGTGAATACTCATCAACTTTACAGAAACGAAGCGAATGGACTGATAAGCCGAACATTAAAGTTGGTGACATTGTGTTATTGAAGGATGCTCTCACACACAGAAACAATTGGTCCATGGGAAAAGTTGTGAGGACATCTGAGAGTAAGGACAATAAGGTTCCAAAAACAGAATAAAAACTGTAAACGTTTTTGAGACCCTTGCTGATATGGTTTTGCTACTATCGGATGAAGATTAAGAGTGCTATAGCCGTAAACCGTTCAAAATGTTTATGGAAATGTTAGTTATGCCACAATCGTATTGTTCCAGGCTGAGAGTGTTCTGCTTTTTTTCTCTCGTTAAGTTACACTAGAGAAGAAGTTTATGTAAATTGCCCTAGAACTTCCTCTGGTGGCTGTTTTGTGACTTTTTTTTTGGTTTTGGAAATGTGCAGTTCTGCATTAACATTTATCTGGAAAGATTGCCATCTGTAGCTATTGATTTGAAAAACTGAATGGAATGGAAGAATTTTTGATCTGTATGTGTTTGTGTGCACTTATGTAGGCACTCTAGAGAACAGTCTATATGTCTGATAGTTGCTATAGAGTTTATGTGACTCAATGCAATCTGCTGGGTTTCTTTAGATAGACACTTTTTTGACCATTCAGAGACTGGATGTTGTTGTGACCTAGGGTGAAGGAGTGCAGCAGAGACACAGCTTTTTTTTAATCGAAATGTAGGATAAACAAATTACAGGTGCTATAAGTAATACTGATACCTTGTGGCTCAAAATGGTACAACAGCTTGAATATCACAACAAGCTAATATGCCCTTTTTAAACGTTGTGTTGCTGTTGTGTTATGTTTACTTACACAGTACATGTTGTATTCTTATTACATAATTATCCTTCTCTTATAGCTCCAGGGGTGGTCTCGGCCAGGCACCTCTGCCCTGCTCTGGTGCCCTCTCTGCTCGGCCTCCTGCTCTGCTCTCTTGTCTGAGCTCCAGAGCGCCTCCTCGCCTTACCTCTGTTGGACGGGTGATCCGTCCCGAAGCGGGATAACAATTTCGGGTCCTGGACAGACAGAAGTGCTGCAGGAAGCAGTGGACTTTAGTCAGCATTTTTGAAACCATGCTGTGCTGATGTGGCTCGAGTGTGTTTTTACAGTTATAACAAACTTTATTTCCATAAGGGTTTGATAGACCGACGAGACATTAATGTTTGTGTTGTCCGGTCCGCTCATTATGATCAAAATATGGCTTAAAAGTTAACGCTGAATGTCTGCTAGCATTAGCAGCATATTTGCTTCTCTAATAAGTCGCTATACCTTAGTTAAACGTAACTAATATGGAGTCTGTTTTCGTTTCACTCCGCCATAATTCGATAGTGCTGCGAGCGTTAGTACAGCATTAATAGGGAAGATTAATGTCGATTTAATGGAGTTTCGTGTGATGTTAGGATTAACTAATCAGGGTAGTGTAGACAAGGCCAGGACATGCACCGATATGTCATTTCCGATTGATCGTCTGCTACGGCGCCGTCTAACTTCCTAAGTTACCAAGTCGAGTCTTAATTATTTCCTGGAGAAATAATTGTATTAGTAAAATCAAGTGTCCTAAAGGGTATTGATTTTTACTTAGAAAATCATTCTTTAAAACATTATTTCCTCCAATAATGTTTTGTCTAATTCAGAGTTGCATTGTAAATGGGTTGAATGGGTTCTAAACTAGTTCAGCTAATTTGATCTCATTCCACATTCCTTAAAATGAACTTTGGTTCTCTTAGACCTGCAGTGAACCAAGATTCACTGAATCATTCTGATGATGGTTTTCAAGTATTTGATGTTGTCCTTTTGTGTGTACATAGTTTCTTTTTAATCTTAATTTTTATTAATAGTTAAATTTCACTAGCCTAGTAGAGCTGATTTGTTGGTTGAAATCTAGGGTTAATTCAGATAAACAACGTTCTATAGTGGTGTTCTCAGGATATTCATTTATTTCACCAGTGCTTGAATCTTTCCTTTTAACTATTGTCCTGATATAAGCTGTTTGGGCTGATATTCACTGAACAGGACCTAACAGAGTTTATTTAAGAAATATTAAATGACTTAAAAAACATGCGTAATGGCACAACACAGTATTCATGCTTTTACTTCCTCTCATCTAGATTACTGTAACACACTCGTCACATGCATCAACAAAAATAGCTGTATTTCCTTGAATTGGAACAGAGGAGATCAGATCACTCCTACTTTAATGTCTTTGTACGAGTTATCTGTTATAAAATCCAACTTTAACTTTCCGTGCACTGCATGGTCAAGCTAAAGCAAACCTCAAAGGTTTTGATGAGAATATCTGACAAAAACAGACAAACCTGCTTAGTACACAAAAACAGAAGCTGGAATCATGATAGCAATTAGTTTAATATAAACAAAAGGAATGAATATACAGCAGGAACTGTAATAATTTATTCATTTAAGGCTAAAGCCTGATCTGACAACTGAAGCGCTTTCAAACATTATGCAATGGCCCAAAAGATATTTGGCTTTATGCTGAATACACATCAAAGCTTCAGAAGCATTTGAGCACCCCTAGTTAACATTTAGTTCTTCACATCACATTTTTGAAAACAAATGACCATTAAATAAGCCAACGCGGATCGAACAATACCATCATGGTAGTGACACAATCAATGGACTCACCTGAATGAAGGAATAAATGTGGTTTAAGGCTACAGGTCAACTGTAACGCTCACAAAACATTCAGTAGTTGATGAAGACAATTAACCTCAATATTAAACACAATAACTGTACCATAAATAGTGTAAGATACGGTCAGATCGTCTCAAAAGTAAAATAGGGTTTGATGTTACAGAATGTTGGATTTGATGTCACAGCATGTCACAGAAGCTGGGTTCACGTATTTTACAAAGACAGCTGTTGAAACTCGTCTAGTGACAACTGAGGTCAAAGTTCGGCATCTAAATTCGGTCAAAGTCTTTTCTTCAGACTGGTTCCAGTTCACATGTGAGGATGAAAGGAAATCGTCAGATAAGACATGAGAAAATATCAAGCATACTGTTTGCTGTGCTGCTACCACAAGGTAGATGATTAAGAACATAAAGGTTTAAAGGGCAAAAATTGTATGAAACAGAAAATCAGATCAGGAATACAACAAATACAGGCATACGTTCTAGAACTTCACAGGAGTGCATTACAAACGCTCAAATCAAAGGCATCATCATGGATGTTAAGCTGCCCTGAGCTGCGTTCAGTAGCAGGTTAAGACTAAACGTCCTTTAGTACCGACATGAATGAACAAACACTGTAATTCTGTTTGACATACTCTCTACAAATGATTCTGATCCGTTTGGATAAAAGTTCATCCTACCAGAACATAATGAAGAACCAGTAGTTGTAGAAAACACTCAGTTATTTTACTACATAGCAAAAATGAAGCACAAGACAGATTGATTTTAACGGCTGGACATTAAGAGTTTCATAACATACCTTGAAAAGATCAATTGAAATTGCAGTAATTAACAGCACACGAGTGAGAAAATCAAATAGAGGAAACTATTCTGGAATCACTGACTTGCATTTCTGAAACAAATACATACACAAGTGTCATTATCAAAAATATGTTTGAGGAGAAAATTGCATGCAGACCGTAACATGTTGCACCATCAAAAAGGTAAATCAATGGATGGTGAGGCTATTTGTTTGTTGGTCCCCCTGTTGGTCCCCCTGACTGCGCTGTAAGGACTCCAAGCTGAAGGAAAAGGGATTTACTCCTGGAAAAGCTGAACTACAATCATCATCAACATCTCAACAGAAGGAAACGGGGTTCACAGTCATGGTCTGTGTGTGACTGGATCAAGAAGGCAATAAGGGATGGATCATAAATCTACACTGGCCATCGATACAATGCTGTCCACTGAAAGATATGAAGATGGCTGGCAGGAGAACAGACGCCTTCCCCATCAGAGGCGATATAGGGCTGCATGTCAGGTAAGAGAGAAAGGGCCGATATCAGTGGCTTCCTCTACCGGAAATATAATGGTGAATACTTTTCTAATGATTAATCCAACATGTTTTTCGGTAACATGCTGTTACCAAGCAAAAGAGCCTTTGAACATTAAAAAACAGGAGATCCACTAAATTACTTGGCCAGCCAGCATGCTGATTCTCAAACCAACTAGCAATTCAAGGTAAAATAAAAACACAGGGTGTGCACAACTAGCAACTCTGCTCTGTCAGCTACTATAAAACGTTAAACAGAGACAGGAATACTGTTTTCCCATAAAGTCCAAGCCTCAAAGAATACCAGCAGTTAGAAAGGCCAGAAACCTAAGTTTCTGCTTTATGATTCCAGGATTTCCTATATTTGAACTGAAGAGAAGATGTGCCATTAATTACGGCAATTTTACTGGTTGTACAAAGCAAAAATGTTCAGCTTTTATGTCACCTCTCTGACTTCATTTTCTTGCTACAAATTAAAACTGACTGAGCACCTTGCAACACAAGTGTTTCCGTATGTGTTTGCAGGAGTTATAATTCTGTTGCATTACCAGGAGTTGACATATTTAGTTATTTTTTAACTAAAATTGTGTAAAAATATCAGAATTTAGGATTAATTTAGAACCACTAAATCAGGGTTTAATGCTGAAATTTAACTCATCCTAACTACAAGGTCTGTTTATTTACCTCAAATACAATGCCATACATGGCAGAGTAAGGCTGAACCCTTTAGGCAAAGTGATTTACAGTCTGATTTTGCCTAAAAAACAAAACCCATAAAATGAAACACAGAACCTTCTTTTGAATGTAAAAACAGGAAGCTTATTCGGTTCAAATAGGGTACTTAAAAAGGCTGATTGTTCACAGCAGATTTGGTAGTCCTAAACAAATTAGAGGGGAAGTAGGGGGGGGGGGGTCATTGTGCTTCCTGTTAGTAACAGCTCATCAGTGTCTGACTTAATAAGCTCAAAATGAGAAAAACAGTAGTTGCCTGGTTCACATCGAGTTTCTTTTTATAAAACAAATAGAAAATAGAATCTGCAGATGCCACTAAAAGGAGGATTTCACAAACATTCATCATCCTTTAAAATTCCAGCGTGCTCTTCTGAGAGGAAGAAAAACTAAATACATGTGGTTGATATACTGTAACAGTCCACTGATACAGTGCAGTAGGTTTACTGCATATGGTCCAAAAGATTTTTACCAGAGCTTTATGGCTCCACCCTAAAACTCAAGAGTCATGCTGATCTTCTCCAAACTTGCTCTTCACAGCATGAAGTGAAGTGGTTAGTTTATCCCTCCATCAGTCTCCTCAGTGTTACCACAGAGCAAAATACTGCTCAGGTCCTTCCAGTCACCGGCGCGTTGGAGTCTGTGCGGCCTATCTTTTATAGTGGCTGGGGGCGTCTGCAAACATGTACTTGAGTCTATAAGCTTCAGCCAGGAGGAGACCCACTTCTTCGTTTCCCCAGTGGATCGTTGGGAGGTTCTGTAGGAGCATCAGGAGGCTCTGAAGAAAAGAGGCAAATCATGTCTTTATACCGACAACACACTGAGTTTAACTGAGGTGTGAGGCGTAAAACTCACGTCACTGAGAAACGCAATTCAATGTTTTGTGTAATTTGGTCTTAGAATAACATCTTGTTATTGAAATTGTTAGCACACGGTTTTATATAAAAAAAAAAAAAACGTCCCTATAATATGATTAGGGGCGAAGAAACCCAGGCTGGTCCTAAAGAAAGCTGCTCCTGAAACATTTGCAAGCAGGTGGAGCCGAGCAGTGCGCGGTTCAAAAAGCCATGTGAAATTTCTGCCACTAAAGTTTTATTCAGCTGAACTGGCGGCTAAAACAGCTCTTTGAGCTGAAAAGGTCACAGAATCTTTGTGAGGATGGTACTGAGGTCCCCTGTCAAAACTTGACGACGGAGCATGCAGTGAAAGATTTTTTCCCCATCATTGCTGCAGCTCCATCCCTGCAACATGCAACCAGGTTTTCATAAGTTAGGTTATTGGAAATAAAATAAGAAATCCACAGCTGTAAATATATCATGAGCCGTTGACGTTGGTGCTAAATTTCCAGACATGAGAATGTCTTGTTTCAAGACATCATCATCAATGTACTGCACATAAACAATGAGCACAGACTCGTCTGACACCGTTGTTGTTTCATCCATCTGAATGGCAAAGGGAGAATTCCTAATCTTTTTATGCAGCCGGTCTTGCCAATGTTCAGCCATTTTATCTATTCTGACATGATCCTGTGCAGCCGGCTGCATACCAACACAACTATGCTGTAAAGTTATTTTAGTGACCTGAATTTTTTAACAGAGTTATTCATTATTCAAATGAACTTGTTTTAGACGATTATTTAATTTATGAATACAAACAATACATTTATATTTTCACCACTTTGCTACCTCTAAGCAGACAAGGTTCTGCGCCCCCCTTGTGCTCTCTAGCGCCCCCAGGTTGGGAATCTGGTTTAGATTACTGTCTAGATTTTCTCTAAAACAACAACACCAGATAAACTGGGACACAATCCTGACAATAATGATGATAATATTGAACATGTAGATTGAACTTCCAATATCATATTCTAAAGATATTTTTAACAGCTAACGGTATCCTCTCTGTTCATTAAAACCACAGTGTGACACTCGCTACATTGGAGACTCGTTAGTTGTTCCTGACAAGATGTTTTTTTTTATATAATTTCATCCTTATCATGGAGGATGAAATGATAAAAGAACATCTTGGACAGGAGTCTTTTCAGAAATAAAAATCATCTTTCTTGGCATCATCCTTAAATAAATCAGAGAATTTCATCAGTACCTGAAAGTCAGCCATGCAGAGGATTTCTTTGCGCCACTCCATGAGAAATGCAGCACACACATACAAGTGGAAGTGGGAGAAACCTTCAGCTTCAGCCTGTGGAAAGCCCAAAAACAACAGCTTGTTACAACACAGCTTCACCCAGCAGGTGGAACGGTTCTCTGTTTAATGGTAAGATCCGATATTTGGAGTCAGAGGCTAGGGGCTCGGCATTTGGAGTCAGACAGGGAGGTATTCATGCAGACCAAACACAATCTTTGCTGTAATACGGAATCAGGAGGAATTATGGCCTTTAGGTGGAGAACAACAGCCTACTGATTTATGTCACACTGCCTCAAATATTAGTTTAGGAAAAATGAACACATTTCTGAAATGCAATGTTTGAGTTCTGAACTCTGAATACCACGAGCTTTGGTTCCAGGAATACCAGGCCAAAGGAATCGACTCCATATGTCATAGCATGGTAACTGAGCATAAATACCAGCGTTTAACAGATTAATACAAGATTTAAAATGATAAAAAAAAGATGCCCATGTTTTTATTTGAAGCAGCTTGTCAGTCCTAAGACAAGTTTTTTCAATGATAGTGATGGAAGCAGCTCCTTTAGTTTCCCATCATGACTGTTGGTAAGCTTGCAACAGGAAATATTTCTATATATGAATGAACGGGTCTTTTTTGTAGGTACAGGTAATTTGTAGTGGCCTTCTTATGGTTTTCCCCCAGAAAACTATCTGGGTGATGTGTTAGAGCAGAGGGTTGCGCGGCGTGATGCAGCACTGCTACTGCTAGCTTAGCATGTAGCACCGTTCAGCATTTCCTTTTTCCTGTCTGTCTGCCTGCCTGGGGACGTTTGTCTGATCAACAATTCTGTGTTTATCTTTTCTATACAGAGGGTCACATGTTTTCTTCTGGCTGTTCTCCACATGTTAGCAGACTTAAAACCTTCCAGCAGCAGCTTATTTCTTGGGTCAGGTGTGCCTGTGCGGCTGCAGAGAGGAGACAGGAGTGTCTCTGTGTGCTGCTGTGGGAAGAGGTGGGACCGTTTGGGCAGAGTTGAATGGGTCAGTTTATATATTCACACCTGTTTTTTGAATAATTCATTTTTTAAGTAATGATTACATCAAAACATAAGATTATTTTACCAACCCTACTATATACCATCTTTGGTATCACTGTTACTGGTGTATAAAAAGCATATTTCATACAAATAAACAACACTTAGCCTGGTGGGGGACATGTAAAATACAGAGGGGGAAACCCTGCTTCTTTCAGCCAGCTGACCAGCAGTGGGCAGCTATCTGTAGGGGAGGGAAACAATCCTCAAAACATTTCTAGTTTTAAGGATTGTTTCTTTGTTAATAGAAAATAGAGAGTGCCAGATGTGAAGGAGGGCTACATTTTGATTTTCCACATCAGAACCAAAACAGTGTGAAAAAAAAAAACCTTAACATTGAGTCCAACGGGTTTTACTAATCCCTCCGTTGTGTATATTCATAATACAGGTAAACCTGCAGAGAAACCTGAGAACAACTCACACACCCTCCACTCTACTGCAAGGCTGGCTTGACACAAGTCCCAGAGCGTTGTGACCGCGCTGGCTGTGTGCGCCTACAGTGACCACACTACAAATCTGTGTGTGTGTGTGTGTGTGTGTGTGTGTGTGTGTGGTGGTACATGGACGTACAGCAAGAAATCAACTGGCCAGATAAAGAGCAGAAGAGAACAACAGTGATGCTTTTTGTTTAAGAACAATAGTGTGAGGAGATTTATTTTTTCGTTTACCTCCCAGGAGCCTCAAGCATCCAAACACTGAGAAATGTTTGGATGCAGGTGAGAAATCACTTCACTGTTTCTTTTTAGTCCTTTTCTCCTTTTTTCCTTCCAAGTAGACTCATTATCTTCTGAAAGGTTGTAATCAAAACCGTATCACCGAGTGCAGAGCTGTTGTTCAACTCAGCCAAGACCTTTGTTGTCCTTACTCTTTGTCAAAAAAGAAAGGAAAGACGCTAAAATCTGTTTCTATCTTATTTTTATATGGGGTCAAGAGCAAGAAGAGGTTTGTCAGCTGATAACAGCTGCCCAATTTGCCAGATCATTTTCCGGTGGATTTCAGGATTTCTTTCCAGAAGCACGTCCAAGGCTTGGACAAACATTTCAACTTTATACAACAATAACTGAGATATCTTCAGTTGGTTAAATGAAAAGTGGCAGATCTAACCCTATATATAAATCTCTGTATGCTCTAGATCAGGGGTGTCAAACTCATTTTGGTTTAGGGGCCGCATACAGCTTAATCTGATGTCAAGAGGGCCACACGAGTAAACTCATTTCAAGATTAAATAGAACTAATAAAAGTGGACTTGTTGTTGATTTTTATATTAAATTCATTTCACTTTTACACAATATATTATGAATAACCTCAGCGTTTTTAAGAAAGTATGTGCAATTTCAACAATACTTTTACTCAGTTGTGCATTATGCATAAGAACTGATCACAGTGATTGTACAATGTTGAAAAACATTTATTAACATTCTTTGGAACTAAAAAACACTGTCCTGCATGACAAAATGCATCAAACAGATACAAATTAAGAAATCATTTAAAATCAATTTTCCACATCTGAAGCTCAGTGCTACCATATGCTGATTAAAACACAGCGCCCCTCGTGGACAATATAGGAACTGCAGATTTTCAATTAAACATAGTACATGTTTTTTTCAATAATTGTTTTATCATTCTCTTCCTTTTATCTCCTCTTTCTTTTACCTTTTGTTTTTCCTCTTGTTCTTCCTTTCCTTTCCTACTTTCCCATTGTAGTGTCCATATCATTTGAGATATTCCCCGCATGAATCATAATAAAACTATTCACATTCATAAATCAAGTGGAGCACTATGGCAAAACCAGTATTGCTCCACTTGTGAAAGTCAAATCTGATGAACTCTTTTTGGCATTAAGACAACAATTCTTATTGCCACATTGCCAGACAGGACACTGTCTGGCAATGTGGCATTTTTTTTTTTAATAATGATTTTAGCCACAGGGCCGGACTAAATTGTTCGGCGGGCCGGATACGGCCCGCAGGCCGTATGTTTGACACCCCTGCTCTAGATGAACCTTTTCCTCTCCTAATGCTGGGACTGACTGGCCTGCCTGTTATTGGTGTGACCGTGTAAAGGAAGAGGTAACACAGAAAGGCCGGTGGGTCTCCGGAAACATTGGAGTAAGCTTATATCCTTCATCACTATTAATTTAAAGTGTGAGCTATCAGGGCTGAAGTTAACAAACCAGGACAATGAGAGAGGCAGAATATCTTTGGACTACGGGAACTCATCTCCGTTTATCCAGCGCTCTCAGCAACCACCGCTCGACACCGCTGTGACCACGACACTCCGGAAGCACTGCACGTTTCAAAATAAAAGCCCATGAACATAACTCCTCCACTTAGACTAGCACTAGTTTCATGTAGTGGATCGGCACAGTGGAGAATACGGTGAGGAAGAGCTGTCACCAAATCTGGCTGCAAAGAAAACCACCGTCCAACAATCAGAATATCCAGATATTTATAGGAGTAAACACAACCTGGTAGGTGTCCCAAAGACGAATGGTACAGCGAAGTGGCAACTCCCTCATCAGCAGGTTGTTCATCCATCGGAAAGCAAACTGCAGGTACTCCACCTCATACTTCTTGAAATGATTGTGAATGTCCGCTGAAAACAAAAAAATCCCAGATGTAATTTTTATTTAATTTCTCATGTTTTCTGCTGGAATGACCTGTGCACTCCTCCGGTTCCTTCATCTCTCACCATCTATTCGGCTGACCAGCTCCTCTAACGCTTTCACCTTGTTCTGGATTCCAGGCTGGGCGAAGGTGTAGTTGTCCTGAAAGGATAGCCACTTCATTTCACAGGAACACAAACAGCTGAACTGATCACTGAGGTCCAATCGTGCTGCCCTACTACCTGAATGCCATCCAGCAGTTTGCTCATGCACCAGAAGCTGTCAGCCTCGATGTTTCTTTGGGTCTCCAGAGGCAGAGCTGCCACATCAAAGTTCTCCACATCCTCCGCTAGAATGAAAAAGATGTTTTTAAACCTTCATTATTAAACGTAGTTGGTAAAAGTAATGTTTGTGGCCTTGCAGTCATATCGTTAAGGAATGGGCTGAATAGCAGAGATATCTGATCTTTTTACAATCAGTGAACATCCCACATTAACAGCTGTAAAATAGCGCTGACAACATCAGGTTGCACAACAAACGCGTACTTTCTTTCCTCTCCTAAAATGGCACAATGCTTAGGGGGTCACATACAAAATAGGGGGTATGTGACATGATCTTCTGAAAGGAAAAACAAAAATATCCTTAACACAACTGTCGCAGCCTTCTAAGCTCCAAAACCCAAAGCCTTTCTTGGAAAAGGCTGTGGGTAGCAACAGGTAGTTTGTTTCTTGAACATGCTTTCCTAACATTTCACAATATAAAACTAAACAAACGCTTACTGGGTGAAGAGTAATAGATGCCTCAATTGCTTTTCAATGCAGGCCCCAACGACAGATTTTGGTTCCAAACTAACTTAAGTACCATATTTTTTTGGACTATTTTTCATAGTTTGGCCGATCCTGCAACTTGTAGTCACGTGCGACTTGTATATCGATATTAAATGGTAATTCATACTGACCAACATGAACAAATAAGTAAACATTACCGTCTATAGCCGCAGGAGGGCGCTCTAGGCTTTTGAAAACTATATGCTGTTCCTGTACCACTTAAAAATGAATTAAAACATTAAAAATATATACCCGCATTATATTCTTACAAAAAAAAAAGATCATGATAAGATAATATACACCAAGCATCCATCCTGATAGTGTATTGACAGTCCTTTATGAGTTGAAATATAGCCCCACAACGGGGACGATGAGACATGGCGCCACCTACCAGCAGTACCACAGAACTATCAGAAGGCGACAAATAAATCAATGATGATAACGGATCTGTAACGCCGACGTGCGGGGAAGGGCATTCGGCTCAGCTTTTCTACTACATTGGGACAGCAGCAGGACAGGGCAAATACCTCTTAACTTCTTTATTCCATCATGATACACTGAAATTGGGGACATTTACGAGGACAGCTTTTGCCAGAACAGGTCATCCAAAATGGGGACTGTCCCTGGAAATCGGGGACATCTGGTCACTATAACCAACGTTCATACTGTATTGATTCCCTCTTGGGGGTAAATCTTTTTTACCCCCACTGGATCTTGGACCATTCTCTTCGCTGAGAGATGCTAATAGCCATTAGCCGCTTCCTTCTTTCATTCCCTATTGCACATGCACTGTGTTGTACTTCTGTTATTAAGAACTGACACGGAGGGCTTTGTTTACTAACTAATTGAGCAAAAATAAAGCGTAAAACACCAAAATAATAACTAATGCGGCAGCAGAACGTCATAATCTTTCAGAAAAACTCTGTATGCAACCACAGTGAGTTACTGATGTATAAATAAAAAAGTCAAATTGTGTGGTAACCACCTTTAACTTATAGACAACAAAGGCTGAACAAGTTTGTATGTTGTTTTGCTGCTTCAGCATGGATTTGTGCAGCAGAGCGTTGCGTGGTGCAGCTCAAATGACTCCGACTGCAACAGAACCATTTTATTGGTATGACTGTCTGTGAAGCTAATAACAGCTAGCGCTAGCTCACAGGTCTGTTGTCCGGGAGGTTTACAACGTCGCTGATGCACATGAGCTTTTACGTTGCTCTCAAACACCCGTGTCGTACTGTTAACTTAGCACGTAGCACTGTTATGCTCACGGTCTAATTTCAGTGTAATTTCTAATTTCAGTGTAATTTAACAGAGTATTTCGGCGTAACAGTCGTTAGAACCTTCCCGGTTGGACTACCAGGTATGATCCATGTTATTCAGCCGGTCGTGGATGCAGTTGTGTAGTTGAATAAGTTGCCTTACCAGATCAAATGTTAATTTTTAGTCTTGGATTGTGTGAATTACATTTCTAAATAAATGCACCTTATGTTTTTGTCCTCTTTATGATGCATTTTTTGACTGATGCGATTTATATTCCGGAACGACTTATAGTCCGAAAAATGCAATGTACTCTGTCTAGAGAAAAAACTAAATTGATAGAACTTATGATTTACAAAATTTTAACATAAATTGCCACAACACAGTTCTTTAAAAGAATAAGCAAAAAGTTCTGCAAAAATCAGACATCAGGAATCCAGATACAGAAACCTATTAGCAGATTTAAAGGCCAAACGGGGCAAATCAAAGCTCAAACTAATCCCTAATTTGGCCCAATCAACAACAGCTTTATGCATGAGTGAACTTACTGACAAACTCAGACAAGAAGACAACAAAGAAGGGTGTGACCAGATCGTTGATTCCTTGGACGTAACCGCTGGCTGGATGACGGATGGCCCAGATAAAGAGAATCCGCTCGAATACCTGCAGACGCAGAGAACGCACACAAACTCTGTTTTAAAAGGAGCATCTCAATTACAAAAAACAACAAAACAAAACAAAAAAAACTTCTTTATGTTTGACTATGGTGAAAGAAAGGGGAAACAACATTCTAAACTGAACAAATCAATCAGTTTTATTGTTGCTAGAGTTTTATTCTAGATTTTCGGGGCTGGGTTTGTTGCATTCAGTGCTGCCACATCCTAAACATTCAACCTATGTCTAAGTGCTGGAAGAGTAAGATTCAAGCTTAATGTCTGTAAATTTCCAGGAAATTTTAACACAAATCTTTTCTGCTTTTCAAAGCCACATCGAATTAAAACCACAATTGAGGAACAAACTAAGCTCAGTCATACTTAGTCTCTCAGAGAACTTCCACTTCCTCTCAATGACTCAGCAGCACAATATTTCAACCGCTTCCCCCAGATATAGATATTTAATAGCAATTATAGGTCTGCTCATGTTATAATGTGAAGACCTTTTGTTTTACTTCACGTGTCCTGTTTTATTCGTCAGAACAGTCATCCCCCCCCCCAAAAAAAAAAATACCATGAAGATGAAACATGGAGAAATTTCAGCATTATTAATCTGTAAGCTTGAAATCTGAATAACAAACCAGTCACCTGCAGCCACATCAGAGCTTAGAGATATCAAGAAATCAGACTGGGAAAAGTACAGAACAGCAGGATTTAACATTTTCTTGAAAATTAAGATAAACAACTACAGGTAATAAAAGATCAAACATAATGAGAATCAATGTTAAAAGTCTTCATCTGCATAATGATTTACATTCCTAAAAGAGCCCAGAGAAGGAAAGAAAAAGCATCTTTAAACCAAGTCACAGAAACAGCCGCAAGCTCAAAGTCCACGCACAAACCGCATTTTCAGATTTAACGGTCAATGAAAAGAATTTTAGCATTTATTGCAAATGTACAGAACAGATTTTATATAAAGTTGATCTGAATTTGGACTGAGTGTAACTAGCTCTCTGTCTACTACACACACACACACACACACACACACACACACGCACGCACGCACGCACACACACACACACACACACACACACACACACACACACACACACACACACACACACACACACACACACACACACACACACACAATAATAGAGGTTTTTCTTAGATGTGTTGTTTCTTTAGAAATGTTAACCGTACTTCTTAAAAGACAACTTGTTGTTTTGAATAAAGTGATGAAGAAGCCCAGTTTATTTGATAGTTCATCAAAGAGCACAGTTTCTAATTGATCATTGTGATTTTTTGTCAAAAACAGAATTCACATTTTTTGACAAAAGAAAGGAATGAAAACCACCAAGGTAATAGGAAAGATCCAAATGAAGTTACTTTTATTTTTTTTCTACTAAAATGTCCCTTGTTGATGTAGAGGGGCCAGGACAGTTTTCATGCTCTAGGGGAAGGCTAAGACTGAAAGGTTGGAGTCTCATTGATCCCTACGGCATCTCACCTCTTGGACCGCAGGCTGCTGGAACAGAGGGATGAGTGGGTTGGTTCTTGGAATGTCAATGTGGATCTGGCAGGAACAAATAATAAAACTCAGGCGACAGTAGCATAACCAAAGTATGTCTACTTCAGTTAAAGTTATATTCCATTGCTTTCAGGTTGTGCACAGACAACATTACCTGTCTGTAAGTGTCTTTATAGTGCTCGTCTGTTCTGGAGTGGTAATATTGCTCTATAAACCCAAAATATTCTTCTCGCTTTCTTTTCAGAACCAGCTCTCTGCGCTCCTTGTTGGCCGGCAGGTATCCCTGAGAGGAACGAGAACGAGGAGTGAAAACAGAGCAGGGGAACAGAACAAGCTGGCCAACTGAGATAAGAGCAGTGAGAAGATAAGGCTGCCTGTGAAACTCAGAACTGCTGACACCAAATATTACGTGATAAACAGAATTTAAAGAACGTGGCTTTTTATTATTGACTTTTGAGTTATGTGATGTTGCAAAACTGCAGCTAATGAGCCTTACTGAGAGAAGCCTCCATGTGATTGGCCGGACCTCTCTTGGTATTCCTGACCAGCTGTGTTTCCGGAGTTCTTCTGTGACAGCAAACATCAAAACAGGCCCATCAGATCAACACACAGTCTCACTTTATGTACAGACAGCAGGGGTTCAGCCTGCTGTAAATCAGGCTGATGGGTCATCCTTCTCTATCCTCTGGAATTATCTTAAAAAGTTGGATTAAAGATTCATTCAATTTGTCTTCCATCAGGCTGGATGATATGTGGATCCTTCTGTGTGGGACAGTTGTCTTCCTTTTCTGCCTGCTTACCTGTTTCAAAAACATTAAGACTGGGGCTGCAACTAAAAATTATTTTAACTAGTAGAATTTACAACAGAACAGCAGCATTTGAAGATACCGCCTCGCTTTGTTGACGTCGCTCTGCAGCCGGTCAGCCAGCTCTGACGGCCGCCTGCATGTGAGGTAAACGGCTCCGCTGCATGGCGAGTGATGCGTTAATCAGGCGACAAAACGAATCGATGACGAAATTCGTTGTCAACGCTTTTGTTGATTTATATCGATTTTATCGATTCGTTGTTGCAGCCCTAATTAAAACCATTTCTAAACTCCACTGAAAACAACATTAAATCTATATTTACAAAGTATGAAAACTGTATGACAACCTAGAATAATTATCTGGGCTCAAACAAAACAGCTAATGTGATTTCTGGGAAGGCTTTGAAGGACAGATGGGGTCAGACTGAGCCTGTGGAGCTGTGTAAAGCAGCATGTGGATGTCTTTTTCCTCTTGCATAGTACCTAGGTCAGTGTTGGGACTAGCCAGCAGCTGCTTGAATTTATCTAGCCGGCTTTTCTCGCGCACCGTCATGGGTGGAGCCCCTGAAGCATTCTGATCTGAGATCCGAGCCACCAGAGGGATGATGGGACGAACTGGGAGAGATTGCTGCTTCTGCAGTGGGGAGCGAACTGAGGAAAAGAAACCAAGAGACAAATAATAATAATAAAAAAAAATAAAGAACATTAAAAGTCATTCAGATTTCCTCCAAATAATAAATAATGTAATCTCCGATTTCATAATAACAAATCCGATTAATCGATTCTTCTTCCCTCCTTTTCATTTCACAAAATAGTCATTAAAGAAATCATTTTAAAAACTTGCTTTTATATCAAGCATTTAATGTGGGAGGTGACCTGAATTCAAAGTGCAACTAAATCCAAGCTGTGAAACACGGTGATAATAAAAAAGATGGTGGCCCTTCCGTTGTAAACCATGAAAATATAACAAAAAATCTAACTTCAAATTAGCTTAAAAAGAAAGTAAACTAATAAATGAATTAAAGTGCTTCGTCTTATGGTAAAAAAATTTCCTCTTCACAATATTCTGCCAATATAATTTCCTAAACAAATATTCAGCATTGCTGCTATCCTCTTCATGGAAGCCCAATGAGTGCATTGGCAACAATAAAATCCAGATTTTAAATCTTAAAAAGTAGTAAATTCAATTTAATCAATTAAATCGATTTATCGCCCAGCCCATATTATGATGATAGCACGCAGTAAGTGAACAACTACCGTCTTTTGCTTTAACTTGGTTGTTGTGACATGGATTTTGCAGAGTAAATAAGATCAAAGGGTTAATTAGCAACACCGTGAATATTCAGCACCCAGGTGACTTCTGAACAGAGGTCCAGGTGTTCAGTGAATAGCACATAACTATTCATGTGACAGATGCTCCTCAGTGTGAAACTGTATACAGCCTGTGCGCTATGGAAGACGTACGCACCCCCCCAGCAGGTTACAATACTTCTACACTACTGTGCAAACCACTTATTCTTTAAATTTTGCTTCTATGATAAAAGGTATGAAGCTCACATTTACACTCAATACTCCACAAACACAGACTTTACTGGATTTTATTGCATCCCCACAGCATAATTCTGTAACCACTGTTTTAAAGTGAACTCGAGCTCAAATTTCTAAACATCTCAGCTCCTTCTGTGACATATTATCATCTGGGAAGATGTTTTATGGTGGATGTGGTTCTCTTATCACCCTACACCAAACACTGGAAAAGAACTAGTTTAACCTGCTTGATGTTCTGAGACACAACCAACCACTGACAAACAAAGATGCATTGGTGTTCATGTAGGAGTTCAATTAGTAATTCAGAGACCAAGATCCTCAAGGCTGAAACAGCAGGGTTGAGGTGGATCAGTGAGTCCAGCCTAGTGGGCCCTACAGAGCCCCAGGGCCGGGCTGATACCGTCATACATAGCCCTGCATCTCCATAAACTGTGCAAACATACTGCAGTTTGTGTAAAAAAAAAATTAAACAAGGGATTACTTTTTTTTTTAATCTAATCTATGTATGCTCTGTAGGAAAATGGCATCTTATTTATCTATAACATATGGTTATTAAATCACATTTCAATGCACATACACACACAGACCTTCCAATTATTTTTTAAACATTGGAGATTTTGGACCACTAACAAATTTCCATCCTGATTCTTTGATGTACTTATTGGAATTAACTGATTGATTCCTTCGTTATTCTCTACTTGATTCATTTTTTTTTTGGCTGTAGTGCATATTTGTCTTATCAACTGTATCAATTTACTGTAGAAAAATCTTTTGAAATATTTCATTTGCAGGGGAAGCTTTTGGATTTAGCCACCGAGTCACTAAATTAACTGTTTAAAAAAAAAAGAAGCTAAATGTGCTACCCAACTGTAAACCTTTTGAAAAAAACAAAAACAAAAACAAATACTTTGTTTGGGATTTTCTCATTTTCCTTCCACTGAAAATGTAAGCTGATCAGCTGAACAGAAGTAAAATAAAACTGTGTTGTTGTTTGTGGAGTGAGACATGTCCTGTTAGGCGTATGTTTATGGTCTGATATAATCCCTGCAGCCCTAACCTGAAGAGTTAATTCCCTCCTAACAAAGTCCATAATTAGCTTCAGTATGAATCACCAGACTGAAACGCTGCAGGATATTTGTGACATACCTGAGGACGTGTTGAGGTCTGCGTCACTGCTAGACTTTACAAATTTGCCATTGACACGCTCACACTCTGAAGGATTGTCCTTCTGCAGGCCGTGACGCTCGTTTCTGGGTGGAGTCAGACTGTGAGGCAGCGCGCTTTCCGTGTCACCCTTCTGATGCCGCAGTTTCTGCACGGACACAGAATTCAACAAAAACACGCCTGTGAGAGAACTTCCCACCGTTTCAGACCAGCTTGTAGTTTTTCAGCGACTAGCAGGATGTGTTGTAGCTACCTGGTTGTGCACAGACGCTGTCGTGTCCTCTACTGAAGGAGCAAAAGATGCTGGGAAGGGAGTCCCACAGAAATTTTCATCCTCCTCATCATCAATGTCCCAAGCGTCATTTGTGCTGCATGCAAACTCGTGGAAGCTGCATGCTTTTTTAGACTTGAGGTTGTTGAATTTGGGCTTTGTGTCTTTCGGGTACCTGCAGATTGACAGATGCATTTATGAACAACGAGGAAAGGACCAAAAGCTTAAGACCTGACAGACCTCAGAGATGAATGATGGACATATAAAATAGGTAAAAATGAAATAAATGGGAACGTTTTACATGCACCAAGTAATCGGCTGACGGCTGGTGAGGGGAGTCTGACCATGTCTGGCCTTAAAAGCCCTGATTGGTCAGCAGATCAGCAGATCTGGAACTTTCTCTGATGAGTGATACAAAAGTGCAGCCAAGGGAACACTCCCAACACTCTTCAGTGTTAAGGTTGTTACTGAGTGAACAAGACAATTCTTGTTTTGGGGTATTTTCAGTACCAGTGAGGTGTTTAAAAATGTAGAAGGCTATGTAATAATTTTGACTTGTCACTTTGTGATAAAATGTACCTAAAACAAATACATTTTCTAAGTTAAAAGCTTTGGAGCGATACCCGTCTCATGTCCAATCAGAAACATCTTTAGGATTGAATGAAAGTCGTATAAATGGTTCTGGGCTCCTCTGTACATTGCCTCTGCTTTAAATTTGATTAACAACTCGTCGCAGGAAGGCTAAGAAGAAATATTGTGATCTCTGTTTAATCTGAGTCATTAAACAGAGATTGGAATTGGCTAAAATCCTTCATTTAGGGTCAGAACTTTACAAAAAAGCAGAGCACAATTCTGGACGGTGCATCTCAAAATAATTTAACAGAAGAAAAACAAAACAACATTAACTGCTGGTTGTAATAAGCAGAGCAAGACCAAAGTAATTACTGGGTCACAGATGCAAAACAAAGGTCCATGCAGCTCACACTTGTACTCAAAACATGGAAGAACTGCAAAGACTGGTTGGAGTGACAAAGATAATGGGTCCATGTGCCATGCAGCAGGCCAGTCGTACGGTCAGCACTTACGTGCGTCGCAATCGGGGGTCAAGAGGTGGATGCTGTGCTCCATAAACTGGTTGCACACTGTGGATGATAGTGTGAAATGTAGACTTGAGGGGGAAACTCTTGTAGCAGCTCAGTTTTACACAAAGTGTTCACATCCCGTATTTAAACGATTGCTCCGGAGAACGCTGGGAATGGTACAAACTGTCCTTCCATGTCTTCCTCCTAACACATACTTCTGCAGTCAGCAAGTTTCTCTATACCCTCAAAATACTTAATCTCTTATTCTACATATGATCAAGTCCAGACGTACAACAATACAGCATCAAACCAGCATTTTCCCCCTAATTTGAGAACAATCTAAAGAAAGTGAGCAACATTTTAAAGGCAAAACAACATGCTTACCGATTTATTTCTTCTTTAAATGTATACAAAACATTTGAAACAGCCCACGTGGTTCTGTTTCAGTCCGTTTCTCTGTTGAATAAGTGTCGATGCAGTATTGATGCTTGTGACGTTCCCTGAATCCATTTATTTGGCAATCTGTCACATCAGTGTTAGATGGTAGATGGCTATAACGCCAGCAGAAGCACCGTTCCTCCACACAGACGACAGCTTAGCTCCTCTCATTCTGCTGACCTACACTGGCCTTTTACTCAGACTGCAGTCGCGCGGCAAACCCAACTGATGGACAGCTTTCTGGGCTCCTGTGTTGTTTACCTCCCCTCACTGTGGGGGGCGCTGTGTTCCGCGGACAGGAGGAACTTCAAGCTCCGCTTTTACCCCACAGCGTCTTTCTAGAGTCTTCATAACCCTTGAACTTTTATGCATTTTGCTGACCACAAACTTTAATGTAATTTAGGATTTTATGTGTCAGACCGACACAAAGCAGTGCATGATATCGAAGGGAAAAGAAAATATTACAATTATACATTTCACCTGAAGAGTTGGTCATGTGTAAGTGTGCAGCCACCTTTTACTCTGATTCCCTAAATAAACTCCCTAATGCCCTCAGAAGTTAGACTCCACCAGCGTGTGCTTTAGTCTCAGTAGAAATCCAGCTGTTCTATGAAGGTTTGTTAGAGAACATTGGAGAACAACCAGCCAGCGTCATCACAATCAAGGAACACAGCAGGAAGGCCAGGGAGAACATTCTGGAGACGTTTAAAGTGGGTTAAGGTCATGTCTTGCAATCCTAGTAAGCCATTACTGTTCAGCTGAACTCAGGCCGGGCGGCAGAGCTCTAACGTTCAGGGTAAGGCGTCTGTTGGCAACACAACACTTAGTCACGCACTTCACATCAGCCTTACTGCAAGAATGGCAAGAAGAAAACCACTATTGATAATCACAAGAAGCCCTGTTGCAGTTTGTCATATGCCCTGAAGGGGGGGGGGGGGGGGGGGGGCACAGCAGGATATAACACTAAATCATCCCTTAGTAATACCAACAAAATAGAATAAAGTTATATATACAGGGTTTACCCCAGCTAATCCTGACGGTAGGTGTCACAGTAGGTGACAGTAGGGAGTTAATACACTGGGGGAGACTCTAGGGCTGTCAGTTTTAACACATTAAAACTGACAGCCAAATTATTGGCAGATCTAGATTTAAATGAATTCCTTTTTTTAACCAATGTGTTTCTACACATTGTGTATATATAAAAAAAAATATAGTTTTTTGTACAAACATGTTTTTACTAGTGTTATTTATTATAAAATGTATTATAAAATTGCATATTAGGCTTTATACTTTCAGAAATAACAAGAAAAAAAGAAATGTGCGATTAATCTTGAGTTAACTACTGAAATAATGCGATTAAGATTTTTAATCGTTTGACAGCACTAATTTTATATATATATATATATATATATATATATATATATATATATACACTCCACACCCCACACACGACCATGAGAGACTGACCTAACTATTTTGGATGAATAGTCATGAATAGTGCGCCTGTGGCTGAGAACTGGACCTGCTGGTTACCTGGCTGTGCCAGAGCCTCTTGTTTACAACCGTCACACTTGTTTTATCAGCAGGAGCTCAAGGACAGGGAGCTTGAATAACCTCTCCTGTCTTCCTGTTCAAACATGTGTTTGTGTTTGGGCTTTCCAGCTATCCACCCTGAGAAGTTTGATCCGTATGTGTGTGTGTGAGAGAGACAAAGACAGCCACGCCCTCCCCCCAGAGATCCTCTCCTCTCGGGTTTCCCAAACAGACCAAGCGGTTTTCATTCAGCCCCACCCTCTGATAGTTATAGACCAGCCCAGCAGCTCATCAGTCAGAAAAACAAGGTTGATGTAAATTAACACAAAGGCACCACTCAGGTCTCATTGACGAGGTCCAATGAGTTTTGATTTCTATGTGTGGCGGAAGCCCACAGGGTAAAGGTATGCCAGCCATCAGTCATTAACATCCAGTAACATAATGGTTGACTGTAATGCAGGTTGGGACATGCTTGGTCCCAGTTCACGGTTCTGACTTAAAAGTATTAAAAGCCACAATTGTGGCCTACGATGACAAATCAAAGACATTTAGAGCAACAAACTGTACACACAACTAGGGCTTGGTGATATGGCCTAAATTCAATATTGCGATATATTGAGCAATTCACCTTGATAACTATAAATGGACGATAACGCTAACACCTCTTTGATGCCCCAGACAGACTGCATCGCGCTTAAAGCTGGTCCGACCATCTACCCGGTACTGACTAAAAAGTATGACGTCTGGAGCACTCTGGTGTGATGTTTCCAGTCGTCATTGACGTAATGTAAATTCAGACTAATGAACGACTCCATCGTGTGACTGAACCAGAAATCAGATGTGGGTACAACGTATTTCCTCCTGGAGCAGCTCTACCGCTGCCGTCGCTTCAACATTTGAAATTTCCTCCATTTCCTCAGCCTCGCCCTCTCTTTCTTGTTTCACACTGCATGGGGTGGAGTCACGTGACTGCAGACTGTTGAAATAGTGCAGTGTCTTAAAGGCACAGAAGCATAGCCTACCTTTACTATAACAACAACTTTTCTTTCATTTTTTAATACCAAAAATACCGACATTGGCAAATTCGTAAATTAAATAAATTTCGGTGTTGGTAAATTTTCAGTTTATCACCCAGGCCTTCACACAACACCAAAAGGACTCATGTCTTTTGGCTTGTAGGTCTGTCTTCAAATAAAAACTTGTTGGTAGGTATGAACTACAACAACATTCTCTTGTTATTAGCTTGTAATGCCAGTTTTATCATAATTGCTCAAATATCTAAAAAAATATATTATTCTTATAACTAGTATAATAATAAAAGATGGCTGACTATTAGAGTAATGACATATAATGTCATTATTGCCTACCATTATCGCTGCAGTCTATGGAGGTGACTCTAAGACTTTGTTTTCACTGTTTAACAACTCTTTCTCGCCACCCAATGCATAACCAACCCACTTGTTCTCTACAGACTTCTGTGATTCTATAATACAGTTTTCCAATGTTTGTCTCCCAACACGTCACATCGCTTCCATTGTAAAATTCAGCCTCTCTTTCAGCCATTTTCCAGTTTTCAACTTCCAAACATTTCTAAAATCTCTGAAATCATTAGTAAATCTAAATCTTTTACTTGTATGCTTGATCCAGTCCCAACAGCCCTGCTAATCCCTACCTTCAAACTCTCCTTTCATTCATAAATGCCACTCCTCACTCATCACTGGAATTGTTCTTACTCTCTTTAACACTGCCATTATCACTCCTACTGAAGAAACGTGGCTCATTTACCATCGATTACAATAATCTTCGGCCTATTTCTAATTTACATTTTATCTCCAAAGTACTTGAAAAAAACAGTTGCCACAGTAATTAAACCACCCTCATAAAAATCTCTAATGATCTTCTAATGGCAGCTGATCTATTCTCATTCTCTTGGATCTGAGTGCGGCCTTTCATAGAATTTCTCACTCCATCCTTCTGCACAGATAATCATGAATTGGCATCACTCCTCCCAGGAGGGTAAAGTCCCCACTGGTTTCATTCTTACCTTTCCGGCCGCACTCAGTTGGTTCAACTTAAGTGTTTTACTCCCCATTCGTCCCCTGTCACAAATGGCGTGCCCCAGGGCGCTGTCCTGGGATGTCCACGTTTCATTTTTTACATTCTTCCAATCAGCAACATCTCCCAGAAATTCAGCATCCATTTTCACTGTTATGCAGGTCTTTCATGCAAGTCATGTTACACTCCCACCCTCTTCACTTACCTCCTGCCTATCCAAAATAAAATCCTGTTTCAATTCCAGCTCCCTTAAATTGAACAGTGATAAATCTGAGATCCTCCTCACAGGAACCAAATCTATGTTATCCAAAGCTGACAGTTTCTCCCTTGCACTTGATGGTTCTATAGTATCCCCCTCACCTCAGGTTAATAGTCTGTGTGTCATCCTCGACAGCACTTTATCTACGCCACATTAATCACCTTCGTCCTGCCATTTCCCCTCACTGTCCATCAATTCTTGTGTATAGCCTTGTCACCTCCCACATCTGTAACTCTCTTCCCTTTGCCTATCCTCAAAACTCCCTTCAATAAACTTCAAGGGGTCCAAAATCAGATTCAGAATAGAATTCAAAATCCTTCTGTACACATTAAAGCCTTTCCGCACCCTTAGATCCTCCTCTTCCTTTCACTTCACTGTTCCTCCTTCCTGCCTCAGCACCATGGGGAGCAGAGCTTTCTCCCCCTCTGCTCTCAAACTCTGGAGCTCTCTCCTTCCATACATCCGCAGTACCGGCAGCCTCTACCAGTTCAAGTCTAAACTCAAAACCTGTCAGTTAAAAAAACGCATACTCTCTGTGATTGCCAGTTTATTGTAACTTTTACTGTTTGTTGTTTTACCTTTATTGTTCTACTTGTTTTGTGCAGTGTCCTTGTTCTGAAAGACCCTTTTAAATTAAAATCTATTATTATTATAATATTTTCAGTCATCCAGAGGAAGATGGCCCTATGTGCTTAGATAGAAGGCAACAGGACGAGAGGAAAGAAGAAATCAAGTAAATGCCCAGAATTTTTCTTTTTGCCATATACAGGTTTGGCTCAAATTATTGGCAGATCTAGATTTAAATGAATTCCTTTTTTTAACCAATGCGTTTCTTCACATAGGAAGCAATAACATTTATGAGTGGCCCAGCTAGAGCCTGGGAGGGAGAGCTTCCATCTTCCAAGACTTGAAGTTCAGAAATGTGAAGAAATTTATAAGAGACTTCAGTTCCAAAAGGCTTCTTCATAATAATAAATGAGGCCTCATCATCATAAAGTCCCTACTGGCTTTTTGCATTATTCAGTGAAAAAGCCATTGACATGCAGGTTTTGTTAATATGTAAATAAAACAGACTTGCTTTTTTCAAAAATGATAGCCCTTGTCTAATTATTAACTTATTATTATTTGGGACATATCGGTGTCTTTTCTAATCACAAACTTTGAGTTGAATGGAGGCCAAACGGAGTGTAAATTTTGTAATCACCTGTGGCTCAAGTACACCAATATGTTCTGACTAATTAATCTGGCTACCTTTCTGGGTGCTTCTTACATGCTGCCTTAAGCTTGCAAACAGCTTTAAACAAAAAAAAAAAAAAAAAAAAAAAAAGGTTCCACCAAGACAACATTTTGGAAACACAAAATATTTCAAAAGAGCTGAACTGATCCTTTTTCTGGCCACATTTGGGGAGGGGCTGTAAACCACCTTGTTTTGTGGCTGTAAGACAGTAACTTTTTAAAACCTTGGTACACCACGATGCTGAGGGGGAAAAAAAACTAATAAATCAGCTGCTTACAGCTAGAACTCATAGTAATTACACAGTGCTTCATATGTTATTCCACTGACTCCATGAGCCTACACGGAGGCCTCGCTGAACTTGAGCTGCGTGTGAGTGAAGTCCATCCAGCGCGCTGCAGCGGCTGTCAGAGCCAGGAAGCCCCCCGGCCGGGGCGGACGGCCACACATGACACCCCACCGCAACACAACCCGCACAGAAGTGATGGAGGTCGGCCCCGTTTCAGCTGACAGCGCCGTCAGAGGAACCGTCTGCGCGGCTCGCTCCATTAACAGGCCAATCATCTGCGCATCTCCCCGTAAAGACTTCAGGCAGTTCCGTCTGCCGTTTAATGTCAGCCACAGCTCCTGTCTCTCTCCACGCATATTCAGGTTCTCTCATCGGCGGCCGACACAGACACCTTTTTATTGTTTCTACAGCAGCCCGGCCCAAAAGTTACTCCCGGAATGTCGCGCCGTTTAGATAAGAAGGGAGACCAACCAACCTTCCGGGAACCTTAGGGTTTCTCCTCCAGAAATTGATCCTGTTGTCGGTGGCCATACTCGGATAGCACAACCCCCACAACGAGCCCGGCTCCGCGTACCATGAAAGCGCTCAGGGTGGAGGGGAGGGGAGGGGAGGGGACGGCTTCCGCGTTTGGCAGCGTAGCCCCGCTCAGCTCTCTCTGGTCAGCCCCGGGAAGAGTTCAAGCGATCCACAGATAAGGCGATAGCTGTCGTTCTGCTGCGAGGATGAGCACAGCGGCGTACTGGAAGCCGCCATCTTGGTGAGCCAACGGCCGCGGCGCGTGATTGGCGCGAGGCTCGAACAGGTGCAGCGAGGCCGGCCAATAGCGGCTGGTCATGTGCCGCTCTGATGAAAGGGATCCACCTTTTATCGTTAGTCAATTAATATCAACCATGATGACCAATAGATGTGTGTTTCCAACTTTCACATCAATGACATTGTTATTATTGTAATTTATCGAAAACTGATTAGCAGGGCTTAAAAAAGTATTAATTCAACATTTATTATAACTGTCTACAACACAGATGCTTTAAAACCTAGAAACACTCATCCAACTTTTGTTCTTGAAGAGGGTGAAAATTCGAATTTCGTGCCTGTAGCACATAGTTTGCAATGTGTTGTGATAAAACAGCCGACTGTTCACTTGACGTTCAGCTGTGTTGATGCCTGCATGTTACAAGGTTTGTTGAGATGAAGACAAATTTGAGCTAGACACCCCCCCCCCTCCCCTTTTTAATTATTTAACCAACACCATCTGGCTGCCACGTCGTTCAAAACCTATTTTACAGCACAGGGTATGGAAGCATCCCTTGTTTCCTTTACATTTTGCATCAAATAAGCCAGATTTCAGTCTTTTAAACCTGGGAATAATTATCATGGACATGGACTTTAGACTTTTATGAGTTTGTTATATAGATATAATTACTATGTGGATCAGTCAATTTATATTAACTCTCCACTATATATAGATTTTTTTTTTTACTTCAAAATGGGACGTAGTTTTAGAAAGGAAGCGTCATGCAGAACTTACCAACAGCTTCAAATTTATATAACCAGTTTGTAAATTCACACAGGCTGAGTATGGGCTCTAGAACCAGGTCTAAAAAAATGCAGCCATAAGCATCATAACTTCTAACAACTGTACACTGGGCTGTGGCACACTTTCACATGCCTTAACCACTCCCAGATGCTATGGTATGCATATTGAATATTATCTTATATTCTTCTATCAATAGGCTGGTGTTAACTACACTGTTATTCCACTGGTTAACTTGAATACTTACTCTGGTGTTTATTTTTACTTTTATCTTTTCCTACCTTTCTGATAAGCTCATCCTCTTTTGCGGTAGAACTAACTTTAGATTAGATGAGCTTTTTTTCATCACTAAAAATAGTGCATAACTCCGTTTGTATCTTTGCCACTACTACCACTGTCACGCCTGAATTGCCTGAATTTCCATTGCGGGACAATAAAGAAAAATCATATCTTAAACTATTTTGATTTTTCAAAGCTTTGTCAGGGTGTGAGAAAGATCCAGAGTGTCGCATCAAACTAGTTTTAATGTGCAGAAACTACACAGGAACTGCCAAGGCTTAAGTCTGCGATGAACTGGAGGCTGCAGTCACTCTTCCCAGCAAAACCAGTTTTATATTGTTGTTGATAAAAGACAAGCAATAACTCCTTTTCCTAAAAAATTACCTTCCTTACACTGGCCATTTGCAGCCATCCACATAAAAACACCTAATTCCTCCTGGAGAAAAGTTTTATGGTCAGAAGACTTAAGGGCTGAAAGATTAAGATCAAGTCCACAACTGACGTATGTTTGGAGGCGTTAGGAGGAGACCTTTCCACCCAAGAACATTGTATCAGCTGTCAAGCATGGTGGTGGCAGCAACATGTGCTTTGGGGGATATTGTCGCTCCTAGTGGTACTTGTGCATTGATCAAGGTTTATGGGGTAATAAAAAAGAATCACCTACAAATGATTTAACTTCACTTCAAATTAACAGCTCAAAGCAACAAACACACATCAGACTAGTTTTGGAATGGTTAAATCAAGCTAATGTTATCCTTTTGAAATAGCTTTTAAAAGCTTTAACCCCAGCTCTATTAAACATGTGTGTACTGTGCTTTAAATATGGATGCCAGGAAAGCACGCAGTTTAAATGAACTCTGTCAGTCCTGCTAGAAGAATGGAATTATACCAGAAGCTTGTCAATGGCTACAAAAGGTCTGCCGTAACGACTCGAATTACCAGCGAACATTTATCCAAATAACAAAACACAAATCTTCATTTAATATCTGAAATGAATATGACTTTCATACCCATGATGAGCTTAAGCAAACATTTGGCAACACCTCTCACAAAACAAGAACACGTGCAGGAACACCATGAACAGGTAACAGAACTGAACTAATGAAAAGGTATTTTCAAAGAAAACCTTAATTTCAGAAAACCTAGAGATATATGTTTAAAATAACAGAAAAGTCCAACTACTTTGAAGAAAAGGTATATCAGACCTAATGTAATGTATACATTTTATACCTGAATATAGTCACTGTTAGAAGCACATACCATCTATTACTAAGTATATTCACTCCACCTCTAAATCATTGGATTCGGGCATTCCAGACACCTGAATGACTGCGAGTGTTTAAAGTCAAGTATGTAGATATGCTGACTGCTTCTACAAACATTTATGAAAGTATATTTATGAGGAGTTCAGTTCCAGTGTGAAAGCCATTACACGACAGAACCTGCTCAATAAGTCAAGTTGTGAAATTTCCCCATTACTAAATAGTCCAAGGTCAGCTGTTTGTGGTATGACAACATAGTGGTAGTGATTAGGAACAACAACAACTCATCCACAAAATGGCCATGGAAACTCACAGAGTACAGCTATCAGCTTTCTTCGGAGAAACAGAACAACGTGCAGAGGTTGGTAGAATGACATTCCTTGGCCAAGCAGCTACATTCAAGCTTCACATCACCAAGTACAGTGGAAAACGTCAAATGCAGTGGTAGAGTGCTGCCACTGGACTAGAGCAGTAGAGATGAGACATATTCCCTGGAATGGGTAATCATGCAGCTCTGTCTGGAAATCCAACGGAGGAGTCTGGGTTTGGTAGTTGCCAGGAGAACATCACACACCTGGCTGCGTTTCTGTTTTCAAATGTAAAGTTCGCCCCTTTGTTCCAGTGAAAGGAACTCTTAACGCTGCACCATGCCACTCAAGTGTTATTTCCTGTTTCTCCATCGTGTGTCTTTTTTCACTTCCCACCAATGAAGTTCATTTTTACTCATTCAAATTGTGACCTCAGAGGTTGGAAAAATTCCCCATTTTATATTGAATTAAGGAGATCTGAATAAACAGGCAGATTTTTGTCTCTAATAAAGTAAAGGACGTAGGGTAATTATGGCATTATAGCTATAGTTGTGTGATAACACACATAAAGCAATTTGTATCATTTTTGTTTTAATTCAACCAATAAATGAATCAATTACTGACCTTAAAACACAACAATGGGCAGCAGGTTCATAAACAGAGTAAGTCGTTTTGAATCCAGCACAAAATGAAGGGGCAAGAAGATTATCCTTAATCATGCATTAAAACATATCTCCCTAACCCTTTATGTGCATCAGAGAACACCAATGATTCATTTACAGATTGAGATATGAAGAAGTTTTTAGTTTTGATGCATTTAATTAGCAGAAAAACAAAGATTTTAAGAATTTGACTAGCTTATGACTGTTTAGTGCTGATGACCCCTGTGCACTTTTCAAATCACGATGAGTTTGCAAAGCAAAACGCTTCCTCTGCATGGTGACCGTGCTGTGATAGCCTACTTCCCTCTTTCGAAGTTGCTGCATTTATAGCATCTTTCCACAAGAGGGCATCGTTTATCTGCTCCAAGAAAAGAGGGGCCCGTCAGAATGAAACCGGATCAGCCACCACCTATTTACACTAAATGTTAGAGAGACGACTGTTCGTTAATCACAGGCTGCATCAGCAGTAACATAGATTGCAGCTGTGTTCCTCCTGAAACATCTGTGAGATGATCTGCTTTGTCTCCTGTCAACTGAGGTTTGCAGTTCAGAGGAGCCCAGTGACTCCCAAAGTGTGCCGATGTTACGTTGGTGTATGCAAATGTAGGTAAATGGAGGGCTTTGTAGACATGTTTTTTCCATGGTTAGATATTTGAATGGAAGGTGCTTTTGTCTGTGCCTGTTGAGGGAAATCACAGCAGGCTCCTCCCATCTGTCCTCCCCTCCAGCCTCCAACGGACATCAACTGACAAAAATCCAGGTGAGGCTTTAAAAGTTCCTCCCCTGCTCTTCTGCTGTTTACATGTGTATATTGAGGTTTAAAAATGAGAACAAGTGAGGCATAGACAATTAGCTGGAAAAAACAGTTTTTTTTTTCCTTTTCACTGGAATAAAACGTTTATTGGAACTGCATTTTCCAGATGTTGGCCTCTGTTGTCTTCGTAGTGGGCAGCCATCGGAAGAAAACATTGGCGTTAAAGGGACAGGATTCACCCAGTCACAAGGCAGAACTGTGAGGAATTGTGTGGGATGCATGGAGTTGCCTGGGGGACAACAGTTTGCTGAATGACTCTGCTTTTAATTTGTACTTTCACCATCATACAACTTTAAGATGTCCTGTCCTCACTTTCAATTCTTCCCTAAATACACAAGTAAGTTTAACTTTGAACTTTACAAAGTATCACTAGGATCCTACCTTTGCTGCTGAGGAGCAAACCAATCACAGTAAATGTAAATGTGCTTTTCCAAGGCACATGCTCTGTGAGATTTCTGCCCCCGGCCACATATTTGTTGATGTGACCCCCTTGGTTTTGCTCTCCTTCTCCCCCTGAAAGGACGGCATTGTGACTCTCTTCCTCAGCGTTAGAGTATTACCAAAAGCACTCTGACTGCATTCTTTAAGAAAAGAGGAACTTTTATTTTGGTCTGTCTTGTTCTGTAATGATGGTGTGGGGTTTATAGAACTGTAAGGAATACGAAGATTTATCAGTGCTGAAGATGGAGCATATTTAGAGCACATGACAGCTGAGGTAAGTTCGTTTTTTCTTTTTTTTCTTTGTGACAATATTTTTAACTGAACTACAAAAAGAGTTTCATAGGTAATATAAAAAAAAACAGCAAAACCAAAGCAACTTTTCCAACTTTTGCTTCTTCAGCTTCAACTTTAGGAAGTAACTTTTCTTCCTGAATTGTGTTCTCAGAACGTCTGATCTGGTGGCTTTCATGGCCCCAGGCACATGGTGATATCCAGCCAAATCTGTCTGCTGGGTGACGGGTCATCACTCCCTGTGCCCTCTCACTCTGACTGGGACCGGGTCATGATGTGGATTCTCAGAGAAAGGTCAGGCTGATGCCCCAGAAAGAAGAAGCTTGTTTGCGCGTGTGTCTTTCAACCTTTCAGACTAACGTGCTACAAACCAAAACAGCTATAAACAACAATGTAGAAGTACAATGTGCTGATCAGCCTGTGTAAATTATTCCCTTGCATTATGAGAGATTTTGATGAAATATACTCTTCTTTCATATCTTCTTTAATCTTTTTAATGAGAGTGAATTGCCTAAATAAAATAGGAACATTCTGCTGCTTTGTGTAATTGATGAGATGAACCTGGAAAGGACAGGTCTGTCTTGTGGAATACCTCAGAGCTCTGTTATAGCCCTGATCCTCTTTCTACCTTATGTCCTTCCACTGAGACAGATTATTAGTTGATGTAAAACTATCATCTCTATGCTGATGATATCTAGTTGTACTGAGCGTTCAGTGATTCTGAGTCCTGTAAATGGTCTAGTTTAGTAGACTGTCAGACACAGCACAGATAAAACCGAGACACTAAGCACATTCCATGATAATATGACTCCTGTGAATACTGACATTTGATTCTTAGGCTTTTGCTGTTTATTTGAGTCTCAGAAATTTTACTCCTCTTGAGCATTATTTCAAATAGTTGGTTTGAAATGGCTTTTATCATTTAAATATTTGTAGGTTCACACCAAAGACTGAACTGGTAAAGCAGCATCAAAGAGGGTGCAGTATATTGCATCCTTGTTCGGCCAGTCTCAAGCCTTGATAAATGCAATAGGTTGTGTCAGGAAGGGAATCTGGCATAAAACTTCAATGATGTGATCTTCATACCGGGTTCCAGGCACCGGTGGAAAATGGGTTACAGTTGGTCACCAGAGACCAAGAGGAAGGAGAAGAGGAAAGGCAAGAGTCTAGGATTGAGAGTAGGGACTTCGAATGTTGGGACTGTGGCAGATAAAGAGTTGGCTGACATGGTGCAGAGGACGAAGGTGGACATACTGTATGTTGAGGAGATCAGGTTGAAACGTAGCAAGACTAGAAGCTTAGGAGTAGGGTTCAAGCTGTTCTACCTTGGTGTGAGCCAGAAGAGAAATGATGTAGGAGTTATCTTGAAGGAGGAGTGTATCAGGACTGCTCTGGAGGTAAAATGAGTGTCAGATAGAGAGATGAGTCTGAGGCCAGAAACTGAAGGTGTTTATGCTGCACAGGTAGGGTGTAAGTTACAGGAGAAGGAGAAATTCTGGAGTGAGTTAGATGATGCAGAAGGCCTCCAGAGGTGAGGGGCCCCCCAGGCCCCCTGGAGCTAGGAAAAGGTGTGATGAGGAAGTGACGGGCAGGTTTGGGTTTTAGAACAGGAATGCAGAAGGACAGACAGTAGTAGACTTTGTAAAGAAGATGGAAATGGCTGTAGTGAATACTTTCTTCCAGAAGAGGCAGGAACACACGGTGACTTACAAGAGCACAGGTAGGAGCACTTGGGTGGATTACATCTTGTATAGACGATGTAGCCTGGAGGAACTCAGTGGCTGGTTAGTGAGAGTGTTGGCATGCAGCACAGGATGGTGGTGTGTAGAATGACTCCGATGGTAAGGAAGATGAAGAAGTGAAAGACAGAGCTGTGACATGATCTCTTATTTGTGTTTTGATTTTCTTTTATGTATGTAGCTTGGACTGTTTCTTTGCTGTTGTGATTCATAGATTGCACCTTTCTTAGTTATTTTCTTATGCTCATTATCTTTAGGTGTTTGTGTTTTTGGATTTCAGTGTATATTCTTTAGTGCTGTTATTTTAATTCATACATTTCTGGAGTAAGTTGTCTTTCTGTGCGTAGTTTTTTCTTCTTCCCTGAGTTTAACTCTTCTCAGTTGTTTCCTCCCCTCTGTTCTCTGCTTTCATTGATCTTCAGCTAACTCTCATTTCTCACCTGATTACGCTTACAGTTGTTTTTTTGTTTTTCTCCTCCACTTCCCCTGTATTTAAGCTGCTCGGTTGTCATTGTTAATGCTGGTTTCTTCTGTTGTTTATGAGTTTCCTGCCTTGTTGCCTCATGCGTTGTACGTTTTATTTTAATAATTAAACGTTTTGCCGCCACCACCACACTTTGCGCTTGGATCCTCTTTCAACCCCACCATGACAAGCATAGGAAAGTAGTAGTAGTAGTAGTAGTAGTAGTAGTAGTAGTTGTGGAAGCTGAAAAAGAAAGAAAGTTGGCTTTCAGGGAGGAGTTGAGACAGGCTCTGGGTGGCCAGGAGGTGCTTCCAGATGATTGGACCACTACAGCTAATCATGTCAGGGAGACAGGTAGGGGAGTATTTGGTGAAAAGGAATGTGTTCAGAGAAAGAGATCAGCTACTAAGAAGTGGGACACCATGAGGATGGAAGAGAGTTGCCAGGAGTACAAAGAGATTCAGCTTAAGTTGAAGGTAGAGGTACTAAGGCCAAACTAAGAGTATACAATGACTTGTATGATAGGTTGGACAGTAAGGAGGGAGAGAAGGATTTATACAGATTGGTGAGGCAGAGAGACAAAGATGGGGAGGATGTTTGGCAGGTTAGGGTGATTAAGGACTGAGAAGGAAATGTACTGACAGTGGATCAGGATGTAGCAAACATTAATAAAATGAAGATAGGGAGGTGTTGAAAAGGATGATAAATGGAAAGGCAGTTGGTCCTGATTACCTGTGGAGGTATGGAAGTGTCTAGGAAAGACAGCAGAAAGGTTTTTGACTATGTCGTTCGGTGAGATCTTACAGAGCAAGAAGAGACAGCACAACGGAGATGTGCAGAGTTGTGGCAACTACGGAGTAATAAAGCTGATCGGTCATACAGTGGAGTTATGGGAAACAGTAGGGGAAACTAGACTGGGGTCAGAAGTGAGCATCTGTGAGCATGGTTTCATGCCAAGAAAAGGTACTATTGATGCAGTGTTTGCTTTGAGGATGTCGGTGGAGAAGTACAGAGAGTGTCAGGGGAAGCTGCGTTGTGTTTTTGTAGCTCTAGTGAAAGCATATGACAGGGTGCAGAGAGAGCAGCTGTGGTATTGTATGAGGGAGTCTGGAGTAGCAGAGAAGTACATTGGAGTGGTGCAGAACATCTATGAGAGCTGTAAGACAGTGGTGTAGGAGGCTTTAGGTGTGACGGAGGAGTCCACGGTGGAGGTGGGACTGCATTAAGGATTGGCTCTGAGCCCCTTGTTGTTTGCTTTAGTGATGGACAGGTTGGCAGATTAGGTTAGACAGGGACCTCCATCAACTATGGTGTTTGCAGATGACACTGTGATCTGCAGTAAGACTGAGTCCATGTGCGTGAATGAGAGGAACCCAAGTGGAGCTGTGAGGTTATAGGGAACAGAGATAAAGAAGGTGGAGGATTTTAACTCCTTAGGGTCAACGGTCCAGAGCAACTGTGAGTGTGGAATAGAGGTGAAGAAACGTGTCCAAGCAGGTTGGAAGGAGTGAAGAAAAGATTCAGGTGTGTTGTCCGGTTAGAGTATCAGCAAGAATGAAGAGTTCAACTCACTCTATTACTGATGTCCTTGTAATGATTGTCTGTTCATCTTTGTATTTATGCTCCAGCTTCAGTTAAAGTTTTTTATGATTTTACATGGAAAAGGTCCCTGGTATAGCTTTGACCTACTGCAACTTGGGTGTTTCTCCTGCACTTGTTATACCTCTTTTCCATTAGTACCAACTCAGAGCGTTTCAGGACGTGTCCACTCACTTTTTCAGTTTTAACTTTTCCATTAGTAGTGGTTACAAGGAGACATTATTATTTTTAGAACCTGCTTTGATGTGTTTCCAAGTGCAGCAAGTCTGCCCCAAGACGTGATGTCAGAAGATTGTCGGTTGCTGATTTGCTAGGTGGTGGAATCGCTGTTTACGTTATTAGAACGACTCCAAGACAAACCCATTTTACTGAAGAAATTACACAACTGCAGCTATGAAGGTATATCATTAGATACAGAGTGAAGATGGAAGCCCCTAAACCAATGCAGTGGTCCAAAGCAGAGGTGCACACATTTTTGTACTTGGCAACGGATGAAAAACTTGTTACATGTCAGACTCCTGTTAACTGATTGGGCATATGGCTTGGACTTTGTTTTAACCATTCAGCTGGATTCTCAGAACTTTACTCTTTGCAGGTATTTGGTTTTGGCTGACCTTTGCATCTCATCAAGACGTAGCATTTGTATATATCTTCAATGTCTACAATGTTACCTTTTGGTAGTTCTGGTAGCATTGCACCATTCCCCTCTTTTACACAATCTGGCCACACTTATAATTGATGTCCCATTGTCCTGACTCTGTCATGGTTTTGTGTTTATTTTTGAACTTTTCTTTTGTTATATTCCTCTCAGCCACCAGCCACCAGTCACCATCCAATCAGTTCAGTCCACTCCTAGTTACCACTCTGCACCAGATTAGCCCCACCTGCTTGGCGTAATTGCAGCCAATTCTGCATCTCTGTATTTATACCTGCCTCTCTATTTCACTCCCAGCCAGAACATCTTGTCTTGTTACCTGCCTGCATGTGGTGTTAGCTCCAGCGGCGTCCCTTTGTCTGTTCCTGTGCTTTCCCTGGATCCAGCCAGCAATCTGCCTTCGTTTGTTCACCTGCTAGTGATTGTGTGCATGGTTTTGTTGGGAGAATTACTGTGGGATTCTGTTTTTTGCCCTGCGTACTCTGGAGACACATCTGTGGCTTCTAATCAAGAGTCAGTCTACGGCTTCTGGTCAGGTTGGTTCTGTCTGTGAGTCCTGTTCTGTCTGGTTCTACTTACCCGCCTCATCTGCCACTTCTCATTTCCTACAATAAAGTTTTATAAAACAAAGCTCCGTGTGTCCGGCTGAACATCGGGTTCTCCAGCACTATTTGTTACAGACTGTATATCCTGGTAAAGTGGATCAGTAAGTGGATGTCTCACTCATTGTTGGCATATAGCTTGATATCATCCATGTAGAGGAGGTGAAAAATAAGTATCCACATCCAGTCTTTTATTGATGATGACAGAAGTTGTTCAGACCTATGCCAAACAGCAATGGAAACAGAGCATCACCTGCATATAACCTGCACTCCATAGTAACTCAGGCAACTGGCTTCAAATTGGCTTCAAGAATTATCCTCAGCATTCTCATCCAGCTCTCTATGAAGGCTCTAAGTTTGCTGTTGATCTGGTAATGTTTTAAGCACGCCATGTCTTACAGCCTGAGCTGACTTCTCTGTCGACTAGCTGGTGTTCTATTTATATTCCTTGTTTCATCTTAAGGCACCTTGATTTTTTTTTCAATGTGTGAAAACATCTGTTTAAATAACCTTTAAATTATAGTGAAACACACACTTCTCAGTTTCTCTCTCCGAACGGAGAATCCGAATCTGATTCCTTATGTCAGCAGAGGTATTGTTGTGACCTTCTGGGTGTCTAGCAGCTGAACCCGGATCAGATTGAGGTTGGTGACATTTTACACCTCAGTGCCTTCGTGTGGCACATTAACCCTCGGATGGGACTCCATCATGGGGTGTATGAATCTCGGGGTTGAAAGCAGCAGAGAGAACTCCGAATCAGCAATGAAAATGCTTTATGTTTTCAAAGGGCCTCACTGGATTACTCAGTTAGCTTAAAGAATAATTATATTGTGGAGTTATGCAGAAGGGAGAGACTTTACTGCCTATTTGCATAATGTTCATATAGTTTGTGTAATTTTGCTAAATTGTGTGTGAGAGAGAGAGGAGAGGGAAGGGAGGTTTGCACTTATCGTAAAACAAAGTGTGACACCGTTAACTGCTGCTCTGCTTTTAGTAAAGATCCATCTCCGCTTCAGAGTCGTTATCACCCTCCTTATTATAGATTCAAAAACAACACACATGCACAAAATGCTCCCAACACTGGCTTTGGTCGACACACTCGGTTTAGCTTTGTGGGATCTTGTGTTCGCATTTGCATCTGTGCGAGTGTGTGTGCAGCAGACTGAGTTATGAGCGTGAATGGAGTGCACGGTGTTTGACCATGTGCATTGTGTTTTATGAGATGAGCAAGCTTTAATGATTCTGTCACCAGTAAATGGGTGCTGATTTGTGGCACAGCTGTCGCTCCACACTCTCCCATCATACATTTTGAGACACAACAAACTGCATATTTACAATTATTTATATATATATATATATATATATATATATATATATATATATATATATATATATATATATATATATATATATATATATACTTATCACAGATAAGAAATTACGTGCTGAGATTTGGTACGCACTCATTAACCCATGAAACTGAAGGCAGTTGCAATTCAAAGTAAAAATGACATATTCTCACATGCAAACAGCAGTTATACATCAATGCATCTATTCCTCCAAATAACTATTGATCCACAACCAGCTGATATTGTAGGTAATATATCATGTTTTGTTATTTGCATATTTATATTGTTATTTCATCCACTAAAAAAAATGATAAGATGTGGTAGGAGCTGTCTGCCTGCACGTTGAGGTTTCAACAGCTCACCTTGTATGATTGTGCTCCAACCTGCACAGGAGTTAGGGAGTTTGTCTTACAATTGGCGGGTTGCCGGTTCAATTCTCCACTGTAATCATCTCAGTCGTTGTGTGCTTGGGCAACACACTTCACCCGAATTGCCTGTTCCCAGTTGTCAGAGGGCCAAGTGGCAGCTACTGACAGAGCCTTACCCCTGTCAGTCTGTCCCAGAGCAGCTGTGACTACTATAGCTCACCACCGTCAGGGTGTGAATGGATGGGTGAATGACTGATTGTAGTGTAAAGCGCTTTGGGGTCGTCAGATTAGTTAAAGCGCTATACAAGTACAAGCCATTTACTATTTCAGTAGAAAAAACAAATAGTAACAGTGGAGGATTGCAAATATTTTACTGTTTTCGATGGATTGTGGGTGTTGGTTAATGAGCTCAATGAGCTAAAAAAAGGAACTCCAAAATGTAGCTCAAAAAAGTCACCTCAGATAAAATAAACCCGTCCAAATAGACATGATCCAATTCAATATTGATTTCAATAATAATAATAATAATAATAATTATATTCAATTCAGCTGTGTTTCAGTTTGATTCAGACTGAATCAAACTTTCTTTAATAATGAATAAAAAATAAATAAAATAAATTGAGCACAAATTTTCCTGAATTTGTGCTCAGAATAACATGCTTAAATCTAATTATTTTTACTTCAGCAATTACAAACTCCATTTAAACATAGACGTGTGAAATCTAGCAAAATGTCTAATCATTTGAGCTGTATAATTATTAATATAAAGCTGGTTTAAATTGTTTGTTTTGGTAAAAAGTAATGTTCCTCCCTCAGTACTGGGGGCTGTTTCAAGGCTGCGGCACATATTTAATTTGTTAAATAGTGTTGGATGAGTAATGCTGAATTGTTGGCCAAACCCTATAAAGTGATAGCGTAAAGGGATTTATTGTCTCAAAAACACTGAAATCCTATTATTTACATCAAAAGATTCTCCATTTCATTGAACAGTTGTTCTTTTCAGCTTCAGAGTTTCTTTAGATTTTTTTTGTCTTTTTTGTGGTCAGCAGTTGTGAACTGAGAACAGTCTCAGAACCAGGCTCAGTATGAGCAACTGTCTGATGTAACCAGACTGAGAGAATAGAAAAGAGAGCCATCTGAACATTGATGCTGCTGGCAATAAACACCAGCCAGAAGAAAGAAGAAACACAGGTAATATCAATAATGGTAGTAATTTCCTGATCAGGTTTGTCTCTGAAAACTATTCAAGTCATTTAGGAGTAGGTAGGCAAGGCAAATATATTTGTATAGCACATTTCAGTAACAAGACAATTCATAGTGCTGTACATGAACAGAACATAAGAAAAGAAAACATGCAGTGGAATAATAGTGGCATGTCAATATATGTTGGACTACAAACTCAATCTAATGAAGTCTCAGTGAACTACAACAGTGTAAATCTAATATTAACATTGAAAGGCAACTCTAAACTAAGGTTTTTAACATTGATTTAAAGGAACTCAGAGTTTTAGCACTTTTACAGTCTTCTGGGAGTTAGTTCCAGATAAGTGGAGCATAGTTTCCCCAGATATCCTGCTACGTGTGGACTAGGCCTAAATGCTGCTTCTCCATGTTCCGTTCTAATTCTGGGTATGCAGAGTAGACTTGAGTCAGAAGACCTGAGGGATGTGGATGGTTAGCAGTATTTTAAACTCTGTTCCCTGAGATCCAGGGAGCCAGTGTAAGGACTGTACAACTGAGGTGATGTTCTCTACTTTTTTAGTCTTAGTGAGAACGGGGGAAGGTATTGGCTGATACTGAGGTTGCGTTCCATTAGTCCTCAGAAGTTGTAACTTTGAGGTGTGACTGATGTCACACCCAAGTTAACAGCGTTCCTGCTGACAAAGTCGAAGAAGTCAGGATTCCAATATGGCGATCGCCAGGAAAGCTGTTGAGTATCTCTTATAAACATAGTTTAAAGCTGTACTTTCCACATTCAAACACCACTTTTAATTTGTTCAGTTCAGAGTTGCGCCGCTACATGTATCATTGATTTCAGACACACTCTTACAACTGTCTTGTAAAATAAACATGTTTTCATCACAGCTTACTGTTGTTGAGGCGAGGATCTGCCATATTGGATCCAAAAATCAGCCTTAAAAAATATTTCTCAGAATATCCGATTTTAGGGGCTGTTCCAATTGATTAGGTAGTTCCAACTCCAACTGGAACGCAGCATCAATCACAGCCAGACACATCATCAAAGTATGAAAAAAATCAATGTAATTTGTATGCTTGAAAACTATAGGTAGCTTTGTAATGCAGTAATACAGCACACTATATTTCAACAAGTTTACAATTTGCTCAATGAATAGGACTTCAGTATGTCCTATTCCTCTTTCTCTTCATATTTTTTATCTTTCTTGATAATTTTTTTTTTATCAAGAAAGTTACTTTCTGGACTTAAAGAAAGAACGTTACTTAAAGAAACTTTAAAGTTACCTACTGACACCTGTTCTTCAAGTAAGATTTAAACCATTTAAGTGCTGTACCAGCCCAGTTTTCCAGATGCTCTAATAAAATTGAGTGATCAACAGTATCAAAGGCTGCACTAAATATGCAATTTTTGATAACCATACAGTATTTTCTTCTGTTGTGGACTTTTCACCCTTACTTGCAGCAGATTCACCTGCATTTTCCCGCTGTGAAGCAATAAACAATCATTCTATTCTAGATTCAGAAACTGTTGATCTGGTCAGGTTATTTCCATTAGATACTTTTTCCACTGCAGCAGATTTTATGCTGGCTCTCCTCGTTTATTTTCCTGTCGTTTTACATTTGTAGAGTTTCTGTTTTGGTCCTACACTAATCGACGTGATCCGTTTGGGACGGCCTGCTGTAATCCAGGTAATTACCAGCAGATGCCACTGTTGCAGAGTGTTTCAGGAGTCCCAGCTTTAAACTCCACACTTTGCTTTATTTTTAAGTCTTGTATTCCAGCAGTTGCTCCTTTTCTTCATCACTTTATTGCATCAACTTACACCCGCTCAGACAGTTGTGTTGATCTGTCCATCTGTCTTGTTTACAGACTCGGAGCTCGCTGACTGTGTAGCAGGTGTGCCCTTTTGATTTCAGTGAAATGTCAGATGGCGGCATGTATGAGGAGTGTTTGTGTTATCAAGTTTGAAATGATTTCCCATGTTCTGCTCTCCCTCTCCCCCACTGTCAGATCCTTTGTGTCTTTCCCCCTCTGTTCATTAAGCGGCGGGGCTGCAGCAGCGATTCTACTCATGTGTGCTGCACCTTGTTGACTTTAGGCTCATTAAGAGGCCAAATGAATATGACGAGTTTTGACATTAGGCTACAGCTGGAACAAATGTGCCAGCCGCTCGCTCTGCGGCCTCGCCAATTTTTGCCCCCCTCTCTCCAATTTCTTACCAAGCACATGCAAACATGTGCCTGCTTGTTTTTCGGGGAATAGGTTGATGGGTTTTCCGCAATATTGGAAGATGTAGATGGGGCCTGTGTTTTTGAATTGGATTGCACGCTTTGATGCAGGGACAGATTGTAAACTGTGCTTTTATTAAATCCTTCATTAGGATTCATCAGGGAGATTGGATCAGAAAAAGGTCACCGTGCAGATGCATTCCCCCTTAGTTCTTTCCTCTTTGCGCCATCCCCCCTTTTATGTATGTATATCCCCCCTCCTCCACTGTGTTTACCTCCATCTTCGCTTTTTTTGACTCTACTCAGCAAAGGCAGCACCTCATGCCTGCTTTCCTCCCTCGCTAGCTTTTACCCGAAACAAATTTGTGATGAAAATGGGTAAAAATGATCATCATGGGCCTGCTAGAGAAACACAAGGTGAAAGTGACATTATCCTGCCCCACCACTCTCCCCCCCCCCTCCCCCCCCCCACCCAACCCCATCGTCCTCCCAGCCTGGCGCCAGCGGGACGGCTGTGCCACAAATCATTTGTATACTCTCATTTCTGCAAGCGGCCCGTGATGTTGCTTACTGCTTAGCGAGCAGATGACTTTTAGAAAGAAGAGTGAATTTGGTTGAGGGGATGACGAGATGGGGAGATGAGGGAAGAGGAGAGGGGTAGCAGGGGGGTGGGGTAATTTGCGCCGTGCGAGGAACGTCTGTGGGAGTTGAAATTGAGAGGGAAATTGTGTGCGCCATATGTCAAGTTCTGCAAAGGAGGTTTTCATGGCATACCTTGTGTGTGTGTGTGTGTGTGTGTTTGTTTTTGTGTGTTTTCTGTTGCAAAATGAACCATCTGGGCTGTTTATTGAATCACCTTCCCCATTGTCTGCGTTTGCTGCTATTATCACTGAAAGAGCTACAAGAAATATGGTGCACAGATTGACTGTAGCTTAGTGTTTGGTCATCTTTGTCTGTCTCACATGTTAGCTCACGCACACATGCACACACCCTTCCCCCCATCTGACGGCCGGTGTGAGACGTAATTCTTCTGCTACGATGAGTACTTTCCACCGTGCGGTCTGAGCACCGAGGTCCTCGCAGGCGAGCGTGTGTTGTTGCCGGGGATTACTTCACCTGCAACACCAACACACACACACATTTATCTCCCAGCTTCATCAAGCAGCCATATTCCATCTAAAAGTGCAAAAATGTGTCCGCTATCATCGCTCATTTTCTCACCCCTACCCACACATCCTCCCACGTTCACACACTGGCTCACACATCCCTCAGTGAGGAGTAAATATAGAGCAGAGACAGTGTGGCACAGTGACCTGAAGAGGAACTCATACACTTTGCTTGCTACTTCCACTGGGGCCTGTGCTTTCAGGAAAGCCATGAAGTATTCATGGCTTAGTCACGGGATCTGCGAGGCAGGATGGTGAAAACGGCGAAGTCTCTGGAAGTGCACTGCAGGCGGCTCAGCAGGGCTCAGATGATGTTACACAATATGCAGGGTACATGGATCTGCTGTCAGCTTCTGTTTGCTGCTTGATCTGTAAAGGAGATCCGAATCTCCCTCAGAAGTGTAAAACATTTTCACATTACAGGACTTCAATTTTGCTTTAGTTGTTGTGTCTGTCTCCCAGTCGTCTGATTGCGTGTCCATCCCCCCATGTGTTTGTATGTTGTCTTTCTGCCCCCTTGCCCGCTTTGAGAAACCCTCCCGTTCTTGGTTGTCACCCTGAAGGCAGTCTGAGAGGCGATCGTCCCGGGCGAGGACATTTAGAAGGAGCTGTTTGTGACCCACATTCATATGATCCAATCCTGTGGGGCCTCAGGGGAGCTTCGGGGAAGTCGTGCCCTCGGTGTGGTGCATTATAGTGTGGCAGTGTCTCTGAACTCTGCAGCTCATGAACTCCAGAGCTCCCTTTCTGTCTCAGGAGACAATTAGTTAGCAGGGGGTGTCTGCCTCCTGGAAACAGGTTTACACGTACAACATTAGTTAACAGAGGTTTAGGTTTGGTTCACTGAAGACAAAAAACTTTATCAGTTCGCTAGATATTATTGTCATCAGCTATTCCCTAACTGTTTCAAAGATTATGTTGGCATATTGACACCTACCGTCCTTTAAGTAACTATAATCAACTGCATTCAAAAATGCATCTGTTGATAATTTTTATTAGAAAGAGAGGCAACATCGTTCTGTTTGTCTGAGAGAAACATTACTGTAAAAGAGGGTTTTACTATTTTAAAACAAAGGCAAAATGAGTATGGAGTTGGTGTTTGGAACATTTTACATTAACAATTAGCATGGTCAGTGTGGTTAGCATTACAAAGCCTAAACCTCCGTGTTTGTGTGTTCCCTAAACAGTGTAGATTCATACCTGGGAGTTTTTGAAAATGGTGCCAACATTGCTCTGCTTTGTCAGGTCCACAAATTTGCCCCGAGGCAAGTAGGAATTGGAAATATGCAAAATTACAAAAGGGCGTTGAAATTGTGTTGGAATGCAAATAGAGTTGAAATGCACCAAACTGAGGGATAGATTTTTAATAAGTTAACCCTGAGTGTTCAGTTAAACAGTTTCTCAATCACAACTTCGTGACTTTGGCAGATATAAAGAATGGTCCAGACGTAAAAAGGCTCTGAAACACAAGGGATAAATCATTACTTTATTACTTGATGTAACAGACTAACACAAAGTAGATTGGAAAGGAAGTGATACATGGTTTCAGTTTTTTTACAAATAAAAAAAATAGAGACTGCATACATATTTAGGTCACTTTACTGTGATACCCCTCAATAAAATCCAGTGCTTTGACAAATCCATTGTAACGCATGAATGCAGTTTGATCTAAATCACCCCATTAGTGCTTGGCTGTATGTTTGGGGATGATGTTCTGCAAGATGTTAAATCCCCAGTGTTTTGAACCCTCTAAGAGGTTCTTTCCAGAATTGCCCTGTTTTCACTCCATTCTTCAATTCTCTGTCCCTGCTGAAGAAGAGCATTCCCACAGTGGAACACGTTGATGGCAACATCATGCAGTGTTTCACTGTGTGTTCAAGGTTATGTCCAATGTTAGTTGTGTTAGTTTACTGCACACGTGGTGTTTGGTATGGTGGCTAAAAAGTTCTGTTTAGGTCTTGTCTGACAGAGAGCACCTTCTTCCACATGCTTGTTGGAAACTGTGACTTTTTCCACAATGGTTTTCTGATTACCACTCTTCCATACCCATCAGATTTGTGAAGTGCATGAGTAACAGCAGTCCTGTCAACAGATTGTCCTACCTGAGCTGTGTAGTTTCTTCAGAGTTAGCATGGAGCTCTTCCTGCTTCTCTGTTTTGTACTGTTTTTGCCTGGCCTACCAGTTTAGGCCAGGGTTGTCAAACTCCAGTCCTCGAGGGCCGGTGTCCTGCAACATTTGAGTGTATCCCTGGTCCAACACCTGGATTAAATGGCTGAATTACGTCCTCTCTATGCAGTCAGATTCTCCAAAGTCCTGCTAATGACCAGGGCCCGTATTAACAAAGATTCTCAGAGTCCTCTCAGAGAGCTCCTATCTTAGCCTAGAAAAAAACCTACACAGGAGTCTAAGCTTAAGAGGGATTCAGATCGCTGCTGAGAGCGACTCTGAGTAAGGAGATGACAGAGATTTTTAACTTATTTTTAACACCAGCCTGGTGAGGATCACTCCATGCAGCAATCAAAAGTGAGTAGATGCCATCACACAAGCAAATTTATCATGCAATGCAGAAGATACTTTCTCACCTCTTTTAATTATATTCTTCGTACATTTCTCCACTTTCTATTCATGATTATTCAATATTTCTCCTATCATTAATTTATCCTCAATAAAATGACGTTACTAGAGCTGCGCCTTTAACCCATCAGGCCGCTGAAACTAATTAATTTCCCCCTATGTAGATGATAAAGTTTATGTTATCTACATATTCATGATTGTATGATTGTTATAGAAGTTTATGTCCTCATTCCTACAATGTTTAGGTGGTGGATCAGCCAAACAGCTCTCTCTTTTTCCACTATCTTTCTGCTTCAGACACTCTTAGGCTTGAAATCCTCTTCATTGCTCCAAACATTTTGTCACTTTAGGAGCTCTCTTAAGGCCTAAGACGCTTCGTGAATAACTTTTATCTTTCAGAGGTAAAATTCTAAGAAAAATCTTAGGAACCTCATAATTTTTCCTAAAATCACGTCACTAAGAGCTACTTTTAGTCTTAGGCGTCTTTGTGAATAACTGATTATTTGACTCAGTTGGTTGAAGCAGAATCACATATAAAATTTGCAGGACTTTCCCTCGAGGACTGGAGTTTGACACCTCTGGTTTAGACAGACAGATGTGTCTTTGTAGATTTGCCACTGTGCCATGCTCCTTCCCTTTTTGGATGATGGACACAACAGCACAAAATGTTAAAAACTAAACCAACAGCAGATGAACTCTGCCCTAAACGAGCACAATTGTGGCAATGGAAATAAGTCGAGTCTTTATGCTCTGATATAAGTATTTAACCATAAACTTTGCCTTTATAGATGTATTTAAACCAATAAATCGCTTACACTTCAGCTTATGTTTGGTTTTTATGTTTAATATTTTCATTGGCAGTCAATGGTAAATAATGCTATGTAAATAAACTGAATAGGACTGTTTGCTTGGTTAAATTAGATGGATTTTTTTCTCTTGAAATTATTTTGAAAATTTCAGAGAAATTTTTTTTCTCTGACATTATTTGGTGATGAACTGGTGACCTGTCCAAGGTGTACTGTGTCTTTTGCCAATGCCAGCTGGAAATAGCCCTGCCACTCTGCACAGGATAAGTGGATATCGATATTTAATGAATGGAGATTAACATTAGAGAGCTACATAGTTACATTTTCTTAACATTATTGGACTGAAATAAAGAGAACCAGAAACATGTCCAAGTATTAATGAGCCTGTCTTATTGACAGCATATAGCGGTGGCTTTATATATCCAGCAAAAACACATAATCATGTCTTCAATAAAATAAACAATAAGGGCTATAGCAAGTCATAAAAATGTGGGATTCACAGCTCTTTTAAAGATGAGAGATAATCGCTACCTTTTCTAGTGCAAACAGAGGTCTATTTCTGTGGTAAGTCTTGATTCATGTTTTCCAAACTCTCACTGAGTCAAAAGTACACCCAGACAAAGTTTGTTTATATCCTCATTACGGATGTGGAGCATATCCTCCAGCAGCTTGGTGTCGTAACCGGTGTTTTGTACCATTTCAGGTGCCACACAAAGTTATCTTGTTCAGCAACAGAGCATTGCTTGTGACAAACTGCAAACTTCTCAAACAAGTTGGAGAATAGGCTCTTTGATTCCCAAATCCTCTGTATGGAAGCGCTCCTTCCTCAGACCAGGTGGGCACCATTGAGAGGGAAATGTCTTCTCGCGGGGTGAAAGTTTCAGGCTGTAACTCATGAACGGGACGGCTTTGAAAACGCTCAGCCGGCTGCTGAGTGAGTGAGTTTTTTGGAGACACTGAGCTCCTTTGGTGTTGCTTTTGGGGCTCATGAATAATTCGGCTGTGCGGCTCTTCACTGTCCTTGTTGTTGTTGTTGTCGGCTGCGGTGTCACTCCTGTCTGAGAGAGAGGCAGAGGAGACAGAGGACTCTTTACACTTCAGTCTCCTCCGTACTTCCTCTTTCATTTACACAGAGAGGAAGTGTCAGGGTTGTGTATTGCGCATTTGAGGCTGCAAGCGAGAGAGGGAGGCAGATAGAGAGGAATCGTGCCTGCCTGTCGAGCGTAATGGTCTGTTTGTGCTGCTGTAAGGGTTTGACGGAAGGACAAGAAAATGACAAGAATAGAGCGACACATTGAGGGAAAATTCAGTTGCTTCATAAGCTTATTTTTTCAGCCTCTCTGAAGGAAATAATGTGACACATTGACTAAATGTATGTAATGTATTTCTCCAAAGAAGTTCAAATGAAAAAAACTGATGAGACCTCAGAGACTGAATAAGAACAGTTAAGAGGCTGCACGAGGAGCATGTTGGTTCATCTCAATAGAATTGCAAACATAAAAATAACCAGTTTTCACGAGCAAACTTCTCTGAGAATAAAAATAAGACAAAGAATTGATAATAGTGTATGCTTTGCTATACAAGTATATGACCAAAGGTGGGTAGTAACTAGATACATTTACTCAGTTACATTTACTTGAGTAACCTTTTGTGCAAAATGTACTTTTAGGAGTAGTTTTACTGCACTGTACTTTTTACTTTTACATATTATTACTCAAGTATTGTTACTCTTACTTGAGTAAAATTTCTGGCTAAACAACACAAAATAAGGACTCAATAAGAAGTCATTGCTTTCCTCCAAAAAAAAACTGTCACAGTCTGTAAACACGTTTGCTTTTTTTTATAAACTCAATGACACATGTAAGGTTGGTGCCTTTCCACAATGAAAACTCTGTTGTATCTCTAAAGCTGCCATCTGTTTGTACTCTGAAGTTAAACTTGAATGTTCTTGCAAAGGCTTATGTTACGTAACCTATGATGGTGGAACGACGTACCAGACACTCCCAAAAGTTCGGTAGGTATGTTCAATGGCGTACCGCGAGCGAGCTATTTTTAGAAACGTAACGTCACGATGACGTCACATCACATGGTACGCAGTAGGACAAGCTTGAATAGTTCGCCGCTGTTTCGCTGTAAAAGAGACGTGCGTTACCCTTGGTTTTACTCGGTAAACGACTGCTTTTTCCAAATCTAAGACCATGGTTTTTAAACATTGTTGTTATGGAACGTGCAACAGCGACTCGAGGTACGCTGATCGGCCGCATATGAAGGATGTTTTCTTCAAGACTGCCAAGAAGAAATGTGTGCGCTGGGTACACCGGTGCGGTCGGCCTACACAACAGTTCAACCCGGAAAAAGTTACCAAATTCAAGTACATATGTAGCTAGCATTTTGTTGGAGGAAAGGGCCCAACCGAAGAACATCCTGACCCAATTCCAGCGACATCAAGTAGTGAACAGGTAAGAGTATTTTGGTGGCCGACATGTTAATATTGAAGCGCCTGCTACCATGACAGCATATAGGCTATCATGGTAGCAGGCGCTAACTTGATAGCCTGCTACCAGGATAGCTTACTCAAAAACATTTCAAATAAGACAAGCATTAAACATATTCCGATCCCTGGACGGTGATTACAAACAAAAAAACGGCCGATGACGCCATGACCGCTGCGCAGGAAAAAAAACCCAAAGCTTACCGTTCGATCAACTCGGCCCGTTTTCCGTTTTTTTTAAACCCTCGACACTCAAGCCATCGTTTGAGCTGAACGTTGGTGTGTTCTTCGACAGTGCGACCAGTAATCCGTGCGCCTGGAACATCGTCTTGGGAAAGTTTAACGGCTGCAAAGTCGGTCATATCGCTGGTTCTGTTGCGCGTGTAATAGCTGGTTGCTATGGGCGTTCTCTACCTGTATGCCCTACCTAAGCGGCAAAAGGGGCGTTGCTCTTGAGACGGTGACGTCACGTGCGCGGTACGCCATTAGAGCAGGTGGCTACTGCAAGAAACTGTTCATTTATATTTACTCTAAATCTGTCATACACAGGGCTTTTGAACCTCTGCTAGTCAACATGTTGCTACTGTTTGTGAATACAAAAAATTCAGATAAATCTTTGGATTAAGAAACTAACCCGTGTTTTCTGAAACATCATGAAGGTATTTCACTATGGGTCAAGCCTCCAATCCTTGTCCCTCAAAAGTTATTTTATATTGCGTGAGTCTTTACTGGCAGACAGAAGTGAGATCCACTTCCTGAGGAGGTACTTACTCCTGGAATAAATGCTCAACGTCACAAAGAGGATCTTCGGTCTTGTAAGCCCACCTCTCCCTCACTCCAGGTAAGGAGGGTGATCAGGTTGTCATGATCTGTCCTGTTGGCTGCCTGCAGCCTGCAGCCTGTCATTCTTCTTCTCAAAGCAGCCATTAAATATTATTCACTTCAGCTGATTGACTGCCTCCCTGCTTCAATCAAGCTTATTACATTCACCTGTTTCTCCTTTAAATATTAGCTGCTGACTGACACAGTGCCAGATTATTGAAAGCCTTAGCATGTAGATGTCCAGCGTTGCCTTGTGTTGACTACAGTCATGTTTTGTGGATTTTCTCGCCTTGCCAAGTCCCTGTCAGACTTTTACACTGTCTTCTGTTTTCTGGACCACTACCTGGTGTTGTGCAATGGAGCTATGAGGAAATATCAGGCTAAAGTTTAAAACTACTGAAATGTGAGACTTTTTACAGGCCCCCAGAAGACTGCCCATCACAGCAGGGGGGTGCCAGCATTGCAACAAAGCTAAGCTACCCCTCATATCCTCTTTGCCTGTGAGCCCTCATGACAAGTAGTTCACACCAGGGAGACAGCCATCTGGGTCTGAAAGGGTTTCAGACACCCACAAACATTTGCAGTGCTGGCCAAGCTAAATAAAGTCTGCTTTCTGTGAAACCAATATCGGAACTTAACAGCAGACTGACCGGAAACGGTCTACTTGTAACCTTTCTCAGCTGTTGCAGGAAAGCTGAGTCGAGACAACGCTGAGCGGTCTCCTTTCCTGCGGCCAGGCCAGGGTAAGAGGAAAGCTGATCTGAAGTCGACTGCTGCAAGTTGCACAGGCCCTCACAAGAAGCCACCACACCAGGGGGGCTGAGCGGAGGTACCTGCTTCCACCGCCTGGCTGAGCCTGGCCTGGCTTCCCAAACTTCCCCTTCAAGCTTTCTGCAGCCTACGCTTAGTGCAGCGTTCACCCTGGCCCAATTTCTTCCAACTGGATGCCCAAAGTCAACTGTATTGACACAGAGGCAGAGACAGATTTGCCAGAGTTGGGCAGGGGAAATCAAATGTTTTATTTAAAATGGTTTTTACTGTTTTGTTTAAAGCTTTGACTGAAGTAAAAGTGTCATGATTTGTCTTAGGATGAATCCGGACACAGCACGCACACACAGAGCTAGTCCTTAAAGTGAGTTTATTGAACAGGATGGAAGATGATGACGAGAGGAACCAGAGTCTTTTAACTGATGGAGATGAAGGGTGCAGAAGCTGGCCGACAGGAGGAATGTGGGGGGACTCACCAGGAAGGAACTCTGGAGCCGAGAACTTGAGACCGTGGAACCGTTGCGGAACTTGAGACCGTGGAACAGCACAGGAACTTGAGACCGGGGAACAGCACAGGAACTTGAGAGCAGAGTCGTGAACAGGAGTTGAGAACTTGAGTTTAGAACAGAAACGTGTCTTGGGTTGAGGCTGGCTGGAATAAAGCTGAAGTGAAGTCTTCTGGCAGACCAAAACAGGAAAACTGAGCTGACACAGGGTTCTGGCAGAAACTGAGCAGGAGAAGAACACTACGGACCGGCGAGCAAGAACAGACTGAGGTGAGTATAAATAGGGGTGGAAACAGGTGGGAAGAGTTGGAGGTTGATTGCAGCCTGACAGGTGAAATCAATCATTCTGCGCAGGGAAGGGAGAGAGGCTCAGACTGCAGCCTACAAGCTGCATCCTGACAAAAAGGTCCTAGAGCTTATAGGCTAGCTTCCGCTAGCATTCTGGAAATCAAGCTTTGCCCATGTGTGTTTAAATTTGTTTGTTAGCAAACTTAATTTCCATAAGGGTTTTATACACTAATGGGATATTAATGTTTGTGTTGTCTGGTCTACTCATTACAACCAAGTAGAATTTAAGTCTTTTAAATTAGTGCTGAATGTCTTCTAGCATTAGTGCTATTAGCTTCCTGGGTAACATTAGTCCAATGGCCCTAGTAAACGCAACCACAATCCGTTTTAAACATAATGTTTGTTAGTTTAGCTCCGCCATTGTTTCAATAGTGCTACAAGCATTAGCATTAATATGGAATTAATGTTGATTTAATGGTGTTTGTGTAACTTTAAGGTAAACTCTAGCTTGTGTAAACAAGGGAAGTGCCCCGACTTGTCATTTCCGGTCGATCGTCTGCTATAAGCGTGTGTAGAGTTTGTTGTTAAAAGAATGCCAGTGCTCAAATCACCCTTTCAGCTATTGTCCTAATTCACCAGACAATGCCAAACAGTTATTTAATAAATGTGAAATAACTTTAAACTGTGTGTAATGGCACAACACTGGACTGTACACGACCACAAGCCTTGCGAAGCCACTGGATCTGTCTGGCCTTCTCTTTCCTGACTATCTGCCATGAAATGGCCAATCGGGCCACGGCTCCCAGTACGCAACAGAGTTTAGGACCCACACCCAGTGCACCGGTAACCATGTCTCCAAGATGATAAAACCACAGTGCAAACAAAGGCTTGTCTTTTCCTGCAGTTTGCACTGTAACAGAGGGAACCCCATCTTCAGCTAAGATCCCTCACGTTTTGACATGTGTTGGAAACAGTGGTCAGTGCCATGCTGGACAAAGCCGAACATCACCTTACCTTTTGTCATGGGATTGACAGAGAGGTCCCAGGACTTTAGTTAGGTTGTAGCACACAACCAAGGAGAAAAGAGGAGATTTTACCCTTTTTCTGTCGACAGACGAGACAAAGTCTTTTTCCTGTTTAGCCAAGCAGTTCACAAACACCGCTGAGAACCGTCCTCTGTGCAGACCGGTAGCATAGCCTCATCTTCCTCTGGGTCAGTTAGTTGCACGACAGTGTTGAGGTGGTGACCCCATGTGGTCCCACTCAAAGGGGGACTCTCCCTCAGTGGTTGTGGTGAGCACTGGTGGTGGTAAAATGATTACCCGCCCTAAAAGTTACTGTATTTTTCAGACTGTAATCCCCACTTAAAATCCTTACATTTTATCAAAAATTGATAGTACACCTTATATGTGATTACCGTTCTTGTGCTTACTGACTGATTTTATGTGGTACAATGTGCTCAAAAATCTGTTAAAATGTGTAAGTACAACTTTGGTGAGCAACAAAGCCACTCCACTCAATGGATATTCTGTGCATTATGGTACGCGTTAGCAACAATAAACCAAGTAAGTTAATTCAATACAAAAGTTATATTTATTTTTGCCTTATATAAAAACAGGGCAATGTAGTCCAACTACTCTGTCCTCCCAACAGAGATGGATAGCTCTCCCTTTCAGGAGTAAGCTGTAAATACGCAGTGATATTACACACTTGGGAAGAATATTTAATGCGTTTATAATCCGCTGCAGCTTATGTGTGGACAAAGACACACAGACACGTTAATTCACAGTGCGCCTTATAATCCAGTGCACCTTATGGTCTGAAAAATACGGTAAATCCTGACAAGCTAGCCTGGAGAGCTAGACTGTGTTGACGGTATTTAAAAGAGTTATGTACAGGACTCACAGCTGATTACAGCAGCAGACAGGAAGCACAGACAGTGTGTATCTGCTCCTGCTATGCTGTTACCACATGTGCATCTTCTAGTTGTTGGCTTGACCTTGTGGTACCATGGTGAGTACAAGAGCAAGCTTCACGACTTCCGTTAACTGTATGAAGCAAATCCTTTAAAAAACACTATTTTGGACCTCTATACATCGCAGTCTAATGGGGGTTTATTTATTTTAGCCTCAATAGAAATTGCAATGTTTATCAGAGGATGACAGGGAGAGTTTGGACAAGTAATTTTTTATTTTATAATTATTGGAAAATAATAACTCACTTTCTGGAAATAAATGACCTGGGAAGGATGGCTTTCCAATCCGAATTTCATAAAGAATTTCAAGATAATAAATAACTTAATGGAAATTTAGGTGTGACAGTAGTAAAAACACGTAGACAGAGAGTTACACATTAGATCAGTAATGCATAACAAGCTAACCACAGACCTTCTTATACCACTGCTGATGTAAGTGCTCTAGCAAAGCAGGAGGGATGGGTGCTTTAAACACCTTCTTAAGTTCTAAAGCAACTGAGAATGAACTTATCAGAACGGCAAAAATTACAAATAAAAAGAAAGGATTGCATAATTATACACAATACGACATATTCAGATAAGAATGCAATGTTCAAGTTAAACTGAGGAAATACAGCAGCCAATTTACACAACGAAGTGAGAAAAATATGAAATATGTATGATTGTACAAGCAACACCCCAGAGTAGCTAAAGCGTGTGCTAATGGAGATCAGTATCTGGGAGACAGTTTAAATGATTCATGATCAGATCAGAACCCGTGCAACCATTTTCATGTTCTAAACACTTATTGAGTTTGTTGTAAGCAGCAGAGATTTTAGAGTGTAACAGCAGCTGGGATGAAGGACCTGCCGAAGTGCTCCTTTCAGCATCTAGGATGCAGCAGTCTGTCACTGAAAGAGCTCCCCAGCTCTGCAACAGCTCCAGAGAGATTGTCCATCAGTGATGTTATTTTCTTACAGTGCTTCTATCACCCACCATCTGCACTGTGTCCAGGGGCCATCCTAGGACAGAGCTGGTACTCCTAGTAAGTTTATCTAGCTGTTTTGTCTCAGCTACAGATCAGCTGTTGCTCTAATTAACCCCACCATAGAAGATGGCTGATGCCACCACAGACCTTCTTATACCACTGCTGATGAAAGTGCTCTAGCAAAGCAGTAGGGACGGATGCTTTAAACACCTTCTTAATGAGACCGCCCTTATCAAGGTGTTTAATTTATGTTTAATGACTGGCTCATAGAAGAAGAAAACCACTGTGCTGGTATTATTGGACCTCAGTGCAGCATTTGATGCTGTCGATCACTCCACTTTGTTAGAGCACCTGGAAAACTGGGTCGACCTTTATGGCACAGCACCCAACTGGTTTAAATCCTTAAAGGACAGGGACTTTTTTGTATCAGTAGGTAACTTTACTCTGCATAGCAAGAACCAGAACCACACACGGAGAAGCAGCATTTAGTTCCTATGCTCCACTTATCTGGAACAAACTTCCAGAAAACTGTAAAAGTGAGGAAAGCCTGAATTCTTTTAAATCAAGATTAAAACCTATTTGTTTAGTGTTGTCTTTAAATGTTAATGTTTGTAGTCCAACCGGTCTATTTTGGTCTGCTGTTACTATTTAACTGCAATGTGCTTTCCTCCCTCTGTAATGTTTTATTTATTCTGTAATGTTTCTTTCTTTTTTTGTCTATTCATGTACACCACTTTGAATCGAAAAGTGCTTTATAGATGAACTTGCCTTGCCTTGCCTTGCTCTCCTGACTTTTTCACAATCTATATCCTCACAAAAGAGAGAGATCCTCTAAAATGTTCCTCCTAACCACTCACTACTAATTTCACTCATTATTGATTAAAAATTAGTTACAAAAGTAATAGTAAAGAGATCGGAAAGGTGTCTTCATTCTCTTATTATCCCAGATCAAACAGGGTTTCATAAAAATAGATCATCCACTAATAATTTAAGGCTTTTGTTTAACACAATACATCTAACAAAAATAAACAAACAAAAAAATCCCCATACAAAGTAAAGCTGTCTCACATGGTGCTGAAAAGAAATTCAACATGGTTGAACGGCAATATCTATTTTGTGCCCTGAAAAAATTGGTTTCGGTGCTGGGTTTATTGATTTGGCACATTCTCTTTACAGATTCTCCCAGGCTAGAGTCACTGCCAATGGGATTACCTCTGACCCATTTTGTTAGGTTTAGGTTATTGGTTTGTGGACCGGAGTGCAGGCAAAAGGTCTGGAGATGCATGATAAATGAAGATAATTCAATGAATAAAGCAAAAGCAAGGCTTTTGCTTTATTCATTTATTCAACCACTACACTGCTATACTCATGGATGAGTGTAGCATAACAGAGGACCTGACAAATGGGTATGGCTAAACTGACAGAATAAATTGGGGAGGAGATGGAAGGAGCAACAGGTAGAGCAAATTAACACAGGTGAACTGAGAAAAAGCAATTAAGCTGCAGGAGAAGGGGGACTATGAACTGCCAGGGGCAGGAGGATAACAGAATCTAACAGGGAACCTGAGAATGACCAGACACGAGGGAAAACCAAACTAAACTAATAAAGAGTAGACAGAAAATAAAGAGTCCTGGTCACCAAGGACCACCAACGCACTAGCAACCAAGGTGCAAGCCAACAGAGGAGAGGGGGGGGGGGGGGGGGGGGGAATTCTCCTGAGATTTCCCAGGAGAGGGGGCAGTCCAAACCCAACCTGATAAAAAGACCAGCTGAAAATCATGTACATGGTCACATTCACACATTCTCACCTGAGTGCCCCGACATGCAAACACTTCTCCCAAAAAAACAAGGGGACGCAGTACACACACTCGCTCTCACCACACACACACCCTATACTCATAGGTCCAGGCTCCGGCACCCCAGAGGTGTATCCAGCCCCCGGACCCGGGAGGTGGACACCAACATCAAGATGGGGGGGACCACCATAACCCGACCTACCCAGTCCATACGTTGGTCCTAATCTCCCACCTCAATCCCAGCCCAGGTGACCTACGGGCCCATCCACCCAGAGATGAGGCCAACATGAACCAAACGGACCAACCAACCACAGCCCACCCCTCAAACCCTGAGGTGCTATCTCCCCAACACCCTGTCCTACATGTCTAAGCCCTACCCCCATATTCCAGGGGAGAGCAGAAGCGCCTGCCCTAGCCAACCCATGGGACCCCCCCATGCAACCTACCCAGAACCCTCAATGTTTAAATGTGTTTGGGGGCAGAGGAAGCCACCAGGGGTGAGGACTACACAATCAGCCCTCCCCCAGATGCCTTACCTTCCATTCCCCAGTTAATGTCCTACATATATGTGTGTTGTGAGAATGTTATAAATGAATGTGTCTAAGAATTGGGGTTATCATGAACTTTGTGGACTGGTGTGAGAAGAACCAGCTGTGTCTAAACACCAGTAAGACCAAGGAGATGGGGATCGACTTCAGGAGAAGACCCCCACCTCACTCCCCCGTGAACATCCAGGGGCAGGACATAGAAACTGTGGAGAGTTTAAAATACCGGGGTGTTCACGTCAATAATAAACTGGACTGGACTTATAACACCGAAGCCCTGTATAAGGAGTACAATTACTATTGAATACCCTGTGCAGTAACCTGTGCAATAGTCCTGCTAAATAAGAGTTACCTGGTACCACTTTAATGCACAATGCCAAATTCATATGTATATAAGTCACCTTAAATGTACATCAGTCATCTTAAATCTCTGCTGTCTTTCTTTTTTTTCTCTCTCTCGATTCACAGTATATATGTGGACGCACTGTATAAACCTCATGCACCTTTTCCTCTTTTTGGCACATTCTTTTGATTATTGACCTGATGTGACACGTGAATTTCTCCACTGTGAGATCAATAAAGTATCCGTCCGTCCGTCCGTTTTCTTCCGCTTATCCGGGGTCGGGTCGCGGGGGTAGCAGCTTCAGTAGGGAGGCCCAGACGTCCCTCTCCCCAGCCACTTGGGCCAGCTCCTCAGGAGGAATCCCAAGGCGTTCCCAGGCCAGCCGAGAGACATAGTCCCTCCAGCGTGTCCTGGGTCTTCCCCTGGGCCTCCTCCCGGTGGGACGTGCCCGGAACACCTCACCAGGGAGGCGTCCAGGAGGCATCCTGACCAGATGCCCGAGCCACCTCAACTGGCTCCTCTCGATGTAGATATACTCAATAAAGTATATCTTATCTTATAATCTTCTAGAATTCTTTATAAAACTCTGCTGGAAATCCATCTGGATTTTTATTCAGCCTTTTTATTGGGCATTCTTTTGAGAGCTTCCTGAATTTCAACAGTTGTCAGCGGTGAATCCAGGGTCATTGTTTCACTATGTGATAATTTAAGAAGTGTTATTCTATCCAGAAATTGATCGATGTCATTATCTGATGGGTTCATCTGCAATGCGTATAAGGATTTGTAGAAATCTCAGAAGGTGTTGTACTTTCAGGATCATATAATGTATCCCCAGTTGAACATGTAATTGCAAATATAGTTGTTTTATCTATCCATCCATCCATTTATTTTCTAACACGTCTATCCCTTGTGGGGTCGAGAGGGGTGCTGGTGCCTATCTCCAGTTGTCAACGAGCGAGAGGCGGGGTACACCCTGAACGGGTTGCCAGTCTAGTACAGAGACAAACAGGACAAACAACCATTCTCACACCTAAGGAGAATATAGAGAGGCCAATTAACCTAACAGTCATGCTTTTGGACTGTGGGAGGAAGCCAAAGTACCTGGAGTGAACCCACGCATGCACAGGGAGAATATGCAAACTCCATGCAGAAAGACCCAGGGCAAGGGTAGGACTCGAACCCGGGACCTTCTTGCTGCATGGCAACAGTGCTACCCACTGCACCACTATACAGCCATAGTTGTTTTTTTTCTGTATTTATTTTTAGCTGATAAGCTAAGAAGCTTCCTGACTTACTATTACCACGTTGAAAGTTTTCTATTCTTTGAATTAAAAAACTTGTTTAATTCTAATTTTATGTTACCAATTTTACCTAGGTTTCCCTCTTCCTGGGAGGCTTCTAGTAACTTATCTTTTTCTTGTAATTCCTGAATCTTTTTGTTTTCTATCTTCGTTTTATGAGATGAGAATGAAATTAGTTTATCTCTCATCACTTCTTTCCCTGACTCCCACAGAATAGATGCTGATGTCTCTTGTAGATCATTGTACTCCAAATGAAGCCCACTCTTCTTTAAAATATTTGATAAATTCTTCATCTTTAAGCAATGATGTATTACATTTCCGGCTTTTGTTTTGTGTGGTTACTATTTTATTTATCAGTGTTAAAGAAATAGGAGCATAATCACTGACAGCAATAGGATGTATTACAGCATCTGAAATGTCAGACAGCAGCGAGCTGCTGGTTAAGAAATAGTCTAAAGGAGTGTAGGAATGATGGACATTTGAAAAGAAAGCATATTCCTTACTGTTAGGATGAAGAGATTGCCATGCATTGCAAAGACCAAAATTGCTTATGTATTGTTTGACTACATTTAATGATCTCCAACTGTGCTGAGTCCCTGTTGTATTCAACCTGTCTATTTCCTTATTTAGACCAAAGCTGAGGTCACCACCAATAAATAGAGAGCAACACAGGTGTTTTGAAAGTCCATGGAAAAATTTGTTTAAGAATGAGGGGTCATCAACATTTGGGCCACATATCCTGACGATATATAACTTTTGGTTATGAATAGATACTTTTATTATTATTAATCTACCTACACGGTCTACAATTTTGTCTAATGTGTAAAACTAAAGTTTTTGTGGATTAAAATTGCTACTCTTCTTTTTCTAGAGTTATAGCAGGTGGAAAACACATTAGGGAACTCAGGTTAGTTAAGGTCATTTACAGCTGTAGTTGATTTATGAATCTCTTGTAATAAGGCAACATCTGTGTTTAATCTTTTAATCTGGTTAAAAAATCTCCAACTTTTTCTTTCTGGTGCCAACTCCATGCACATTCCATGTCAGTGCTTGTGATTTTCTTATCAACAGGAAAGAAGCAGAGGAATAAGATAAAGAAAGACAGATAATTAAGAAGGTGCAGAGAGGGAGAAGGGTGTGAAAGAAAAAGGATTACGACCCGTAATACAGAAACGCATCCATGACTCAATACACATACAGTGCAAACGTCCTGCTGAGCTGTGCATACATTTAATTTATCACCATGTTCAGCTCTACTCTCTTTTAATCTGTGTCACATGCCTTAAATTCACCTGGTGAGCTGTTAATAAAGCCACGGAGTGACCTTCTTATCCCTGAACAGCTGACCATTGAAATAAAGCTTTTTCCTCGGCATCCTCCTCTTGCTGCTCTGGGATACCGGCAAAGACAAGGTATTCTCTCATATTTTGGGCCCGAATGTCCAGAACGGATTCCTTAATCTTACTATTTTCATCAAACAGCTGAATCATCCCATCGGTGAGCTTCCTGACTTCTTCCCTCAGCGATTTATTCTCGGCTGTGACGGACGCTAGCTGTTCCTGGCTGTATTCCAGCGACTCTCTCAGGGCTTGAAATTCCTTGTGTAGGACTTCTACCAAGGCGAGACAGGCATCCAGGCCACTTAGCTTCTATGGATTCCAGAACGTCGCTGTAGCTCCTATCTGGAGAAATGGTGGAAGCAGCGCTGGTCGAACTCAAACGGGAGCGTTTTGTTGATGGTGTTTTCGTGAATGTGGAACTTTTCGGCTTCCCCATTATGATGCTGTCGTCCAAGGTAGCTCTCAAGGCTGGTCAAGGTCTCCTTGTCCGGTGTGTTTTATTGTGAAATATTTAAACACTACTTTGTTTAACTTTAAATTATTGACTGCTTCTTACCTGGGTGGATCAGATTAATATCATGTGTATACCGGCATTTTTACTTATGCACAGCTCTTGCGAGATCTCAGCCGCTCTGCTCCCTTCGTAAGTCTACTGGCCTTCCAGTATCCACTTTTCTACCAAAAGATCCTGAAGGAGAAGGCCCGGTCGTCTGTCCGTGATCTCAAGCTGAAAGCAACTTTGGTTCTGCAGTAAGTCCACCTATGAATGGCTGAAGAAAGACAAAAAGCAGAATTTTGAGCGGCCAATTCAAAGTCCTGACCTGAATCCTATTGAGATGCTGTGGCATGAAGTTTAAAAAGTCGTTCATGCATGAAACCCCTCCAGTGTGGCTGAATGACAACAATTCTGCAAAGATGAGTGGCCCTCCACGATGCTGGAGAAGACTTATTGCAAGTTATCACAAACACTGGATTGCAGTTGCTGCTGCTGAGGCAGGCCCAACCAGTTGTTAGACTTAAGCCGGGCACACACTGTACGAGTTTTTGCCCTTTTCGGGCCGATTCTTCAGTTGTGCGAGAATTTTTCCGATTGGGCCGAGTTTCAGCTTGATCGTGCGTCCTGCGTCGTGTAGTATATGGAGGGTAACCACCTCCCGATCAGGACGGTCGGATGAAGATACAACATGTTTGAAATTCAGTCTGCCCTCGTGAGTCGTCGTGAGCGATTGTGAGCGCGTCCTGCTGTTGAAGCGGAGTTACGAGCCGATTTCCCCCGACCTTGCGCACACTGCGCATGCGCAAACAATTACATTCTTCCTCGTCTTCTCAAACGAAAACATAGGAGTGGAGAGAAGCATGACAGCGGTATGTGTGATATGGAGTCAAACTACGGAGGAGCAACTCTTAGAATTTCCAAAGCAGCGCCTTTTTTTCTAGTGAGCCTCATATTTACCAGTGAGCATCGACACTTCTGCCTTTTTCTTCTTCTACTGTTGACATTTGGCTTTTGAGTAGACGAGTCCGAGTAGCGCCATCTCTCTACGGGGCTGAGTCCCCATGTGTGGTTTTTTGAACGTACAGTGTGAGCAGTCAGGTCGCATCAGAGCGTCGGGTCGCACAGTGTAAGAACAGATATCATGAGCAGTGAACTTTTAAAGCCTGTGGTTTCGTCGTACAGTTTGAGATGTATATGAGTACCACGACTGAAAATATCATGCAGTGTATGCCCGGCATTAGGGGGCAATCGCTTTTTACATAGGGCCATGTATACTTAGACTTGTTTTCTCCCTTTATAATACAAACCTTCATTTAAAAACTGCACTTCGTGTTTACTTGACTACTATTTTGACTAATACATATAGATAGATAGATAGATAGATAGATAGATAGATAGATAGATAGATAGATAGATAGATAGATAAGATTTGCAGATTTGGTGTGGATAATTTACCTTTACAATAATGTGGGACTAATAAAATAATCAAGTTCATGTTATTACTGGTGAAGGAGGTTTTATGAGCAGGTTAATGAAAGCATGGACTTAAGGTTTAACACATGGCTTTTAAAGTTTTAGTTAGATGTTGAGTAATAAGCACATACACTATCTGTCAAATGTTTTGTCAGTCTGATGGTATAGTATTTGTATTTATCTAAATAGTAAAGCTTTTTCCCAATACAGCCTTAGGACACCGACATAAAGTGAAAAAGTGTTGGACAGAATGAATGAGCTCAGATGGGACTGATAGAAGGTGTGTGTAGGGGAATGGTGGGGGTGGTGGGGGGGGACCTCCATTTGCATGTAAATAGCCAGACGCAGCAGTTCTCTGCTACGGGGATGACAAAAAGCATTCTGGGATTGCCTGGGTTTGCTTGTCATCCATCACCAGAGAAACCCGAAACAACATGAGAGAAAGGAAGACGAAAGACAGAAGGTGGAACACAGATCAAGGACGGAGGATAACACTGTCACTTCCTGGCACCATCTTTCGTTCAACTCTTAATTCAGAGTTTCCTTCTTTGCCTGACCTTTTGCTTTTCTTTACTCCCACTTTATCCACTTATATACACCACTTCCCCTGCCAGCCTCTTCCCAACATCCCCATCACTATCTTCCCCATCTAAAGATGCACTTTCGCCCTCTGCTGTTTCCCATAACTCTGTTTTCCACCCCGCCCCCCACTTTCTCTATCTGTCTCTTCTTCGATTTCCCCAGTGGACTCTTACAGTAAGCTGCCAACGTAATTTAAATGCAGTGCCTTCCCTTTTTAAACGGATGGTGTGTAGGACAGGGGAGGAAGAGGAAAATGAAGAGAACAAGGGAGGGGGAGAAATGAATTTCATTATCACACATATCGAAAAAGGCTTATGGCTCAGGCTCTGTCTGCAGAGGCCTCAACAAACAAAATAAGCTGACATGCATCATCTTGCCCGACCCTCTGGTGCATTTTCATATTCATTTGAAAAAAAGTTTTTTTTCTCCCGTTTGATTAAAGTGCACATTTGTTTTAAAATGGGAGCCCGTGGAACCTATGCATTCAGGTTTTTGTTTTAAGATGGTTTAATCGTTTCAGTAAAGCCTCACCATGACTTTTTCTTTGAACTGATCCCTTGTTCATACTAACATGCTTATAATAAATGGGTCATCACTGATGAATGAATGAATATATCAGAAGCTTGTTTGATTCCCTGTATAGTGGAACAAAAGACACAAAAGCCAGAGAAAAGGTCATGGCATCGTAATTTATATTGCAAAATAATTGGCTTCAGAGCTTTAAACATTTCCATGTGGAATCCATTCAGGAATGCAGGCTCACTTTTAATGAACATTGTTGCAAAAGCGTTAATTTGCAAAAGGAATTTATCAGAGTAGAGATCTAGAAAAAACACTTTTAAAATGTGACTTTTATTTGTTTATTTGATATGGACAGCAAACATTGTGCCTTTATACATAACCTGTTGACCTTGTTGACATGGACATATATATTCACAGGTCAGTGTTGTTATTTTGACTATTTTCTCCACTTTTGGTTTCTTGAGAGCAGTGATAAAGATCAATAAAATCAAACTCTAAATGATTACAGTTACTTTGTGTGGTTTAATGTTTTTAAGCACAGTATTTGTGTTTATTGGGCTATAATTGCGCTGACATGCGGTCACAGCCATACCGTGACCTAAAAGTAAAGCAAGAAGCTGTAAATAGTCTTTTATCATCACTTTCATTGTTATCACAATAGTACCACAATATTTTGGGATAAGGTTTTAAGCCTTTATTGCCCACCCTTAATCCCAACCAACATTTCAGTTTGTAGGGTTTCCAAAAATCAATAATTAGTTTATTGTTATTATAATAAATCACAGTTTTTATCACACTATTTTTTCTCTCTCTGTTGACATATGCAAAACTTTGATTGCACATTCCTAGATGAAATAAAAATTGTTATTAAGACAAATCTAAAATTCTAACTACGTTCCAGCGGTATCACATTATCCACATGAATGCGATTCTTCTGACTTATACTGACTCACCTGTTGTGTTCAGAGGTTACTGTTGGTTTTTTCAGTGACTGGTGTTTTTTCCCTCTGCTTTGGTATGGGATGCACTGAGTTTCAGTAAGCTGCTATAATGTTCGAACAGCACCTCATCTAAAATGTGTAAGTTTATCATTTAAATATTTTCTAGGACTACATTTATTAGCACATATAGCTACAAAGTCCTAAGTGAACCCACATCTCACTTCTGAGGATTGTGGAATAGTTAGGAGTTTGCTGCAGTGGCAGACTAACACAAGTCTGCCACTTCTAACTCAGTCTCACAACATGATTTCCAGAAATTACAGTAAATGAGGGCAGACTAAGCTTCCAGAAAGGTGTTTTAGCGTGATCAGTTAAGTGCTTTGTTTTAAGCATAGTTTCTTTTAAGGACTGAATATGGAGCTAAATTTTGGTCATAATGTTTGTTAAAAAAAAACAACAACAAAAAAACAAAAACAAAGATTTGAATCTAAAAAAGATAAAAAAAAATATCAAAATTCAGTTTCAAACATTTGGCCCCATTTTGGTCAAAAATAGTTTAGATTTTCTTTTTCAGTTCAAATCCTTATTTTTTTTTCTGTTAGAATTTTTTTTCTCGGTTGTAATTTTTGTTTCACTTTGAAGTGCTGGGGTTTTCAGCTTCAAAATTTTTAATATTCCAACAAAAATGATGGGCCCAACACTTAAGCTTTATTTCAAGTGTATTGAAAATGGACTGGGAACTGTGAGCACTGCCTTAAGTGAAATTAACTTAGCAAGTTATTACAGTGAAACATCATTCAAGATTACCTCAGACAAGTGAACAGACAAGAAAAACACATGTGCTAAGATTTCATTGCATAATTAGGAAAACTCAAACCGCTACATTACAGCAAAGTGCTTCCAATATGATTCTTGGCATACGTATAATATGAATTAACAGGTACTAATGGTATACATCCACCACCTTGACTTTTTGGTGGTTTGATGTGAATTTGCAGCCATATTATAAAAGAGATTAAATGTTTGTTAGGTTGGAACCTGAAAAACCTGAAAAATCAGCCCAGCTCAGTTTAATGTAAACATTTATTTTGTCTGGACCTGTGAAGCATTTAATTACAGCACAGTCCAGTGTTTTTTTCCTTCCTGGTCCTAAAGTCCTTATCTATGGTTATGTGTATGTGTTTATGTGTCTAGATCAATCACTCCTCTCACAGTATTGATCAGGATTCTCTTTCTAACCTTCCTGCATCTGTTTCTCTTTGTGCCTGTTTCCTCTTTGACTTAAATGCTGCCTGTCAATAACACAGATAGTGAATAAGGTTAACTTAAATTTTTTTCTCCTATTTTTCTGCTTTCCTTTGTTTTCACTCTCTGAAATGCATTATCTACCTCCACATTACTTTTCTCTTGTTTTGATTATTTTCCTCTACCTTCTTGTTATCACTGCATTGTATTAGTTCCGAATCATTCATTTTCTTCTCAAAATGTGTTTTTTCTCCCTTAAGGACTAATTAGCCTTGTTGCAACTGCAGGGCCAAACAGACGCAGTCTCCGTTTGCTCATTATTTATGCCACTAACCTTTGCTGGAAAACATTTCTTCTGCCTTGCTATATCTTTTTCGCCAAAAGAGACGATTAATCATTTGGAGTCTGGCTTCACAATCCTCAGTTCTATATGTAACTCGGCTGTAAATTATATCAAAACAACTAAAACCTGCAAGGAGAATAAGATCTAGATCTTCTAAGTCACTTTCAAGGCTTTTAGAGACTTTAGATTTTTCTTACTGATGTGCAGACGAAAACCCAGATTGAGAATGCACATACAGACAAGTGGACAACGTTATTGCCACCTCTGTTAGAGATATATAAAAAGCCTTAAAATAAGTGCAACTCTTATTAGAGCAACATAATCTCACCTTGAAAAGTTTAGAAAACCTTTTGACTATTAATTAATTTAATCGGTGAGGGGAAAAATGTCCCACATTAACACAGTTTTGTTATTATTATTTTAATATACTACCCTGTTACCTAATACTTACTTCAACTGCATTTTTACAGTTATACTTTAATTTATGGGAACTTATAATTGTAACCAATAACTTTCTGTTTCCATGGGGTACCTATATGACACAAATCAATTTCTCTTTGGTCACTAGGCCTTATGTGGACCCATTTTCAGAGGAATTTCAAAACTGTTGCAGTGTTGTAGTTACCGACCCTTCATAATGTTGTGTCATTATGCACAGTTTTAAGTTATTTAATGTTTAATAAATAACTATCGCTCTGTTAGGTACTGTCCGGTGAATATCAGTTCAAATAGTTGATATTAGGACAATAGTTGAAAGAGTGATTCGAGCAGTGGCATTCTGCACACATATAGAATAAAGGAGTGACAATGTCTCTTCAAGTTCAAGAATTTACTAACAGAAATAAATTAACATCCAGAGAACACCACTATAAAATGCTGTTGATCTGAATTAACCATATATTTCAATTGATAAATCCTCTCTACTAGGCTTGTGAAACTTATCTTAGCCACTGAGCAAAATTAAGATAAAACGAAGCTAAGAACCTATGTGCACACAAAGGAAACAAAAGGTAAAATAAAATAGTTGAAAACCATCCTCAGAATTATTCAGTGAATCCTGGTTCACTGCAGACCCAAATTAGAGAGCCAAAGTTCATCTTAAAGGATATGGAATGAGGTTAAATTAGTTTAACTAATTTAGAACAACATTTGATATGTGTTTCAACCCATTCACAATGCAAATGTGTCATAGTTTGGGTTTTTTGTAATTTTGCTTTTGGACTTTTCCTGTTAGCCTGTTCACCTCTCAGCTACCAGCCACTACCTAGTCAGTTCAGTCCACCTCCAGCCAACACCTTTCTCTAGATCAGCTCCACCTGTTGCCACTAATTAGTTTTCAACTCCGGTCACCTGTTCATCCACTTACATATACCCGCTTCAGCCCACTCAGCTTTGCTAGATCATTACGAACCTCCAGTGAGTCTTATCCAGCGTTTTCTGTCTGCCTGCCTGTGTCCTGATCTGCTTCTGTCTCCTGATTCTCTGAGCCTGCCTTACCCCTGTCAAACATGATTGCCTGCTGGTTACCGGATTCTGCTCTGGACTCTCCCTGGATCTCTGATCACTTGGCTCTTACTCTGGACTGGCTCTCGGACTATGGACTCTGGTTTATCCCCTTGATCATCCTGTCTGCCTCTGCCTTCACGTTTCTGACCCATTGCCTGCCTTCAATAAACTGTCTTTAAATGCAACCTGTTTTGACTACAAAATGTGAGTCATATAAAACATTATTCGAGGGTACAACATTCAAAGAATGATTTGCTAAGTAGAAATCAATAGGCTTGATTTTTATTAATGTGATTATTTCTCCATGACATGATTAAGGCTTGAATCGGTAATTTAGGATTAAACCACCAAGATAATAACGATCGACTGGAAATGACGTGTTGGGGCAATTCCTGTGAGCAATGTTTATATTAGCTTGAGTTTAATCCCAATGTTACACAAACATAATGTTCCCTACTGATGCTGTAAAACCGCTTGTAGCACTATCGAATGATGGCAGAGCTAAACGACACAAACATTATGTTTAAAATGAGCAGTAGTTATGCTTACCAGGACTGTAGCTATAATGTTACCCATGAAGCTAATAGCGCTAATGCTAGCGGACATTTAACGCTAATTTAAATTACTTTTAAGTTCTATTTGGTCGTAATGAGCGGACCGGACAACACAAACATTAATATCCCATTGTCAGGATCCTGTGTTGTGTTTCTGTTGATTGGACTCACCTGTGTTTAATTATCCCCAGTGTGTGTGTGCACGTATATAAGTTGCCTCTGTTTGTTTCCCCATCGTCGGGTCATTCTGTGATCACCCTCTGCGTCCTCCTGAGTTTTCCCCGTGCTGTTGCTGCTAGAGGTCTTGTAAGTTTAGTTTTCATTAAATATCTTTTGTTTAACCCCAAGGGCCTGCCTCTGCCTCGTTGCCGCCTAGGTCCTCGCCTCCACAATCCTGACACCCATAGTATATAAAACCCTTCTGGAAATAACATTTGTTATAACCCTAAAATCACACTCAAACGCATCAGCAAAGCTTGGTTTCCAGAATGCAAGTGGGGCTAGCATGTTAGCTTGGTCAAGCTTTAAAAACACAGTGAAAAAACATTAAGTAAACCACTTTACTTTCCCTGCCTAACTCTGCCAAACCTGTCTGTGCCTCTGCGTCAGTCGGCTGACTTTGGCATCTTGTTAGAGGAAGTTTGGCCTGGGTGAAGGCTGGTTGTCTGAGCAGCAAGCAGGTGGCTAGCTCGAAGGGAACTTCTTATAAAACTTGGCCTGGGATGCGCTTACAAGGCTATGGTGGTCTGCACTCAGCGTGGGCTCTCTGGCGTGACTGTGTTCATTATCTTGAGGCTGCAGGATACTCAGCTTTCCTGCAGTAGGTGAGAAAAATCACAAGGATGGTTTCAGTATAGACAGATTCTTTACTCCGGCGTCTGGTTACGCACAATATAGGTTGCAGACTTAGCTCCATTCTCAGTTGAGCACGTTTGTGAGTCTGCGAACCCCATGTGCTGGCTTGTCTCCCAAGTGTAGAGCTCTCTCTTCGAGGGTCCACAGACACAGAGAGCTGAGAGTGTTCTCCCTAATGCTGCCCAAGCAGCGGGTAAAAGAGATCGATTGTAACATGGCCAGGGGGCTTTATACAGTGACCCACCCTGCTGTGAGAACAGTCACTTGGGAAGGGTGACTGCAACAGTTCCTTACATTTATTGTGGTCTTAGATAAGCCTTAGAGTCTGATCTTACATTACTTTCCCGTTGGCTGATTTCACAACAATAATAACAGCTAGATGGTATCTACATGCTGATCAGTTATTTAAGAGTGATGCCAGGAAAATGTCCTTTTTGACAAATGTGTTGTCTATTTAAGTGTATAAGGCCTTCCGGCAGGCTGGAATGGCTGATGACGACAGGGGGTGACAGGAATGGGATAGATTAGCAGATGATTCAGACGGTGACCAAGCTGACCAGGTAATGCAGTGAGAGGCAGAACTGACTGGACGATGCAGGCAGAGACAGACTTGACCAGATGATGCAGGCAGAGACAGACTTGACCAGATGATGCAGGCAGAGACAGACTTGACCAGGTACAGCAGGCAGAGACTAACTGATCAGGTGCAGCCAATGTGTCCCCAGGGTGGGCAGAGCGAAACACAGAATCCTCAGGAACAATCCTGAACCAGGCGATACACACATGCACTAGTAAGCCAACTAGCAAGTGGAGGGCAACAACAGGTCCACAGGATCAGTAGGCAAAGCGACAAGAAAACACTGGGGAAAACGCATGCAGGCAGTGAGACAACACGAGACGTTCTGGCAATGAGAGCTTGAGTGAGGCAGGTATGTGTAGGCAGAGTGGATAGTGAGCTGGGTTGAGTCTGATTAGCTAAAGTAGCAAGTAGAACTAATTATGGTGCGTGAGTTAATGTTGACTGGGAAGGTTGGAGCATGGAGTGGAGAATCAGCCAAAACATCCAAAAACCTTAACAAAACCCCGTATCATGACAGTTTGGTTCAAAACAGAACATGACTATCTATAAAATATGGTGGAAGATTTTTGTTGCTATGGGCATTTTTCTCTTCTAACGGCCCTGCCAACCTTGTTAGTGAATGATAATAATAATACACCCTTTAAAATAATGGGCTTTATTTAGTACATATCTGGTGATAAAAGATAGGTAGTCATTGGATCTTTTATAATGATAATGATAATGATCCAAAACATATGGTCTGATTATCACAGAAATGATTGACCAAACTTCCTCCATTAGCATCTTAGGCCTCAGATGGAATTTCTGCAGAAACCAGGGGACTGAGCTGAAGAGAGGGCCGCATCAGAGAGGTCCCAGGCTCTGGGTAAACTTGTAGAAAAATGAGTAGGCAAAGATCCCTCTCTCTGTAAACTCAAATCTAGTGAATATGTTACAGCAGAAGACTAAGTGCTGTCCTTTTGACAAAACAGAAACCATTTATACTAGAGGTACTAATAATTGTGCCACTGGTGAATTAGTTAAAAACAGTTTTGTCTTTCAATATTTGTGCCCCTTGAATAAATTTGCTAAAGTCAAAGATAGTATTATTTTATTTTGTCATTTTCCGTGTAAGACTTTGCTACTGAATCCAAAGCTTTTTCACATATTTACCAGATAAACTACCTTTTATCAATAATAAAATACATTTTATCTGTCTTCTAACTGGGGCTTTAGTAATTAACATATTTCAATGATCAGATATGGTGCTTGTTCATCATGGCTCTGTTGATGCATGACAGCTTAGCAACTTTAGAGAAGAGGACATTCGCCACCTGCTATGAAGAGCTCAAGAGCTTGGGTATGTGGGGATTCCACACATAGCTCATGCTTGGTGTGCCTTGACTAGGAAAGCGGTCCTGGATGAGATTTTCAAAGGCGGAGCGCGGACTGAGAGTTCCAACAAAGAGATTTAACTCACTGATAAGAGGACAGAAAAAGAAAAGTGGGAAAAGCCCCGCCTCTGTCAGTCTGCCCCAGGGCAGCTGTAGCTACTAACATAGCTCACCACCGTCAGGGTGTGAATGAGTGTGTGAATGGGTGAATGACTGAATGTAGTGTAAAGTGCTTTGGAGGTCGTCAAGACTAGTTAAAGTGCTATACAAGCCATTTGCTATTTAAAAGATGGAAAAAGCGATCCGCGGCGGGGTCACTTATAAAACCAAAAATCAACACAGCCAAAATCACTTACAAAATGCATGCGCATACATCAGAAAATATCCAGCAGTTAAACAAAATTCCGTCTAAGTTTTGTTAGTAATTAAGCATTAAACTAAGCATTAAACTAAATACTGTTAGGTTTCTCTGCCCAGGCACAATTAGATCACCTGAAGGGTGAAAAGAGAAGTAAAAGGGGGAAAGTCCCGTTTACTTGTGTTGCCACAGGGGACGTCCCAGCTCCAAATCAGCAGGCATCCTGGAGCGCTTCAGCGAACGCAGGTCCGTCAGGCAGCAAGGAAAGGGGGGTCCCCGAAGTCTCTAGGCTCTTCGGGTGCTTTGTTTGGCCAAAACGAAAGCGTGGTCCCTTTTACGATCACCGGGAGATAACGGCTCTCAGTCTTCGATCGAAGTGGGTTCAGAAAGTACTTTTTAAAGTCGACCTCCTGCACATCTGGAGCAGGGATGGAGTTTGCTTTGACAACCTTCGGTCAAGCGAAAAATTATCGAGCACGTGGCGTGTGGGGGTTGAAATCCCACGGAGTGAACAGCTGCGAGCCTTCTTGTTCTGGCGGAGCGCCAAGAAGAAGAAAGATCGCAGTGTGCAATCGGGTTGAATACATTTCCCATAGTAACGTTATCTTGTTGCTACGGTCGGTGGCCATTTTGGGCCGTGTTGCATGATGGGAGTTGGTGGCCATTTTGACCACATTGCATCATGAGAACTGCAGTCTGTCACGTCCTGAACTGATGCAGGCTGTCACGTCCTGAACTGGCATAACAGGAGTCATAAGAGCATCTTTCTTTAGCTGCTGGTTGTCTGGTTCTATAATTACACTTCACTTTGTAGTTTGTGCTAAATGAGAAAGTACTATCTCTGTACCAGGGGTCTTTTCTGGCATACATGTCCGGGGTAAATCATGGTCCCAGTAAACTTCCCTGGTTCCCACAGGTAAATATGCCTTAAGGTCAGAAATTCAGAGTAGGAAATGCTCGATAGATCAGGTGATGTGTATTGCACCACCACAAACTATACTGCATTTGATTAGAGAGTTTAAAAGCATCAAAACCTGAAAGTGGTCTACAGCCACTAAAATCCCACTTGATCTTGTGGAACAAGTAACACGGAAATACTTATTATTTGCACACATTTCTTTCAACTTTGTCATTCACAACCCTAATTAGCTAGGGACACAGAACATCACCACTCTGTGGCAGCACTGTAGCAGCAAAATGTGATGATAAATGAGTGAAATCCAAGTCCTAATACAGATTACTTAGCAGCTACAATCATCCACCTTTTCATTATCTCTAATTGCTTAATCTGTAAGAGAGAGAAGCATGGGGACTTAGAGAGGACCATGCACAGCCACGAAACAGAAATGCAAAGGAATGAAACATGAATGTATAGCTGTTGCACAGGTGTTGCTCAATGCAACATAGGTAAGAACATGCTAAACATTCATGTTAGTGTATAACAGATTTTACATAAACTATGCTTCAGCATTCACTCTCTCCATAGGAATAATAGTTTATGAAAAAATAAATTCTGCAGGTATAAAGCATTTTTCTTTTTCTGCAACACCTACAGCATTACACATAGGTAAATCATACCAAAATTAATTCAATCTGTTACTAACAGATTCTAAAAGATTTTTCCCAATGCTTGTTTCTGCAGTCTCCAATGCTCCTCTTAAGGATTTTGAGACTACAGATGCTGGAGCCGCAGATTGCAGTTAACAGGGAGACATCAGATAACTCACGGACACTGAGGACTCAGAGTAAATGCGGAATGTAAAGCATATATTTTAAGAACTTTACAGGGTGTCAATCAGGTACTCAGCATAAGGATAAAAAAAGGGTTTTAAACACTGCTGTACAGGAACCCTGTCTATTGTTTTAAATCAACTTCTAAGTAAAGTTTCTTGTATAACACATTTCAGCAACAAGGCGCTTCAAAGTGCTTTACACCATGAAAACATAAAAACATCAGTTTTGAGACCAGTAACAAACATCAAATTGCCTCATGTGTATTGATGCTCTGGGGGTCCTTTTGGGCATCTGGGGTTCTGGTTTCTGCCTGTGTGCTCTGGGGGTGGGTCTTTGGCTCCTCACTACCACTATTGAGCTTTTTTCTTAAGGATAAACCTTACATACACTTTTACACTCTAGCACACACCTGCAGGTCCTTGGATGCAGGTGCTTATAGATTCACTTCTATACAGAAAACCCTATACTTAGCTTTAGCTGTCAATTTATACATCTTGTATTAAATAACACTATGAATTTTTCAGTGATGTTATCAAGGTATTGGTTGTTTGTACCTGTAATACTGGTTTTGCTGTTCTTTGTATATTTCTCTCTGCAGGTGTAGAAGAAGACTTTGAGAATGTTGTCTTGTTCTCTCCTTTTCCTCTCCTCCATTTTTGTTCACCTTTTCTCCCGTTTAGCATTTTGTCTCATATTTTTCTCTTCTTTATTTCTCTTCTACCATTCTGTTTTTGTGTCTATTGAATGTCAAATAGTCCCAGAATAAAATCTAAGAAAGCTATTTACATATATAAATCAAGCAGAGCATTAGGAGAAAGTAATGGTCCACTTGTTAAAGTAAAATCTATTGGGCTGTCTTTGGCACTAAGACATCAATTCTTAATGCTACACTGCCAGACAGGACACATTAAATAAATAAGTAAATAAATATTGTGGCGAGTTTAATAACAACTCACTAAAAATTAAACCATTCTCATAACTTAGAATTAATAGTTTAAAAAACAAAGGTGCTGGGTCACCCAATGGAAGGCGCCATGTTGCGTCACTATTTCTGATTTCAGTAGCTGAAAGGGGACACACTTGTTAACCATATGCGTTTCCCCTATCTGTCTTCTATATGAGGACCCACTGTCAGTGGAGGAGGAGTAGAAAACAAGCAAAGATGACCGTAAATCATTGTTTTTGCCGCTTTAAGTTGAAATGGAGGACCATCCATACTCTTTGCTCAGCGAGAAGGAAGAGAAAGTAACTAAGAAGGGAAAAAGAAGTAATAACCGGAAGGAAACGAGTTTATATTGGCACAGATATTATTACCATGAGTGAATGTGGACTCAAAACAGATGTGAAGGTTGCAGGCTTTCTGCTGGACAGGTAAATTAATTCAATATAAATGGGAGGTTTATGTTTGTTGGTATGTTTGAGGTACTAAACATCACTCCAGCAGTGAAGGCTGTTCCCCATCAGGAAGAGGAGGTCCTCTGCCTTGACACAGCTGACGTGACATATTGTCACTAAACAAAACGGTAATCAAATGTAAGGAGCACTGGATTATAAGGTGCACCATCAAGTTTTGAGAGTGTGCTTTATAGTCAGAAAAATATGGTATTTTACTGTATCGTACTGCAGAGGGGCCAGATGCATTCTGGAGGAACCGTAGCTTATTTACACCATCCAGCAGGTTCAGAGGAGTGTATTAACTTGGATAGGAGACCTACATAATATGGAAGCCAAATTCATTAAATCCATTAGTCGTGGAACAATGCACCTTTGATAATATTAAAAATGCATCAAGACTGATTCTGTAGGTAAAGGTTTGTAAGAAACCCCTTGTATGTGTTCATTCAGTCAACCATCAAAGCAACCCTGCTCTTGTGAAAATAAACTCAAATTTAAAAGTACGTTAATTTAAAAAGACTCCTGATGGTGGAGACATATTGGACTGACAGCATGGGTTAACTCACTTCTCCTTATGTGGTATGGGTAGGCCAAACTCTTCCTGTTTGTATATGTATGTGTGTATAAGTGTGTGTGTGACTGTGTGTGTGTGTGTGTGTGTGTATGTATGTGTGTGTGTGTGTGTGTGTGTGTGTGTGTTTGTGCGTGCGCTTAACTTCACCCCACAGCTACAGTTGCCCCAACAAACCATATGGCCACATCCTAATCTGAGCCTATTCCTGCTGACAGCACTGAGATTGACTTCTGTAATTAGATCTGATTCTCCTCTCTTGGTTGCACTTAGAGAAAACAAACTGAGATAATGGCTCAGGAGCATTTGTGATTCACTGGTGGAAAAATAAAGAAACATTTGAAATTCAAAATGTTTCGTCATGTGAGAGAAGTCCTTTGTTTCCGCAGCATCTTTTAAGGCTTCACTCGAAAGAGGATATTGATGGATGAGATTCTCAAGAGCGCTCACTCTGATTTAATATTCTAATGCCTAACTCCTGTGAAGTCATAAACCTTTCCTCTCACGTGCTGACCGTGGTGTGATCTCTGTTTGCCCTCCGGCCATCTTTTCATTGTATCTCCACTTTGATTGTTCCTTGGTGGTTACAACCTCTGCAGAGGAAGAACAAGATTTTAGGCTCTTAAATCTCTTAAATCTCTTTTTCTATTTTTCTTTAAGTCTTTCTATACTTCCTAACAGTGTAAATGTCTTAGTCTGACTTTAACTCAGCTCTTTTTTTAATCCTTTAACGTGATCTTGATTAACAGCTCTAATGGCTTTTAGAGGGTCCTTCGGAGGTCTTCCTCGAATTCCTGCTGCCTTGTCTGATGATGTCTAATGTATCAATGTGATCAGAAGAAACTAAAACCTGTCTGAGTTCAGAGGTGAGCAGGAAAAAAACAAAAACAAAGAATAAAAACAGCAAAACAATAAATAGAAAATGTTTTTAAATTGAGAAAGTGAATCGTTTTAAGACAGAAGAAATACAAGACTACGTATTTATTTAGTTGGAACATCTCATTACCTCTGCAAAATTGTGTTTATTTGAAATTGAAGAGGCTACTTGCCTAAAGTCTTGTGTATCAGTTGATACTATATCAAGAAATATTGTCATACAATTCAGACAAGCAGGTTTAATTTGCATGTATACAGAATATGGGCTTTCCTCTAGAATAATTCTTTAACTGCGATGGTGTATATTGAATTTAAATGCAATATAGGCTACATTAATATTGCTTTATGAAATACTGTATGAATTTTTATACGTTACTTGAATCCACACTATGTACATTTAATTTTACAATTTAGTATTTGGAAGCACACACATTGAACTAGGTGAATTAGTGATTTAAGGTGTGTAGTAATTAGGTAATTATTTTAGTGAAACAGTTTCTGAGAAAAAAAGAGACTAGATTAAAAGCTATATTTATTACATTTATCTGTTTTAAACACAGAGCTGCTTATCTGTGCTTTTTTTAATGCTTAAATAAATCACTTTTAGCTGATCAGACAAACAAAGAATTCACCTGAAAATTCTAAACAATATTGACAGAACTAAAAATGAGCCCAAAAGTAGCCAAACTCCAATACTTAAATACTTTAAAAGACCTACAGGTAGGTCCTAGAACCACCGATCAAAACTAGTTCACAAGACAAAAAACATCCGGCGAGATTTTCTCGCATAGAACTGTCTGTCCTGGATTCTCCCATCCCCCTCTTCTCTCCTTCATTTCCTCCAGAAGGCAAGTGCCTCTCTAATTACTCTATTCTTGTAAAATCTTCACCCACAGCTTCTCTGAGGGAGGTCTGTTGTCCCTGGATGGAGTGGCTTCAGGGGCCTCTGTGTGTCCCCGCCAAAGATTGATCAGATAGCCCCCACACACACACACACAGACACAGACTGCTTGGCAGAGGCTGTGCATTCGGGGCAGGTGTGCAAGGAAAAGAGGAAATGGAGGGGTGAATGGCTTTAGAAATGAGAGGAGAAAGGTGGCGGGGTAAAAGCAGAGCTTATCTCCCTTGCCGGCCTCCTTTTCTATGGCCCTCAGGGGTGGATGAGGGTGCCGATTGTGACGTTCGATCTGTGTGTGTGTTCAGGGCTATGATATGTTGCCGTTCGTGTCAAAAGTCACCTCATTCCGGGAGGGTTTCCCCCCAGCCGTCCCCGGTGTCCTTCTGGAACTTTTACGTGTGCAGCAGTGCATGTGTATATTCATTGTTGGGAGCTGGGTTTTTGCTTCTGTTCTGTCTTTGAGAGATAACAACTCAACAGCTAAAAAACCCCAGCAACAAAAACACACCCAAACCACGACAAAAGTGAGAAAAGAGAAACTTTCCCTCTCAAATTTCAGGGTTGGCTCCAACAAGAGCTGACCCTCGGAGATCTGTGGGATCTGGTGCTCCTCTTGATTGTGTTTTCATGCTCTTTGAGCGTCCCTATTTCAATCTCTGGGGTTTTGCCCAGAAAGACATCACTGATTCACTAATACAATCAGCAGAACCGCAGCTGCACCACCATGTTGGCTAATTACATCATGGAGTCAGTGATAAAGTCTGGAGTGGGCTGCTGCGTCTTTCTGGGAAGACAGGGCATTTTTTCGTGGCCTTTTAGCTTCTTTTTTTTTCTCCCGGTAAAGTTTAGCGGAAAAGCCATTAATGAATTTCCAGTCAACAAAGGCCTGAATCAGCCTTGTGAAGAGGAAGGCTTGTTGTTGTATCCAACTGTATGACGTAAAACAGCGTTGAAATGAACATGACTCATCTTAGTTGTGTTTTGTAAAGATTAAAGAGATTAAATTAAATTTATTACATGCGGCAACCTGGAAGCCTTTGAGTTTAATTTGGAGGTCTTGGAATATGACCTAATAGTGGGTTTATGATGCGGAGGTTTGCTTTTCCTGCAGCACTCCGACTTTCACGGTGGAATGGTGAAGAATTTGAAGATTCTCAGAATTCATGTATCAGTTTATGACTAATTTTACTTTAACAACACATGCTGACCTTTGGAGGTTGGTATATGTTTCAACTATCCATCCATCCATTTTCTGACCCGCTTAATCCCTCATGGGGTGGTGGGGGTTGCTGGTGCCTATCTCCAGCATTCACCGGGGGGGGGGGGGGGGGGGGGGGGGGGGGGGGGGGTACACCCTGGACAGGTTGCCAGTCTGTCGCAGGGCAACACAGAGACAAACAGAACAAACAACCATTCACACCTAAGGAGAATTTAGAGAGGCCAATTAACCTAACAGTCAGCCTCTAACAGTTTTTGGACTGTTAGAGGAAGCCGGAGTACCCGGAGAGAACCCACGCATGCACAGGGAGAACATGCAATCTCCATGCAGAAAGACCCATGGTTGGATTTGAACCCAGAACCTTCTTGCTGCAAGGCAACAGTGCTACCCACTGCACCACTGTGCAGCCCCAATGATTCAATTAGACATAATAATAAAGGTCTCAGGATACATCCAATAGATGAGATGTTAGTCCAAGAACTTGAGTTGATGAGATCCAGACGAAATGAAATTTTAGCGATATTTCAGGGAAATGTATAATCCTCTATTTTGTTTCACAAATCCCAAGATGTGTTTTAATGAATCTATAATAATCCAGAGTAGGTTTGACCAGTTCTAAGGTGATCCTTATGTCAAAGAGCTCGAGAGACACTCAATTTCTGTGTTGTCGAGGCTTTTTTTTATCAACCTAAAACAGTATCACATGAAAGATTGAAATGTTAGGACTCATAAGCCTCTTCACCACATATGTAACATATGTTGTAAGGCAGCCCTACAGGCCCAATGGGAAATTCCAAAACCAAACTTCTCATTGGAAGCTAGCTTTGTGGCTAACGGTTAACCAGTCGCCATATTCTCACATTGCTAATCATTTGCGTATTTTCTGTCACTCAGTCACTGTTTCCCTCCACTGAATTCCCAAAATATTGACAGATAAATGACTGACAAACCTGACAAGAAGTCGTTCGTTATTTGATCCCATCAGCACATAGGTCAGGGCAACTCAACTTCTTATCTTTTTCAAAATCCAAGATAGAGAGGTAGACATAGAGGTTTCCAGACTTAAAGGACTCACCTTCATGGTTACAAAGTAACTTTACCATACCAGACAAAGTCATTTGTATCAAGACAAACTTTACATTGAATAGAAATATTGTGGTATTTTAATAATGTAAGTTCTTTTAGGAGGAGGGGTGGTGGATGTTTTTCTGTGGATTTTCTTTTTTCTTCTATTACCAAACAGGTTTGGTATGCTTCACATATTCAGTGTGTGTTCACAGGCTTTTCTTATGCTAAAAGAGAAGAATGTATTTATTAAATCTTATTCAAATATAAAGCTTCTCGTTAATCGGGATGTTGCAGGCCTTTGTGGCAGTGTAATTTCATATACTTTTTCAACCTTTTTCCCCACCACATTAATATTCTTCTCCTCATTTTGACTTTTTCCATATCATTTCCTCCGTTTTCTCATGCTGTTGTTTTTTTCTCATCATTTCATCTTGAATCTTAAAACATGTAAATAACAACCACAAAAATTGTTTTCCTTGTTTTTGTGACCCTTATACTCTGTGGCATTTATCTCGTGTGTTCAGAAAAAGCTTTTCAGCAAATTAACGATGAATTCAATGTTACGCCTTGCACCAGGTTCTTAGCTAAACCCTTATGTTTCAGCTGGTCACCGTAATGTTGAAATAGAAAATCTAAACTGCTTCTGCAGTGATGCAGGAAGAACTGGGGTTGCTTTTAAGAACTGAGTTTTTCAGGGGTCAGCTGGAAATGAAAGAGTTATTGCTGTGCTTGCAAATACACTCATTAATGTTAATATGAACTCTGTTAACATATTTCATGGCACTGGTTTTAACTATTCATTCAATTATTCATTCAAAAGAGCACAGTCGTCTGGTCTCCATAAATCTTCTAAAGCACTTTTGAAAAAGTGAAACAATAAAAAAACCGCAGCTTCTTGCCATTTTATTTAAAAAAAAAAATAGTAGTTGATTTTTTTATCATAATTTTTATCGACTTTGGTATACTTGGACTTTGGCAAATCCTTTATCCTCTTACATTTTGTTGTCAAAATTTATTGCAGTGGAATTTTTCTTAATATTTTGTTTTATTTTTCGATTTGTCTTTTTTCTATTCTTTTTCTCTGTAAAGGACTTTAAAAACAAAACAGATAAGCAAAATAAAAATATATATAATTTTGCTGTCTCACCCACCCCTCATACTCCTGAGCGGGGTGGGTGGCTCTCCATTTCTCAAGCTCGGGTCCTCTACCAGAGGCCTGGGAGCTTGAGGGTTCTTTTTAGTATCTTAGCTGTTCCTAAGATTGCGCTCTTCTGGACTGAGATGTTTGATGTTCTCCAGGTATCTGTTGGAGCCACTTCTCCAGAGCGAGGGTTACTGCCCCGAGTGCCCCGATGATGTTTCTGTACACAATACCAGCCACTTGGTTATGGCGTTACATCTATTCCTTTCCTGCTAGTATCTTACACCCTCCTGTGAGCTGGATGGTTTCTGGGGCCTCTTTGCACAGCCTGCACCCGGGATCTTGCCAGATATGGTAGATCTGGGCCACTATTGCTCTGATGCTCAAGGCCTGCACCTGTGCTGCCATGATTGGTGCTCCAGTGCTGCCCTTCAGCCATTGGTAGGATTGGGTCATATCAGCCACTTCAGCTGTCTGTTGGTGGTACATCCCATGCAGTGGTTTCCTCCCATAATAGTTCCTTCAGTTTCTTCTCTTCCAACTTCCATTGTCTAAGACATTCACTGAGCGCTTCATCACTTGGGGGTGTCTTCCTAATATAGTCTTGGAGTTTGGATGTTTCATCTTCAATGGTGGCTCTGAAGCTCACTTAGGCCTCTGTGTCCTTCTTTGCGTTTAGTGTTTATTCTGTGGATACTGGATTTGGGGTGGAATCCATCATGCATGACATGCTTTTGTGTCTTAACATCTGGATTTCCTCCTTTGGCCAACTTATTACCCCAGCAGTTTATCTGATTACGGGCAAGGCATAGCTGTTAATTGCCCAGACCTTGTTCTTGCCATTGAACTGACTTCTCAGAACTTGTCTTACTCATTGCAGGTATTTGGCTGTTGCTGCTTTCCTTGGTTCATGGTTGCCATTTGCTTGTGGTATTCTAAGATACTTATATCTCTTTTCAACATCTGCTATTCTGCCTTCTGGGAGTGCAACCCCCTCTGGGTGGATTACCTTCCCTCTCTTTGTCACTATCTGAACACATTTCTCCAGCCTGAATCACATTCCAATGTCCCTGCTGTAGATCCTGGTCGTGTGGATCAGCGAGTCAATGTCTCGCTCACTCTTAGCGTACAGCTTTATGTTATTCATATACAGGAGGTGGCTGACAGTGGCCCCATTTCTGAGTCAGTATCCATAGCTGGACTTGTTGATTATTTGGCTGAGGGGGTTCAGGCCTATGCAGAACAGCACAGGAGACAGAGCATATCCTTGGTATATTCCACATTCGATGGAGATTTGTGCAATATGCTTGAGGTTGGCCTCAAGGGTGGTTTTCCACACCCTCATGGTATTGGCAATGAAGGCTCTCAGAGTGTTGTTGACCTTGTACAGCTTCAGGTATTCCAGGATCCATGTTTGTCGGATTGAATCATGGGCTTTCTTGCAATCAATCCATGCAGTGCACAGGTTTGTTTGTCTGTTTTTTCAGTCTAGGGTGACTGTTCTGTCAACCAGCAGCTTGTGTTTAGCTCCTCAGGTGTTTTTTACTTATGCCTTTCTGGGCCTCTCTCATGTATTGATCCATGTGCCCACTTATCTTAGCTGCTATGATGCCTGACAGGAGCTTCCATGTTGTCGAGAGACAGGGTATTGGCCGTTAGCGGGTAGGGACTGTCCCCTTTTGGGGATCTTTCATTATCAGGACTGTTCTGCCCTCTGTCAGCCATTCAGTGTGGGTCCCATTCTTCAGCAGTTGGTTAATTTGTGCCCCTAAGCATTCATGGAGAAAAGCCAACTTCTTCAGCCAGTAGGCATGGATCATATCTGAGCCTGGTACTGTCCGATTCTTCATACCCAAGAGTCTTTGTTGAATGTCTGCCGTTGTGATGTTTCCCTGGACGTTGTTCAGGGAGATTATTGCCGTCTGCTCTTAGATTTATAAGCCACTGTGCATCACTGTTATGTGATGCTTTTTTCTCACATATCCCTTTCCAGTATTGCTCAGCTCTTGCCTTGGTGAGTTGGGTTGTGTATTGTTACCCTGCCACTACGAGTACACTTTAGCTGGTTTAGTGGAGAACAGCCTGTTTATTTGTCTGGCTTCTGTCTCCTTTGTGTATCTCTTCAGTCTGGCAGATAAAGCTTGGAGTCTTTGTTAGGCAGTTTTCCGGATCTCAGGTATGGGGATCTGTTTGTATTTCTGAGGAATTCCTTTTCTGGATGCACCCTTCTGGAGTTCTGACAATTAGCTTAATTCTTTCTGTGTTGCCTTGATTTTGGCTTCCAACCTCCTCTTCTATGGTGGACATTGTCCATTATGGCCATTCTTAATGCAATCTTTGCCAAGCATCTCAAGGATAACTAGTGCGGTACCGTATATCAGCTCATTGGTCTCTGAGATGGTCATAGTAGGGATTGTACTAAGTGCTATATTCACATCATCTCAGAGATCCTGTGGAGGCTCTTAATTTAGCTATGATCTTATCTCTTAGGTCAGACGTTCTCCCGTTCAGTTGTTCTTGCATCATTGGGGCTTGGTACCCAATTTCCGGGGGGTTGATGTTAACTCCCCCTATCTGACTGTGTGTCATAGTTCCCTCCTGCTCTAGTTTTGAAACTATCTCTTGGATTGCTAGTTGTGAAAGCAGCTGCTGTTTGTGGATGTTGGAACTGTGAGTTACTAGCTGTTTTGCTGTTAGTTTAGACTGTGGGTATCGAAGCATCCATGTTTTCCACTGTCTTTTCATGACTAAAGTTACTGTAGTAGTAGTATTCCAATAGTGCCTCATTGTCTTCTGGAGTCCATTGCCTTCGTGTTCCAGTAGCCCATTTGTCATCAAAGTGTCCTGGTTTCCTCAACACTTGACGCAGACCTTGTTTCACCGGGTGAAGTCTGAGCCAGTATGGTTCTCTGTTTTTGCCCTCAAATCATGTATATGAGGTAGCCAGTTAGACTTAATGGTCTTGCCCAAGGACCAACACTGGATGATTTTACAAGCCCACTTGCACAGTATGCACAGTATATACATTTGTATATGCGTGATTTGAACCTGGATGGGAGTCAGGCACCCTACCAGCTGGGCTGTCCATATATGTCTGTCTGTCTGTCTGTCTGTCGCCAATTCATGATACATGTCACCTCAAGGCACTTTCCAAAGTAAAATTCAGATTATACAGTTTGGTCAAATGTTTCCTATTTAAGGAAACCCAGAAGGTTGCATCAAGTCTTAAGAAGCAGCATTGACTCCTCCTGAAGGAGCGTAGCAACAATCCCTCATACTGAGCAAGCATGAAAGAAAAACTTCCCTTTAACAGAAATGAATATCTCCAGCAGAACCAGGCTCAGTATGAACGGTCATCTGCCTCGACCGACTGGGGGTTAGAGAAGACAGAGCAGAGACACTAATCTATCTATCTATCTATCTATCTATCTATTTATCTATCTAATGTAATACACAAACACACTATTCTGTGTGTGTTTGTGTAGCTTTGTCTTTCTTTCAGGGGTCGCCACAGCGAATCATCTGTCTCCATCTAACCTTGTCTTCTACATCTTTTTTTTCTCACCCCAACTTGCTTCATGTCTTCTTTAACTCCATCCAAAAATGACCCTCCATCAAGTCAAGTCATTGTATTCTTACATGTATTCAATTCAATTCAATTCAATTTTATTTATATAGCGCCAAATCATGAAACATGTCATCTCAAGGCACTTTACAAAGTCAAGTTCAATCATATTATACAGATTGGGTTAGATTATACAGATTGGTCAAAAATGTCCTATATAAGGAAACCAGTTGATTGCATCAAAGTCCCGACAAGCAGCATTCACTCCTGGGGAACCGTAGAGCCACAGGAAGAGTCATCTGCATTGTACATGGCTTTGCTGCAATCCCTCATACTGAGCAAGCATGAAGCGACAGTGGGAAGAAAAACCACCCATTAACGGGAAAAAAAAACCTCCGGCAGAACCGGGCTCAGTATGAACGGTCATCTGCCTCGACCGACTGGGGTTACAGAAGACAGAACAGAGACACAACAAGAGAAACAAAAAAGCACAGAAGCACACATTGATCTAGTAATCTGTTCTACATTAGATGGTAGTAGCGGGTGAGCCGTCTTCTCTGGATGATGTCACAGTTAACAGAACGCCAGACCAGGTGTACCTACTATGAAGAGAAAAGAGAGAGAACAGAAAGTTAAAGCAGAAATGACAACACATAATGCATAATTGAAGAACAGTAGAACTCAATATAGTGAGAAAATTAGATCCTGATATACTCCAGTAACCTAAGCCTATAGCAGTAAAACTATAAAGGTAGCTGAGAGTAACATGAGTCACTAGTTATAATTTTTGTCAAAAAGAAAAGTTTTAAGCCTAGTCTTAAAAGTAGACAGGGTGTCTGCCTCACGGACCAAAACTGGGAGTTGGTTCCACAGGAGAGGAGCCTGATAGCTAAAGGATCTGCCTCCCATTCTACTTTTAGAGACTCCAGGAACCACCAGCAGACCTGCAGTCTGAGAGCGAAGTGCTCTGTTAGGAACATACGGGGTAATCAGAGCTCTGATATATGATGGAGCTTGATTATTAAGGGCTTTATACGTTAGAAGGAGAATTTTAAATTCTATTCTTGATTTAACAGGAAGCCAATGAAGGGAAGCTAAAATTGGAGAAATATGATCCCTCTTGTTGATTTTCATCAGAACTCTTGCTGCAGCATTTTGGATCAGCTGAAGGCTTTGAACTGCATTTTGTGGAATTCCTGATAGTAAAGAATTACAATAGTCCAGCCTTGAAGTAACAAATGCATGGAATAATTTTTCAGCATCACTCCTGGACAGAATGTTTCTAATTTTGGCGATATTCCGGAGGTGAAAAAAGGAAACTCTGGAAACCTGTTTAATATGGGATTTAAATGACATGTCTTGGTCAAAAATAACACCAAGATTTTTTACTTTATTACCAGAGGCCAGGTTAATGCCACCCAGATTAAGTGATTGGTTAAGAAGTTTATTTTTTGAGGACTCTGGCCCCAAGATTAAAACTTCGGTCTTGTCAGAATTTAGATGCAGGAAATTTAAAGTCATCCAGCTTTTGATGTCATCAAGACATGACTGCAGTCGAAGTAATTGATTGGATTCATCAGGATTTATGGATAAATATAGCTGAGTATCATCAGCATAACAGTGGAAATTAATCCCATGCTGTCTGATAATTTTGCCTATCGGAAGCATATATATAGTAAAGAGAATTGGTCCAAGGACTGAACCCTGTGGTACTCCACAGGTGACCCTAGAGTTTGAGGAAGATTTATTATTAACATGAACAAATTGGAATCTGTCTGACAGATAAGATTTAAACCAGCCTAATGCTTTCCCCTTAATCCCTACAGTATGTTCAAGTCTTTGTAGGAGAATATTGTGATCAACTGTATCAAACGCAGCACTGAGATCTAACAGGACAAGTATAGACACAAGTCCATTATCTGAGGCCATGAGAATATCATTAGTGACCTTCACCAGAGCTGTTTCAGTGCTATGATGAGCTCTGAAGCCTGACTGAAACTCCTCAAGTAGGTCATTACTTTGTAAATGTTCACAAAGTTGATTAGCAACTACTTTCTCAAGAATTTTAGATAAGAAAAGAAGATTAGATATAGGTCTGTAATTTACTAACTCATCTTGATCAAGAGAAGGTTTCTTAAGTAAAGGTTTAATAACAGCTACTTTCAAAACCTGTGGTACATATCCATTTACTAAGGATAGATTAATCATGTCTAAAATAGTGCCACTGATCAAAGGGAATATGTCCTTAAACAACTTGGTTGGGATTGGGTCTAACATACAGGTAGAAGGTTTAGATGAAGCTAAAATTTTAGATAGCTCAGAAAGCTCTACTGCTTCTAAACAGTTCAAACACTGCGCAGATTCTAAAGATTCCTCCAATGCTGCCTCACTTACTGAGGACGAGGTAATCATGTTTGGGAGGATGCCAATTATTTTATTTTTAATGGCATCAATTTTATTTATGAAGAATCCCATAAAATCATTACTACTGAGAGCTAAGGGAATGGATGGATCAACAGAGCTGTGGCTCTGGGTAAGTTTGGCAACTGTACTAAAGAGAAATCTAGGATTATTTTTATTCTCTTCAATTAATGATGAAAAATATGCTGCTCTAACTCTGCGGAGGGTCTTGTTATACAACAATAGTCTGTCCCTCCAGATCAAGTAGGATTCCTCTTGGTGTGTAGAGCGCCATTTTCTCTCCAATTTCCTAACATTGTGCTTCAAGGAACGCAGCTCTGAATTAAACCAAGGAGCCAGCTTCCTGTGAATAATCACCTTCTTTTTCAAGGGAGCTACATTGTCTAATGCAGAACGCAATGAGGAAGTCACATTGTTAGCAAAGGTATCGATTTGTGAATGGGAAGAAACAGCAATGCTGCCATCTACAGGGCATTTCTGCAATACTGAGGATATTAAGAAGGGGACAGACTCTTTAAGTTTTGATACAGCATTATCCGATAAAAATCTACTATAATGGAACCCTCTTTTGGGGGTGGAGAATTCAGTTAGATTAAACTCAAATGTTATTAAAAAATGATCAGACAGGACAGGGTTGTGAGGAAATACTGTTAATTCTTCACAATCAATGCCATATGTCAGCACAAGGTCTAAAGTATGGAGCCGAGAGTGCGTCGGTTCATGCACATTTTGAGCAAAACCAATTGAATCTAGGATAGTTTTAAAGGCTACACTAAGGTTATCACATTCAGTGTCAACATGGATGTTAAAATCACCCACTATAATAACCTTATCAGTATTTAACACCAAATCAGATAAGAAATCTGACAACTCATCCAAAAACTGAGTGTAAGGGCCTGGTGGACAATACAAAACAACAAACAGAAGAGGTTTTATTGCTTTGCAGTTTGGATGAGGGAAACTGAGGGTTAAATGTTCAAAAGAACTGTAATTATTAGTTGGCCTGGGACTAATTAATAAATCAGACTGAAAGATAGTTGCCACTCCTCCTCCTCTTCCCACAGATCTGGGAATGTGGAAATTTGAATAACTGGAGGGGGTTGACTCATTTATACTAACGTAGTCCTCTTGTAGCCAGGTTTCTGTGAGACAAAACAAATCAATCTGATTATCAGAAATCAATTCATTAACTAACAAAGTCTTTGGAGGGAGAGACCTTATATTTAATAGACCACATTTTATTATTTTATTTTTAGGTTCAAGGTGAACCATATTGATTTTTATTAGGTTTTTATGATTTGTTCCTTTTAGATCAGTTTTTGATCTGTTAAGTTTTGGCCGTGGGAAAGACACCGTCTCAATAGGATAATGGGTGGGTAACAGTACAGAAGCTGCAGAGAGGTGTGTTAAACTACGGCTCTGCTTCCTGGTCTGGACCCTGGGTTGTCAGCATTTAGGAGAACTAATAAATCCGGCCAGATTCCTAGAAAGAAGAGCTGCACCATCCAAAGTAGGATGGATGCCGTCTCTCCGGATCAGACCAGGTTTTCCCCAGAAAGTTCTCCAGTTATCAATGTAGCCCACCTCGTTTTCTGGACACCATCTAGACAACCAGCGGTTGAATGATGACATGCGGCTAAACATGTCATCACTGGTCAGATCAGGCAGGGGACCAGAGAAAATTACAGAGTCCGACATAGTTTTAGCAAACTCACAAACCGAAGCAACACCAACTTTAGTGACCTCCGATCGGCGTGACCGGGTGTCATTACCGCCAGCGTATGTATGTTTGGACTTATCTACTTCTATCTTCACTTTAAGCTGCATCTCTCTATAATATAATCCATGCGTTTATTTTTAGTCCAATAGATTACTGCAACAGTGTTTTTACAGGCCTGCCTAAAAAGTGGATCAGACAGCTGCAGCTGATCCAGAACGCTGCTGCTCGCGTCCTCACTAAGACTAAGAAAGTAGAGAACATCACCCCAGTTCTAAAGTCCTTAAACTGGCTCCCTGTATCTCAGAGAATAGACTTTAAAATTATTCTGTTAGTCTATAAATCCCTGAATGGCTTAGCACCGAAATACATTACAGACTTGCTATCAGGGCATCAACCATCCAGACTGCTCAGGTCTTCTGGCTCCAGCCTGCTCTGCATACCTAGAACCAAAACCACACACGGAGAAGCAGCATTTAGTTCCTATGCTCCACTGATCTGGAACAAACTTCCAGAAAACTGTAAAAGTGCGGAAAGCCTGAGTTCCTTTAAATGAAGATTAAAAACACATTTGTTTAGGATTGCCTTCAACTGTTCTAGTTAACTGAAACACCACTAGTTTTTTTTCATGCTCTATTTTCTATCTACATTTTATTCCTACTTGCTTCTATTCTGTTTTATTTTGCTATATTTTAATCATGTAAAGCACTTTGCATTGTCTTTGTACTGAATTGTGCTATATAAATAAATTTGCCTTGCCTTGCCTTGCCTAATGTCTTAGCCAAATCTATGTGCACATTGCGCTGACTTGCTTGGGTGACCCCTGACTAAGGGAACAGCTGAAAGGACTCACACACAAAATAAGATAAGAGTAAAAGCCGATCCAGATGCAAATCTCTTTCTTTTCCTACCAAACTAAAAAGCGAAACAATAATAAATGAAACACATTTCCTTAAATAAATGTATATTTCTTTTCCATTTTCAGTTGTAAGTTGAATTTTGGTGTTCTTCAAGTTTTGTTTCTGCTTCTGTTTTGCCTTTACAAACCAGAGTATTGTTCCTTTTCTTTTAGCTGGATCCAAACAGGCAGACCTCCAAAATGTAAAATATTTGACAGGGCATGAAATACTGCCCTTTAAACAACAGAAACCTCTCTCTGACCCTAAAATTATGAATAGCTACTGTCTTTGAAGGTGATATTTGACACTGGTGAGATATTTTTTAAGAGCAGGTGGAGGCTAACATCAATGATCAAATCAGCAGATGTATTGATTTGGTCAGCAGAGACAGGATCTGGTTTCTCTCTAATCATTGAGAAATGAGAAGCTCTTTGGGCTGTAGTGTTCCTGCCGGTGAAAAGGGGCAATCGAACGGGGCTCAGCCTCATCTGAAATTCATCTTTAATCTTTATGAATTATGAATTGAATTCTGTGGTTGAAAAAGAAACGGCATTTACATAACCCCCCATGACCGCCGCTTCATGTTTTATGTGTGCTCTGGTTGTGCACTACATTTTTACAGCAAATGATTTCTCACTCACATTTCTTTCCTTGTGTTCGACGAATCAGTGCAAAGTGTTGTCACCTAAGGTCTATAACGACATATGTCTTTGTGTGCAAGAAGAATAAATGTACAAATATAAGATTATTTGTGCATTTATAGATGCTGTGTGGGAGCACGTGTGATTTCCATTAGAATTGCTCATCCCTCTTGAATCATGCAAGTCAGCAGGAGGAAGTGATGCCTTCTCCCTCTAGGCAGTATTATGGCAGCATGAGTAAAGGTATTTTCAGACACAAAAAGGAGTGCTTTAAATTTCAAATGGGATTTTCAAGGAGGTTTGAAAAGAAGAGGTGAATCTGTGGAGGGATTCACAGCACTTTTTACCCTTTCTCTTCTTCTTCATGCTCTCTTTTTTTCTTCATCTCTTTCTCCCTCTCTCTCTTGTCAACCTTTTCAAAAAGCATCTATATTCTCACACCAGGCTGTAGGGGCATCTTGTCATGTTGCTATGCTACCTGAATGTCAAGCAGAATGTCAGAGTGATGGCAGAGTGCAAATATACAAAAACAAAATGGAGTTTCCTCTGATTGGCGAGCAGGAGAGGGGGAAACACACAACAAAATAAAAGGCATTAAAGTGTTTGACTTAGAAAAATAAAATCAATATAACTTGAACAGATTCTCAGAAAAGTCATTACTACATCCCAACGGAATATCCTCAACCCATATTTTTATTGATCACATCAAGCAGAAGGTAGGATCCTTCCACCTTTTACAATCTCAAATTCAAACGTTTCTTAAGCATTTTCAGGTGCTTTTTAAAGATTTTCCACTGTCTTAAATACGTGGCGATACATGGCTTTACAGAACCACACACATGTAAGGGCAGAAAAAAAGTCCAGGTTCTGATGGTATTAAAATCTGACTTCAGTTCTACAGAAATGCACAGCAGATTCTACCTTGTCATTTTATTTTAAACACAGGAGAAGCCCAAATAGAAAACTGTGTGTCAGAAACCAAGTTCTTCCATGATCCAACAGTTTGTTCAACTAATTTAATGACTAATAATTCAAAGCAGTCAGTTTCTGTTTCACTTCATCAGTACTTGGTATCAATGTTAAGAATATTTCTTGGGAACGGTGATTCACTTCATTAAAGTTTGTGCTTGCTTGGTTCCTCCAAAGTCCCACCATAGTCATTTAACCAGAATGAGGTCTGGTCTTTGTCATGTATGGGACACAAGTTGACACTGTCACTTTAAGAGATGTGTGCATGAGGTCTGCCAACAAAGTAAATCTTGTATGGAGGCTGAGAAGTTAGAAAGTGTTCCGAATAAAGTCTGTTGAGTTATGATATTTTATTTTATAGTTTATTGTGTCACGTCAGAGTAGTATGGAGATTGCAGTCTTTGACTAGACCACTGCAACACCTTGATTTTTTATTTAAGCCATTCTGTTGTGGATTTGCTGATTTACATTTTGGCTCATTGACAAGTTAATGACTTTCAGCCCAGCTGTAGCACTCTTGCAGTGACGTTAGGGAGAGACAGCTATTTCTTGACTGAGGGGTAAAGGGGCTGGAAGCTAGTTCTAGGTTCTAAGTCCATGACCAACCTCAGTACTTCTCAGTGACCCAAAGTAACTTTGAAGCACCGTACGGGTTGACGGTATTGAGAAGCCCCAAGGCCCGGGGATATATGCTGACACCATGTACCACCACACCATGATAAAAATGCTTTTATACAGCACACATTACTGCAATCATTAACAGGAATATATTGCTGTAGTAAGCAATATGATGTATTGCTGTAACACCTATTATATTTCTGTAATTCACTACCTTTGTAATGTGTTACTCATAAGACATTCGCAACAAAACAGTATTACCCTGAATGAAGTGTTGTTTCGGCCACATTAACGTGAGTGAAGTGATAGGACGGCATATGGTGTCGCTAATTCAGACACAGAGCATTCATCTACTACGTTGATCAACTTTTCTCTGTTACTCATGGACACATTTGAATTATTTGAAAACTGACAGTGAGCAAAACAACATTTCTGTCAGGCTGATTCCATGTTCTGTCTCCTCTTCTGTCCACCGTTGCCCTATTGCCTACAGGGCAGCCCTGACAGATTCCTCGGTTTCAAGATTAGATAGCCTACATAATGATGATAATGACACAAATGTGTGCAAAAAAACGAGCAATTTTAGTTCATCTTTTACGCCCGTCTGGGTCATCATTTTCTGTCGGGACATTGTGAAGAGTGAACAGAGGTTTGCAACCGCCTTTCTTCTTTCCATCTTTGGGTGAACTTTGCAATTGTGTTTTTCCGCCCAAGTTCAAGCCTATAAAGTCCTTTTTAGAGCAGTTGAACATGGCACAAAGTGCACCAGTCATTGTATGGCACATATATCATCACGTCTGCTACCTGCACTCCGCACAAATTACAGTGACAGCAGGGTTTATTGGTAGCTAAAATTTTGAACTCAAGTGACTCGCGCATGGGCAAATGCAATGTGCAATTTGCTTATTCTTCAGGATACACAGTACTTTCACGTGACTGCAATATAGACAGTTTCTACAGCTACAGAGCAAGTCCAAATCATCAGCCGTCTACCACCATGCATGAAAAAAAACTGTTGTCATGGTATTTGTGATGAAATACTGGATTTTTCAACAAATCTCATGTTCCATTTGGTCAACAAAACTTGCATACAAGGATTAATTGTTCTGTTGTCCTTACTATACAGTGAACTTGAACATTAGTTAACATTTAACTGTAACATTTAACATGCTTACTGAGGCTTGTAGATCTGGGTTTTATTGTGTTTCTGGTTCGGTCTTTAACTTCTCACCCTGTGACTGCTGGAGAAAGGCACCAGACTCCCAGGATGCTTTAAGCCAGTGGCAAAAAAAAAAAAAAAAAAGGGCTAACGGTAACTGAGGCCTTTGGAGTTTTATATGGAGAACTTTGTTTTTTTTGCCATTTCTGAGCATGACGGGATATGTATAACTTTAGAGAGAATTTGTTGGGACAACCACTCCTGGCAAGAAGGGCAGCCGTATAAAATGTTTAACGTATAATCTTCAACATCCTACAACAGGGCTGTTAAACACAAATAAGAAGTGGGAAAAATTTAAAATCAGGAAAAAGCCTTGATATTTAGTTTTCAAAAATGTCTACAACTGAGGACATTCTGTTTTTTTCTACGGAAATAAGCAATAATTAAGTATATGTGAAATTAAAGACTTTGGCAACCATTTTGTGAATAACTTAAAGCAAAATGGTATGCCTCTGAGTTCAATATCTGTTAACAATAGTAATAATAATACTTTACTTGAATGCAAATTCAACAATACAACTCCATGCCTTGGAGTAACAAAGAAAATATTCAATAAGCAACAGTGAGCACTGAGAAAAGAAGCACTGGAACAGTGATATATCTCCAAACCATTTCAGTAACTTGAAGTAGTGGTATCCAAACTTTTTGCCAGTATTAAAAGTAATTGGGGGCCTCCAAAATGTGCTTGTTTGTTTCAACTAAAAAAGTGAAATCAGTATTTTTATTTATACTATACAATAACATTCGGTGTGTCGGAAAAGAGAAGCAGGGACCATTCCAAGCTGTGCATGCTGTGGGAGAGGAACTGCGGAACCGGACCAACGACATGGCTGGGCTGTGGAAGGGGCACTTTGAGGATCTCCTCAACTGTTACCTTGGAGTCTGCAGGGGATTCAGAGCCTGAAACACTGTGGAGAATGTGATTCCATCACTGTGGCAGAGGTTGCTGAAGTAGTTAAAAGGCTCCCCAGTGGCAAGATGCCAGGTGTGGTTGAGATTCAGCCTGAGTTTCTGAAGAGTCTTGTTGTGCCATGAGCCATGAGGAATATGTTTATATATATCAGACCATAATCTGATGTCCATGAGAAATATGAGACAGGAGGAGAGTCCTCCTTAGGACTGCACTCACAGCAGGATGCCACCTGAGATCCTACAAAACCTTCCTCCCGATTCTTACTGACTCCTTTTTTCTGGTGTCTGTAATGGCAGTGGCCCCGGAGAGACACTGCAATCTTTTCTCGCTGCCTGCCGAAACATCGGAGAGTCAACATTTCAGCAACATTTGCTGGAAAGCTGATCCAGGACTGAGTGAAGCGGTTTCCTGTGGCTGGAGGGAGCTGTAACCTGTACCTCTGCGAGCCATTCACAAATCCCCCACAAGCGCCTTGTGAGCACTGCTGATACGGCACATTGCAGCCTTCATGGGCCCGATACGAGGACAGCCTCAGCAGAGAGGCTGTGGAGAAGCGCCCTGGAGCGGGCACAAATGAGAGCCAGAGCAGTTACTTTCTCACTGCCAACCTGAGCTGCTTGCTACGTTTCCTGCAACAACTCATCACCACTGGATGTCTCCAGTCACCAGAACAGGGCAGAGGTTTGGCTGAGGAAACAAGGAAAGTTGGTTTGTTATGGAACCATTTGGGATTGTTTCCTTATAAAATGTTTTACTGTTTTTAGGGTTTAACTGAGATTAAGATCTGAAGCTAACAGGCTAAGCTACCTGCTAGTGATCTTCTGTAACAAAGCTATGCTAATGCTTTGGCTTTTGTTTTCAAGGTTTTTACCAAACTTTAGGGTTTTTAAACACTAATGGGAAGTTGATGTTTTTGTTTTCTGGTCCGCTTACTACATGAAATACTACATAAACTTTTAATGTCCACTAGCATTAGAAGGTAAAAGCCTTGTTACTTACAAGTTTAAATATAACTGTGGTTTGTTTGAACATAACGCTTGTAAGCAGTGACGGACTGGACGGTCTGGCATTTGGGCAGATGCCAGAAGGGCCACGGGCCCTCGTGGGCCGTTTGGGCCGGCCAATCACGAGGCGGCATGATCGTCGGGTGTGCGTGGCCCCTTTCACCCTGTTCATTGTAGGCCTACATTATCTCTTGGCCCACTAATAAGCCAAATGCCTCTTGGTTCAGTTTTTATGCATATTAAAGTTAGAGTTCAACACCAATGGGGCTACAAACCTGTGTGTTATTTCCGTGCATGTGAAGTTATATCTGTGTGTTGCGGGCACGTGCACGTGAGTGCGTGCGAGTGGGTGCTGTTGGTCGATTCAAGACGGTCAGTATTTTAAACGGACTATCTTACTGTCTTACTTCACATCATTCGATAAAGAAGGAAACTAATGGCGACAGTTTGCTTTCATGTTACAGTTTGTAATAAAACATGACGACTTACCATTTAATTCGCACGCAACACGGACCGTAGAAGTGTTTCACTTTGGATGAGGGAAACTTGTTTGCGCGGCGGCGGTCCTTGCAGCTGTGTTACCTCTACTACTGGACGTGCGGAAACCATTGTACCGCAAATTGGTTCCGCCATGACGCGAAGCGTCCGTACGCGTGCGTTTCAAGAGTGAGATTTTGATTGTAAGATCGAGATTTTCAAAGTAATGCGTGTGAGCGTGTGCAATTGATGAAATGCGTGTGTCACACGGTCAATGCGTGAGAGTTGAGAGCTATGCATAGACATATACCTAGACGCCCCATTGGGCGCTGCCGGCTGCTAGGCCGACGTGCCTATAGGGCGGCCATCTTGGGTCAGACCACAGATCAGACAGCTGCTGTCAGAACCAACTGGAGGCAACTCAAATCTCATTTAATCATATGTTCACAATGCTTGTGACCTTTCAGTCAGATACACATATTTATTCAGAACCAAAGCAATTTAAACTGAAGTCAAACTGGATGAGATATATACACGCAGGTATATAGCTTGCGGTTAAATATTAATATAATAAACACACAAATTATACACACATCTAACTCTGTCATGTGTGTATATATATATATATATATATATATATATATATATATATATATATATATATATATATATATATATATAATTTTTTTATAGACTATTCATCACAATACCTTTTTATCATAAATTAACTTAAACAGGATAGCTTCCTACTTCATGTACATTTACAAATGGCACTTTAAACTGTACAAAAAATAGAGAGTCATCAGTGACCATCTGCCACTTTTTAAGAGCATGTGATGACAATCAGCTTCCTAAACTGCTTTTTACAGTTCTTTTTTTGGGAGGGGGATCTTTATCTTATGGGGGGAAACATCTCATTCCTCCTGGTCTCAATCCCTCCTCACATTGTCGATCTGATCACAAAGGGAGTTTTAACAAGGAGGATGGTGTGAGGCTGTCATCCAGCAACTGCAATCAAGTTTATATTTAAAAACTTTATTTTACTTTGGGCAGCATGCTTGCTTTTACCTCTGATATTAACACATTAATAAATTTAGATTTTTTTTTCACAGTTTATTTTTGTTTCCTCCGTGGTTATCATCTCACCATGAAAAAAACTGACAAGCGGGCCCATTTTTAACCCACATTATCTGGGCGTGTAGAGGGCTGGACCTAAGGCGGAACCAGGTATGCAAATGTTTAGGTACAGCTGTGATCTCTAAAGGGAAAGTGCATGTGCATGGTTTTCTAAATCTGAGTTTTGTCAGACCATTTTATTTTTCTTGCCGTATGTACAATTTTAGTATGGATTCTACGCAATGTTTTATAAATGAGACCCCGGATCTTTACCCTTGCGTAATTGTTGAGGGATCTTGCTTTTTGGGTCTACACATATTACTCATTTGAAGAAAGCTTACGATCGTATTCCCAAGGTATTTTGTGGGAGTATGGGGTATCTGAGCAGCTTTTAAGGGTCATCCAATTCTTGTATTTGTAAAGCAAGGGCTGCGTCCGCATTCTCAGCACAAAGTTGAATGCATTCCCAGTTTCAGTTGGACTCTGGCAGTACTTCCCCTGTCACCAATCCTGTTTGTGGTCTTCACGGACAGGATCTCAGCCTCACTGTGGAGGTTTTCTGTTCTATGGAAGGATACTCCTGGGAAGATCTAGAACAGGGGTGTCCAGCTCCAGTCCTCGAGAACCGGTGTCCTGAAACTTTTAGAGGTTTCCCTGGCCCCACACACCTGAATCAAATAGCACAATTAGCTCCTCAGTATGCAGTCAGGTTCTTCAGCGTCCTGCTAATTAACTGATTATTTGACTCAGGTGTGTCAGACCAGGGACACATCTAAAGGTAGCAGAACACCGGCTCTCGAGGACTGGAGTTGGACACCCTGACCTAGAACATGCTGGAGTGACTATCTGTTTTGCTTGGGAACACCTTTGGATCCCCTATAAGCTGAGCAATGTTGCTGTGGAAAGGGATGTCTGGGTGTCCCTTCTGGACCTGTTGCCCCTGCGACCCAATCTCGGTTGAGCGGAAGGAAAATGGAAGAATGGGTGTAGGAAGTTAGGCCAAATTAGGTTTAAAAGTTTACAAAAAGCAACAGTTGTTGGCATTAAGCCACAAGTTCACAAAGCAAAGCAGACGGAAAAATAAAACAATATTTTAACGGAATAATGTTTCAAAAATAATTTACTAAATTAGATATGAATACATATACACAATTGATTCTGAATGCTGTGCGAACCAGCCGTTACAAAGACTGATTGAATAAACTGATGGACAACCAAGATTGCGGCGGGCTAAGGATATGAACGCTAACCTGACTCTAGCCAGATGGATTTCGCTCCGCCTAGCTCCACTCACATCCATCTGGGACATCTCCATAGGAATTGCCTTTATTAAAGGCTGGGCCTTATCAAAAATCCTTGCATATGATTGGATAAGCCACTTGTCTGTCATCTTTATCGCCGTGCTATTTCAACCACTCACACCGAAGCTAACCCGTAACGCTGTGAGAGTGACGCAGGAAAAAATAAAACTTTCTTTTTTAATGTGTTTGCGGCTCTAGTGGCACGTGTTTTATTGACAGTGAGCTGACAGGAAGAGGGGGGAAGACAGGCGGCAAAGCGCCACGGGTCGGAGTCGATCCCGGGCCGACCGCGTCGAGGACTAAAGGCTTCCTAATATGGTTTGCGCTAACCGCTCCGCCGCGGGAAAACAAAACTTGCCAAATCCGGTCGGGAGAAGGGCGAAAACATCGTTTCCGTCAACAAAAGCCTTCAGAGGCGTTCTCTGATGTTCTTTTAATGAAACAATATTAGGTAGATTGGACAACACGGAACAAATAGCAGCATCAATGTTAACGCTTGCTTCCTTGATGCGAGCCGCCATTGTTGAATCAAAACAGTCTCACGTCACGGTCGCTTCTCCACTACGTCACATCTATGAAACTCCAGCCCTGCGTCCTGATTGGCTAGAAAATAAAATTGGTTGGAGAAATCACTCTCTATGGGAGATGTCCCAGATGGATGTGAGTGAAGTTAGGCGGAGCAAAATCCATATGGCTAGAGTCAGGTTATATGAACGCACGTTTTGGCAGACAAACAGCAGGCGTGATGATGACACATCTGGAATTATCAGTCCAGCTAACAAAAAAGAAAAATAACAGCACCTAGGTCCCACATGTAACTTTAGGTACCACTGATACTAATGATATTGTGTGCATGACTGCTGGTGGCGTGCTGCGGCCAGTCACCCCACAAACAGAACAGGCTGTGCTGTAAACACAGCAGAATTAATGATGTCTACCATGTTAGCATTAGCTGAGCTTTTTGCTTTAGCATTAGCAGCTGGGATAACAGACACAATTTAACACATTTATGAGGACTGTGTGGACATATTTCATGCAGGTTGGTCAGAGGAGAAGAAGGGACACAGATAAAACAGAACAAGCTCACCAGTCTCTTTTGTTCTCTGTGTGTAGTTCATTCCTTGTTCCCTCCCAATGCGAGAACAAATACTGAACATGCAATATTTTAACGAATCAAACAATCAACCCTGATTTTTGCACAAATGGGATCTGCAAATCTTTGCAGTCCAATAAAAGACTGTGTTGCATCAAATACAACACAGTCAATTTAATTTGTCAGTGAAGTCTTGTGAATTTGTCTTTCAGTATAAATTTTCAAAAAAGTTCCCTTTGGCATTTTTGGTGGCCATTTTGAGGGCCACCTTACTGATTTAAAGGAAAGAAAAGTGAGTGGATCGTTTGACATTTTCATAAATATGGCTGAAACTGGCTTGGATTTAATGTTCCACCCTTTGTCCTACAAACCTAACGGAGCTGAATTGGATCATCATAATGTGCTACTCTGCAGGGGTGTGACAAAGTCCCCATGGTAAAAACACAAAACTGCAAAATGGATTGATGGCACCATTTTTCACACCACTTCTTCCTGGAGTTACATAAGCTCGCAGAGCGCTCTCAGCATGATCAGCTCCAGCAGCTGCGTTAAATTGGACAGAAAGAGGAATGGATTGAAAACTGATTCGGTCGTCTCTGTAACGTCTTCCTCTTATCCTAGACTAATTATCAACTCCTTTCTCACTTCATGGACAAAATTAGAAATTTGTTTTTCTATCTTGTCTCAACCGTTGCAGTTTTTTTTTTGTTTCCAAGGGATTGGGATGCATTTCTCTCTAGCATCAAGAATCTCAATCTCATTTTCTGCTCTGAATTACTATCTAATGAATATAAGGTTTTGGATTTGGAGACAGGCAGACTAGCTAATGGGTTTGTTAGTTTGTTGAGTAGCATGCCACACTCATTATTGCTTTCAGTGCTGTGATTAACTTGATTTGCCGAGCGAATCCATCCGAGAGAAGATGATGCGCTCACATATATAAATGCACACATGCCTGTAATGTAATTATCTGATTTAATAAGTTATTAATACAGTTTGTGGCTGAGTTGGAAATAGAAAAGTGGACGGCTGAAAACACTAAGGCGGCTGATGATCATGTTGTGATTGATTTAATTTTATTTGGTTTGGGAACATGATGTTACAACAAAGACTAACATGATAGGAAAGTCACTCAGGGGCATCGCTGATGGGGGAAAAGGGTCATAATATTGCCTCACTTTTCTCTTAAAAAAAAAGCCTTAGTATGGTTTCTTATTTCTTTAAAGATTATTTTTTACACCGTCTCTTTTACCAGACTGCCAATAAAAGAAGGGAAGACTGATGAGAAAGATAAAGGATTTCAAGCCGGATATCAGCTTACAGGCCCTCAAGGACACCTCAGATAGTGTTATTGTTCAAGGAAACAATTTTTTAAAGTCTTAAAAGTGAGGCTGTCAAATTACAGAAGCTCTTGAGAACCCTATGAAGAATGCAACAATATAAGTGTGTTCTTGGTGGTGCTTTGTGGGTAAAGTCAGACACATCAGTTGAGGAAGATATGACTAAAGTAATGGATGAAGGCACAAAGATGAAAGATACAGCTCTTAATAACAATCACAAGTGTTCATGATCTATATTGGCAGCCTGCGACCGCAAGTAGCAGCGTCAGTGTGTGAGTCTTCTGCCGAGATGAAACCAGGATGTGAGGTTTTGCTGCTCTCTTTTCATCTTTTGATAAATGTCTGAGGGAGGTCCCTGAACGTCATCTTAATGGTGTCACCGTGGTGATTATCAAGCGTTCAGGCTTCCTCGTCAAGCTTGAGGCTGTCAATAGAAATGTCAGATGCAGCCCGAGTTTCTAGTCATTAAGAGAGTTAACTGCAAAGAGGACAGCTGCGAAGAGCCGTCTTTAAGGTTAGCCATCTGGACGCAGAAACAGTCTGCTCGAGCATTAATGTTTGCATGAGAGCAACCTGCAATCATGAGCAGATGAGAGCAGACAACTTAAATGACATGCTTCAATCAGATTTTTGCTTCGGAACATGTTTATCTTAAAAGTCCACACACCTCTGTTAATACTCCAGATTTAAATCATGTGAAAAATGAGATCAACATAAATAACTACTACCTCCAATGTAACATATACCCTGGTAACAGAAAAACAACAAATTGATTTGGTGATTATTTTTTATTAAAAAAGCTGCATCAATAGTTTACCTATTTATTTACGCGTGAACAGCATTATGCAAAAAGGCTACTATTTTTTTTGTGTGTGTGTGCATATTTTCATCCAATTTAGATGTATCGTCTTCATGGATAAACATAGATAAAAATCAGTTACAGTGAATCTAATTCATTTGAAATAAAATTCAACTGTCCTAGAAGTTTTATTTTTGGACATTTGATCATGTGCATTATTTAGCTATAGCCATACTTCCCAGATAACAGAAAAATATTGAAAATCATCTTTCAGGAGTAGCAGTGTGAAGAAAGGAAAGAAAAACAAATTTAGATGTGTCAGATCTGTTCATTTACCATGATTTATTCCCATGTTCCAGCCATTTAATATTCAATTTGATTCCTAATGTTGTGTTTTCATTATCTGTGAGTAGAAAATCATCATAATTAACAGAAAAAAGGCTTGAAGACAACAGTATGTGTGTTATTAATCTATATAATGTGTTCCACTTAGTGTACTGAGGTAATGAAACAACTGAACTTAAATTATATTCTCACTTGTTGAAACTGAATATACATGTAGAACGCTCCCCCTTTAATGCTGTATATGTACTATACAGTTAAACTATAAGACTGACACATCTGTAAGAGGTGAGCTACAACAACAGTTAAAATGCTACCATGTCCTTGTTGCATAAATGTGCACGTCATTAAACTGGTATTTGTAATCAATGTACTTTCCAAGAGTTCTCCCAATCTGTCAGATAGTGAAGACATCTTTTGTCCACAGCTTGCTGTGACCCACCAGATTTTCTGCCACGCAGCTTTCTGCTACCCAGAGTCTGTTACCAGACTCCGGTTTTTAACATATAGAAGAGAGTGTGGTAAATTGAGCCAGGTGATAAGACGAACACCAATTTGAGAAGCTGCTCTTATTCATCCCAGGTTGTCAAAAATGTAGGTTTGTGTTGGTATGATAAGCAAGTGTTTTCAGAAAAGAAACTACTTTCAATTCACTTTATTTATATAGTGTCAATTCATACAACATATTGTCCTAAAGCACTTCATAATGAAGAAAGTCACTTTGTACAATGACTGTTCCATTGTAACCTCTCTGCAAAATGCAGCTACAGCCAAAGGATACAAATGAGCAAATGTAAAAAAAAAAAAACAGTCTTAACTTTATTACGGTTTAATCTGATATACGATCATTTATGGCTGGTGTGAACTAAGAAAAAATGAATCATAAAACTGAATCAATAGGTGCTTCAAAAAGGTATTGTCTAAGGGTATGCACATATTGTTGCACCTATTTACCTTTTTATATTGTATATGCGGAGATGCCTCCTGTGTGATCTTTGTCATTTTACTAGCTTTGTTTTTACTCTCATGTGGATGCTGAATTTATCTGGTATATACGTTGCTACTGTTGTTTTAAAATGAGCTCTGTCTGAGCTAGGACGCCGTGTATAAATAAGAGTTTGTGCTTTATTTAAGCAGATATTTTTCTACTGTATTGAAAACAAGGATCCTATCCAGATGGGATGAGAGGATTCAACGAATGCTCACTGTGCTCAAACTGCAACTGTTCGTGTGTGTATGTAGAGTTACCTGCAGAGTTCAACATCATTTACAAGACCTGGGCATGTAGAGAAATAAAGTAGCACCATCTCCTGTTGGCCACTCATTTCAGCCCCTGCAGCCTTAACACCTGCCTCCCAGGAAGTACACAAAGGTCACATGAAGGGTATCGTGTGGACATTTAAGCACAGATACACTATCTTCCCCACATGATTTTGGTTCTGATTCAGAAAATCCTACACAGACACAGGGGGAAACACACAAACACGCCCTAAAAATGTTAGTTTAATGAGCAAAGTCTGGAGCTTCTCTTCTCACTTGTCACCTCTTATTAGAGAGTCGCATGGCGACTGACCTTGGTCGTCTTTCCTCGGGCCACTCTGCTGAGCAGTGTGTGTGTGTGCGTTAATTCAGGGGAAGGGGCTGCCTCACCCTAATGATGTGGCTGTGAAATCGGGCCTGAGCCCAGCGCCATCTCTCATTACACCCCTCCAAATTCATTTGCTACGTTTGCTTGGCCTGCTCATGCATGCACAGCATGCCACTTTACCCATGTGGCTATGCTTGTACCTGCTGTTTGTCTACATTTAGTTCATAAGTCACAACACGAGTACGGACAGGCCCACGTATACATGAAACAGAACATTTTCAATGACAAATAAGGTGATTTTCTGTATTTGTTTATCAAACATTTATCAGTTTTTTTTTTTTTTTTTACAATTGTCAAGTGTTGAATACCTTTTCTCAATTTGACACATTGGAACCCCAATTTTAATACATTTTATTAGGGTTTAATTGCTCAACCTACCATCCTTTCATTCATCCAGTGTGCAGACGGTGTGTTCAGGGTGATATGTCGTGTTAATTACTCGACACGCATAATGTTTTGCATGTGAGACAAATCCAGTTTGGGTTTCATCTGACCAGAGCAACTTATTTTACCTACATGTGTGGTTTGCTGTGGATCAAGGACTTCATGGCACTCTAAAGCCCTGTTTATGTGGCAACGATCCATTGAAAACAGGATTTTTTTTGTTTTTGTTTCTGTTAACACATATACATGACAACGTTCTAATTACAATCTGTGTTTACACGGCAACAGCAGAGAGTTGAAAATGGTGTAATTCTCTCACGTCACTAATTAGTGTTATATTCTTTGAAACTCCACATATGCATGCAGACAAAAACTTTCTGCCCAAAAGCCATCCCAACTAATAAGATCACGAATCAAGAATCTTAATTGTCACCATGTGTTACTATGGTGAATTTATTTATAGTTTTTTTGAGACAGACACTGGCTTAGGATGTACACAAATAATAAATACAGGCAGACACATCAGGCATAGTATTTTCACTATTTATTGATTTATTTACATATTTGTTTCAGTTCAATTCAATTTTATTTATATAGTGCCAATTCATGAAATATGTCATCTCAAGGCACTTTACACAGTCAAATGTTTGCATTTCATTGTATTGAAATGACTGTTGTCATTTTTGCTTTAACTTTATGTTCTCTCTCTTTTTTCTTCATAATAGGTACACCTGGTCTGACGTTCTGTTAACTGTGACATCATCCAGGGAAGACAGATCACCTGTTATTACCATCTAATGTAGAACAGATTACTGGATCAATGTGTGCTTCTGTGCTTTTTGTCTCTCTTGTTGTGTCCCTGTTCTGTCTTCTGTAACCCCAGTCGGTTGAGGCAGATGACCGTTCATACTGAGCCCGGTTCTGCTGGAGGTTTTCCTTCCCGTTAATGGGGAGTTTTCCTTTCCACTGTCGCTTCATGCTTGCTCAGTATGAGGGATTGCTGCAAAGCCATGTACAATGCAGATGACTCTCCCTGTATATATATGTGTATGTATATATATATATATATATATATATATATATATATATATATATATATATATATATATATATATATATATATATATGTAAACAAAGCATATATATATATGTAAACAAAGCAATAAGACAATAAGGAAAGTGTAGTCATAGCAGACCTTTTTTCAGCAATTCAGCCACCACTTGGAGCATACTATATAATACTCCAAGTCGTGCTGTGCTTGGTGCAAAATTCTACCAAGCAGAACTTTTCAGATTTACATGTAAAAATGATTTGGTACTTTCATTCCAATTCAGACTTATGTGGTATTTGGTGCAGGTCTGTGACAAAAAATAAATAATTCAAATCAAGAGAAATACATAGGGGTACATACAATGTACAAAAGTTCAAGAGCTACGACAGGTTTTGTGAGGCACTGTAGTTTTGTGGGAGTGGCCCTATGGCATTTGACTACTTTTACTCTAGTAAAAACGACTGACCACTCAACCATTGCAGATAAGTAAATGTATAATTCATGTAGAAACTGTTCTGCATATTAATGTTTTGTACAAGACAGAGAGCTAATGCATCTTCACACAGCGGTGCTGTGAGCAAACCTGTACTGTGATCTCCACGGAGCCGCTGTCAGCTAACGTCAACTGACCTCTGCTGTGATTGGATCGTGCCCAACTAGCTCCACCAGTAGATGACAAAGGTGTAAAAACTGTACTGGGTGGGGGTTTCTCCGTGGCTAATTGGGGGCTGGGATTGACTGACATCCACATAAAGTATCTCCTCTTGTGACCTTGAAAGGCGTAGTCCTCTACCCTGCAGGACAGGCAAAAAGACTCCGCTCTGCCCTTTAAAATCAGCCACTAAGATTCCCATTTTGGCTTTCCTCTGTGTAAACAAGCAGACTTACTCTTTACAATAAACCCCGAAGACTCCAACATGTGCAGCAGGATATAGAGAGCACTAAGCAAATGTCAAAGGTTTTCTTCGTATGCGTGTCATTTGATCTTGTGCATGTGTGTGTTAATGTGTGTGAGTGTGTTTTTCATGGCAACAAACAGATGGTATCATAATGACATCATTGCACTCTAGGGTGATGTTCTCTCAAACTCAGTGGTGGGGGACGAAAATAAGAAGGGTTTCATCTAAAAAGAGCAGCAAAAATGAAACATTTAGCTCCGGTTTGCCCCGCTAAACACCGCCTACTTCCCGGCTCCTTGTGTTGTCTGTTACAAATGTCAGTGCTGCCAGTTAACTGGACTTGAAATGATGTGCTTCGTCTTTCTCAGTCTCTCTCTGCCATGTTCTCCTTCATTTGTTAAGGTTGCCCCGAGCACCTGAGTTTCTTTTTATGAGCATCTCTTCTTCCCTTCTTCTTTTCATTTTTTTTTTATCCCCCCTCTGTTCTCAGCCTCTCTCATCTCAACCAAGCAGGGAGAAACCTGTCACCACGCAGCATTAGTATGCTCTTTTCATATCTGTGCCTCTTTTTCTCCCTTTTCTCTCTCTCTTTCTCTCTTTTCCCCCTCCTTCCCCTCCCCCCCTTCCTGCTTGTTCTGTGCAAACATAAAAATAGTTTATGCCTCTGACAAGAAAATGCCTCTAATCCCGAGGTTTGTTGGAGAGCAAACAGACGCAATTGGCCACTTATTATGCTGTGTAGAATTTTCTATGTGGGGTGTTTGTGGTATCCATGGGAACAAAGTAAGGCGCACATACCCCCCCACCCCTGAAACCTCTCGCTCTCCCTCCTGTGTCACCGAGCAGAATTGGAGAAGAGGGGATGAGAAGAGGCGATAAAATAACACACTTACTGAAACACATGGGGCAAGCTATAACCTGTTAGTTCAGAAACTGTGTGTGTTTCAGCAGGGGGGTGTGTGTGTGTGTGTGTGTGTGTGTGTGTGTGTGTGTGTGTGTGTGTGTGTGTGTGTGTGTGTGTGTGAAGTGTATAATAGTATCTGCTCGCTTGCATATGGCTGTTAGCTTTCACACAATCAGATTTCTTTGATTGAATCCTTGTGCCTAATAGAAGAGGAGATTGTGAGAACTGGATCCATTACCAAAAAAGAAAGAGACAGGTGCTCATGTTTGTCTTAATAGATGCATCTTCACCTGTGGGTTCAGGTGCAGTGGACGCCACATGGAGTTTGTAATTATAAGGCTTCCATATGTGAACCGTCTCTTCTTTAGGATGTGCAGACCTTCGCTCTCCATCTAACACCGTGGAAATCAATGAAAGCTAGTCAGAGAGGTGTGAAGATTGAGCTGCGGTCAAAATACTTTGCATGCCGAATAGTGATGGGAATTCCAGCTCTGTTGCAGGATCCAGATCATTTGGCTCTGCTCAGCAAAAGACCAAAACAAAAAAAAAAACCGATCAGTTTCCAAATGGCTCCTCACATTATACCAACGTCTAGCTTTTATTGTTTACCAGATCATTTTTGTGAGATCCTGTTGAAAGATTATGAGCAGTTTATTAGTTTAGTATCTAGTTTAGTTGATCTTGGAGGCTGAAGCTAACATCTAGTGTGAAATGGGGCAAGACCAAAATGCACTACTACAGTCCATTATTAAACAACCCAAATAATAATAAAAAAAAAAACACAAGAGAGCTTTATGCAGACACTTTTATGAGACTTTAAACCACTATCACATTTGCATTTAGTGGGTATTTACAATAAAATGGATGATCATTTATGTGAGAAACATAGGTTGGAGGCCACCATTGACCACCAGAGCTCAGTTTAGTTCATTTAAAATGTATCTGGTCATAATACATGCCTAATGAGCTGATCTCGGTGACAGTATGAAGACAAACAACTGCATCTCTCACACCGAATTAAGCTCCCACATAACTTTAATGTACTAATACTATCACAGACACAGACACCTTCCCCTTCTCTAGACTAAACATCCACAAAGATTCCCCATCAAAGTATTGATTGTGAAAGCCTAATTTAGAGTGAACATCCACTATTATGTTCTCTAAGGTTGACTTTTGATCTAGAACCCAGTCCAGTGGGTTTTTGGATTTGTGTACCTTTACTATATACAGATTGCAAGAATCCATCTAATGTATATACAGTATAATTATCCCATAGCATCCGTTATCTTTATGTCAGTCGGTGACACTAGCATCCTTACATGTTCTGGTCACAGGGCATGTTTCACACAGGAAGATTATCTGCCCTGTCTTGCTTTCCTGTCTAAATTATCATCTGCATTTTTGTACCCAGCCACCAAGTTTAAACATGACAACAATTTGAAAGTTCATAATATGCGGAAAGCCTTCAGAAATTGTTTTCAAATATACAAAATACAGACACAAATTTTAGATTGAAAAAGGAGCTTACTCACATCATTCACAGAAACAAGCTAGCAAAAGCAACTACTGAAGTCATGGCAAATACTGAAAACAAAAGAAACGGACAGCGGTGTCATCCAGGAAGAAATTGTTTTGTGATTTCATCCATTTGACGTTAGTGGGACTCTTTTTGTTATCTAAAAGTCACATTTCAGTATCCTTTCTGTGCATAGCGCCCTTAGATAGTACTTCTGATAAACTCGAGCTATAAGAACTAAGTGGAAATGCTTCTTTCTCATTGTCTCCTTTATTCTCATCTCAAATTAATTCAGACACGTATAATTAAAAAAAATACACAAATGCCAGTGTTTTTATTCTCTGTTTACTGTTGAATGCATCTTTCAGCACGTGCATGATCAATAACTGGACCGCTGTTGAACCATAGGACTCTGAGGTGAAAGGTCACAGAGGTTACAGGCCATTGAGTGCTAAAAGTCAACATATTGTCCTGCTGATTACACTTTGTTCATTCATATAGAAAGCTGTGGGGGTGAGATGAATATGGATGTAGTAATGGTAATTTGTGATAACAGTATGTTCCCAAAGGGCCTAAAGATCCCATTTACAATGTGTTTTTTGCTAAGTTGTCTGGTATGTGTCACAAAAAGAATTCATTCCTTGAGTTTAGGAGATTAGTGAGGCAAATACCAGCTGCCTCATTGTTAAAATAATCTTTCCACACATCCACTGTCAAATCAAAGTTTGGACTTTGATTGGGCTGGATATGCTTTGATCTAGACCGGTGGTGTCCAGAAATTTTGCAACACGGGCAAAATCACAAAGTTGGATGTACTCAACTCATTCTCATCTCCAGTTTAGAGCAGTGGGTGGACATCACTAGTTCAGCTCTTCAGTGGTTTAGGTACTACCTTTCTGAAAGAAGTTTTAGTGTGATGATAGATGATTTTACCTCTGCCTCTGGTGCCCTCCCCTGGGGGTTACCCCAGGGTTGCATTCTTGGTCCTCGCCTGTGCTCACTTCATCTTCTGCCATTAGGTTATATTTTTCAAAAGCATGGTGTGCAGTTTCATTCATATGGGGATGACTGTCAAGTCTACTTCCCTGTGAAACATCATGGTTCCACTTAGTCTCTAGTGGACTGTATCAACACCGTCAGAGGATAGATGGCACTTAATTTCCTCCATTTTAATGAAAAAAAGACTTAGGTTATAATTTTTTTTAAATCTAGCAGTGTTGTAGAACTCAAGTCCGAGTCATTAGCTAAATTTAGAGACTCGTGACTTGACTTGGACTTGAGCACTGATGACTCGAACTTGGACTCGGACTCCTACATTCAGATCATTCTGACTCGGAAATTGAGAAAAAGACTCGACTTTTTTTTTATATCATTAGGCTATAATTTTAATATGTCATTAGAATATTATTTGGTGTATGATTTTAATATCTAAATGGCGTACCGCGCACGTGATGTCACCATCTCATGAGCAACGCCCCTTGCCGCTAAGGTAGGACAAACAGTGTGAGAGCGCACGTAGCAACCAGCCATTACACATGCAACAGATACAACGGTCCGGTGGCCAAATGCATTATCATTATCCAACGGCTGTATCTCCTTGCTGCATCGACCGGTCTGCACCAGATTTTTTGTGAGTCATGGGCTGGAGCCGCGGCGGTGCGCGAACCCCGCCGGCCGGCCGGCACCACGGCGGTGGTTAATAGGCCGGAGCGCGCTTGGCTGCGAGGGCCGATCGACGCCGCTTGCGGCTTTAACATCCTTCATATGCGGCCTATCAGCGTACCTCGAGTCGCTGTTGCACGTTCCATAACAACAATGTTTAAAAACCATGGTTAGGAGACGTCTTAGACTTGGAAAAAGCAGTAGTTTTATCGAGTAAAACCAGGGTACCTACAGCGAAAGAGTGGAGGAAAACGCATAGTTGCCCTGTACGTGATATGACGTCACGTTCTAAAAATAGCTTGCTCGCGGAACGTCATTATTAGTGCTTCATGTCATACATCACACGTCACGGCATGTTCCTACAATGAACTTGGATCAATAGTGACTCGACTCGGACTTGACTCGGATGAGTAGTGGACCTGACTCGGACTCAACTCTGATTTTTTTTTAATGACTTGGACTTGAACACTGGAGACTCGAACCTGGACTCGGACTCGAGGCATAGTGACTTGACTACAACACTGAAACCTAGTGGCTCAGTTCTGATAATATCCCCACCTTTGATTTTACCTCTTTGCCCCATACAAAAAGTCCACTATCACAAATTTAGAGACAGTGATCCATGCTTTCATTACTTCATGTCTGGATTACTGCAACTCTCTTTTGATCAGAGTTAGTCAGGCCTCCCTCTTATGATTACAGCTGGTGCAAAATGCTGCTGCATGATTTTTAACTGGTACATGTAGACGAGATCACATAACTCCTATTTTGCCGACCTTCATTGGCTCCCTATTCAGTTTTGAATCCATTTTAAAATTATTTTGTTTGTTTTTAAGTCTCTGCGACAGACTGGCGACCTGTCCAGGATGTACCCCGCCTCTCGCCCAGTGAACGCTGGAGATAGGCACCAGCACCCCCCGCGACCCCATGAGGGATAAAGCGGTTTGGAAAATGGATGGATGGATGGATGGATGTTTTTAAGTCTCTGAATAGACTTAGCCCTTCTTATTTGTCTGAACTGTTTCTCCTTTATCTGTCATCACATGCTCTCATCGTCTAACTGTCAGGAATCAGAGACAGATGGACCCAGTATTCAACCAGACAAGCAGGGTGAGTGAAAAAGCAGGTTTTAATAGAGGCGATCTTGACAATACAGGAGCAGGCAGAACTCAGTGGTCAAAATGACTGTCCAAAAACGGTACACAAAAATGGCAGCCCAAAACAGACGGGAATACAGACAGGGATCAGGCAAGCTCAGAAATCCAAAAACAGAAACAGGTCAGGCAAAACAGGCAGGCAGTCAGTCAGAACAGGAAAAAGCAGGAACAGGGAACAGGCTGGCTCAGAAAACTAGAGGCAGTCAGATAAGACTCATCAAAAGGCTCAAATTGATCTGGCAGATTGCAGGGGGCAGAGGCAGGTATAACTAGGGGAGTGAGCAGGTGAATGGAGTAAAACTAATTACTAGACAGGGTGGAGCTAATCAGGGGAAGGGGCGTGACTGGAGGCAGAACTGAGCTGACTAAAAAAGTGACAGGTGAAACTAAAACAGTACACAACTTATAATAGAAACCAAACAAGAAAGAACTAAAAACAGAAACTGAACTTAAGGCAGGAGAGTGAACTAATTAATTAAATAACAAACATAAACCATAACCAAACCCAAATCATGCCACTAACCAGATGCTATAAGCAGTTCCAAAAACGTTGTATAAATCTCGAGAAAACAGAGCCTTTGCAGTTCTGGCTCCTAAACTGTGGAATGAGCTGCCGCTGATGGTCAGGCAGGCCCCATCTCTTTCTATTTTTATAAACTTGTTTAAAAACACATTATTTCTCATTGACATTCAACCCAGAGTGAGTTAATATCTGTCTTAATATTACACTTTTTCCTTGTATTTGATTTCTTTTGCACATTTGTTTTACTGTGTCAATGTTGTTTCTTGTTTTTGTATTGTACAGCCCTCCGGTCAGCTGCTGTGTTTTAGAAATATATATGGAATGGTATGGTATTTTATGGTATGGTATGGAATGGTATGGAATGGCATAGAATGGTATGGTATGTATGGAATGGTATGGTATGGTATGGTATGTTATGGTATGATACTTGAGGGCAACAAAAATTAGACTTTTGTTTCTGAAACTTAAAAAAAGTAGAAATGACGTCATTTAAAAAATCTTTCAACAACAATAACAGAACAAGTGATACTTTGATAGTTCAAAAAGGTAGTTGTGTCCACTGTAGGAGATAGGTCAGTAAATGGGTGTTCATTTGAAATATAGAAAGAAAATTACAAAACACAAACAGGACACTGGCCTCTCTTCCAAAAAGGCTTGCTGTGTTTAACTAAATTTAATGACGGCCATTCAGGGCCACTGTTTTGCTGAAAGGTGAACCTCTGTCCCCATCTCAGGTCCTTTGCTGCATCTAACAGATTTTGTTCCATGATTGGCCTTTCTTTAAGCTCCTTCAACTCTTAGAGAGTTCACCGTCCCTGCAGAACTAAAGTATTCCCAACTGCACTGACTGCCGCCAACATGTTTGGCAGTGGAATGGTGTGTTCACTGTGATTTGCAGTTGCATAGTGTTTCGTATGTAGGGAAGAACTGAGAAATACATGACTAGTAGTTGTCCTGCACTCCGGCTCTGTTCAACTCCTCCAGGTTTACCAACTTGCCTGGGCTGTTAGTTTGTGCCATTCTCTTTTCCATGTTCAGATGATGGATTGAACAGAGCTCTGAGAGATGTTTAAAGCTTGGAATATTATTTTAGAACCCATCATGGACAATGCAGATGACTCTCCCTGAGGCTCTACGCTTCTTCAGGAGTGAATGCTGCTTGTCGGGACTTTGATGCAATCAACTGGTTCTCTTATATAGGACATTTTTGACCAATCTGTATAATCTGACCCAATCTGTATAATCTGATTGAATTTGACTTTGGAATGTGCCTTGAGATGACATGTTTCATGAATTGGCGCTATATAAATAAAATGTAATTAAATTGAATCACTGCTTTTAATTGGACCAGAACTTTCTCCCTCACTTCTCTGCTGTGTCCCTTGGTCTTCATGTGTTGATCATAAATGTTGTCTAACAAACCTCTCAGGCCAGAAACTCAACATCTGCATTAATTTTGATATTAAAGTAAACAGAGATGGGCTCTATTTACTGAACAGGTGAGTTTTGAAGGGAAATTGGTCACTAGATTTGATTTGGTGCTATCAGAGCAAAGTGAACTGAATACAAATTCACATCTGAGTTTTCAGACATTTATATGTTAAAAGGTTTTAACACTATCTATAATTTTTTTTAACAGAACCCATTCTATATTATTATTCTGTCACATAAAATCTGAATAGAACACACTGAAGTTTGTGGCTAGTACACAACTCAATGTGAAAAAGGGGCATGTATGTTCTTGCCAGGCCGTGCACATCTGAATGATTCATAAGTCAGAGTTCAGTGGTTTGAAAACAAACAACAAAGAAAGAACATTCCTCTAAAAATGAACAGATACTGCACTAAAAATAAATGAATAAGTCAAAAAATTCCAAATTATTATTCTTAAGTCATATTGAGCAAGAGCCCTGTAGAAGAAATGAAAGATGTATTTAACATCTGAATACATGTTGCTGCAGTGCCAGGTTCTCAGTGACCTATTAGGTGGAAATAGTTGTCATGGAAGAGCAGGTCAATTTTTGTTATTCTATTGTGACGTACCAACATAATAATCTGATTATTTTTTTGTAAGTGACAGTCATTGAAGAATCTATGAATAAGGAAATACGGACAACCAATGATTTTGACTCCTTTCTGAGCTCGAAACTGAGATTTGACAGAAAACCAGACAGCCTTTGACTGTCATGTGTGACACTACAAAAAATCAGGAGGTAATGTTGTCTCAGTGTTCCCAGGTGGTTTCCCCAGCTCTAGCTCTCATCCAATGGCTGCACAGTGTGTTCGCTTTCCTCTCACCACCTCAGCATTGTGATTGTAGATCATTTGAATCAGTGGTCCTCCAAAGAGAAGATTATTCGAGTCGCGGCTTATAGTAACTGTCATGGACTGGAAGTCGGCTTTCAGGTGACTGTGGAGGAGATGCAGCTGATGATTAACCTCTGAGGAATTTTATTCTAAGAATTGTATCGTTATAGATTTTCTGTTTTGTTTAATGAGTGCTTAAAGCACTTTGATGAGCGCCCCTCTCTCATTCATGCAAATTATTTTGTTATTGTTTTCCACAAATTTGGACAAAAATTGCCTGTTTAAATTGAAAAGAAATGTATTCAGAGGTTGTGACTTATCTACTTATTGAATCAGTTAAAGCAAACTTTAGTAATTAATCAACTCGATCAGAAAATTCACTGCAGTTGAATAAATTATTTAGTCTTTTATTTTAATGATCTGAAGTTACTCTTGAAATGTTTTAAAAGCCAGGTTGTTGCCACAATTGGTAAACATGGAGATAATTCTTTATTTCTATAGAAAAAGTTTTTTTTTCTTTTACCATCATGGATCAGTCTACTCATTCCTTTCTCAATTTTGAAGTTCAGTTCCTGTTACTTACTGTTCTGGCAATCAAAAATAACTTTTAAGAACATCTTATATATTTCAAAATTATTAATAATTTGTCTGTGATTAAATGACGTAGCTGACTAAAAGCTTAGGAGTGTGACTCAACTAAGGACTTCCATGCCTTGACTTTGGACTCAACTTGAGACTTATTTGCAATTAATTGCTAAACACTGAGTAAAAAAAAAACGTTTAGTAGGTTCTCTGGACGGGTTCTTCTTTGTTGAAATGTTTCGTTTTTCTGCCTCAAAATTCATCAGGACATTGACGTTGGTCCTACCTTTACCCACTGCTATTTCAACCTTGAGAGACTCACACAGACAAAGGAGGCAATTAGAAACATTTATTGAAATAAATCAGAAAGTTCTTTGGCACACGGACCCTGGCAGCAAACGTTAAATATGCAAATGTCTATGAACTTGGATGTTAATTCTAGGATTAAGGATTAAGATTAGTGAAGTCTTCCCCCAAGGGTCTGGACACTGGTGGTGGAGGCCAGAGGAGATAAGGAAGCCAGGTGGAGTCTGCGAGCGCCAAGGAGGAGATGGGGTGGTGGTGGGTCGAAGCTCAGCTGAAGATCAGGAGAATCCATGGATGTAGAGCAGGCATGTCCAAAGTGCTGCCCGGCTGATTTTGTGCGGCCCCCCAAATGCATTTCAAGAAAGAAATGCATTTGGTCCATTTGGTCCATCAGCAAAGATGGGTGATGCAGATGGAAACTTTTTATTTTTAATTAGAGCAAAATTATTTACAGACAGGTTGAGGTCATACAATTGGAAATATTAGGTACAACACAAGGTATTCATCATTTCATAACCACTTCATTCTCTTTATTTTCATAGTAAATAAGACCACATCTCCAAGGACTTTAATTCAAATGCAGACTTTTGTGCATTTAAAATCTGTTTTGAATTTCATCCATCCATCCATTTTCTGATCCGCTTTATCCCTCATGGGGTCGCAGGGTGCTGATGCCTATCTCCAGCGTACACCCTGGACAGGTCGCCAGTCTGTCGCAGGGCAACACAGAGACAAATGGGACAAACAACCATTCATGCACACCTAACAACAATTTAGAGAGACCAAATTAACCTAACAGTCATGTTTTTGGACTGTGGGAGGAAGCCAGAGTACCCAGAGAGAACCCACACATGCACAGGGAGAACATGCAAACTCCATGCAGAAAGACCCAGGGGTGTACTTGAACCCAGGAGCTTCTTGCTGCAAGGCAACAGCGCTACCCACTGCGCCACTGTGCAGCCCCTGTTATGAATTGATATATTAAAATTAGCTAAATACAGAAAGTGTTTTCAAAAGATATTTCTTAAAATTATATTTTGTAGAGCAGTAAAAAATTCATAACATCTTTTTTTGTCTTTTTTTTTTTTAAATCTTTCATTATTCAGTTTTTTAGCCCTCCAGTACTTTTAACTTGACAGTTTCGGCCCTTGTGCAGTAAGGTTAGGACACCCCAGATGTAGAGGTTTATAAGCAAAGTCTTGCAGGATGATTGGCTGAAGAAGGATGAAGACTTGGCACAGATTGGCTGGAGTACAGGCACATGACGAGACAATCGGGATGATGGAGAACCTGGGGTGTGTCTTCCAGTTTGAATTTACGTCTAAACTTCATTTCATCTGGATGGCAAAATTTTAATAGGTGATGTTATCTAGTTAAAAAGTTTTTAGTCAATTATTCTGACAATTAATGAAGGCATCCGAAAATTGGCACATTCTGCATATAGTTAATATAAACTACTTACTTGAGCTGATTTTACTAATAATAGAAGTACAAGAAATTAAAATCAACATTTTATTGCTTAAAATTTAATAACATAGTGTGTCTTTAGTGGACACATGAACATTTGCAGTAAAGGACGCATATGTGGCTAGAAAAACAAGTTCTAACAGCAACTTGTCAAAAACCCAGCGATTAGTGAAGATGGCCACAAACAAAAATGTTCATCAAGTCTCACTTTCATATCTCATTCTGGATTTTTAAAGATAATTTTTAACATAAAAAATTATGTTATCCAGATAAAATAGCACCCTTGTAGTGTACTTAATTGCCAAGTTACGCACAAATTCACAAAAACCTGCTCCCGAAGCTTTTTCATGTTGCAGTGAAGGAACTGCCTTAGTCGCAAATTGTCAGGTTCTCTGAGCTGCTTTTTGTCCGTCGCCGTCTCACCTCATAGCTGATAACCACACTTGGCATCCACATATCAGTAGCATAGGCTATCATTAGCGGAAGTCAGAGCAATGTGCAACACAAATAACCACCCAGCCAGAACACAGGGCGCTGAATAGTTACACACTAGTTAAACTGAATTTAACAAAGCGTCGAGGCAGAGGATTTGCCTCGAGGAATTTTGGAAATTGAGGTATTTGAATCATTTGAGGAATTATTTCATCACTAGAACTTGCTTATCATCCCACCAGTACCTTCAGCTAGACTTAGCGACTGCCATGCTGCTAGTCAAAAACATGAGCACAGCAGTCTTTTCACTGCAGCTGTACAGTACATGTTGCACATGAACTAAAGCTGTATATAATTTACCCTATTATTCATTCATACACAGTCTTCACTACAGCCTCGTATGTACAATAATGAGCTATTTTATACATTACAGAAGAATGAAGAAAACAGCCAGGGAAAAACACAGAATTGTTCTCTTATGGGATGAGATACATGCTTGGTATGAGGGATTGCTGTCAACAACAGAGTTCAAGCAACTGTCCACTGTGGCTACCTGCTCATCCAAGAGGAATCAATGATTTGAAGAATTAATGACTCGAAAAAAAAAAAAATCTTTGATGAATCACGTTTAAACTGTTTCATATTCCAGTTCTGGAGAGGTTATGCTATTCTCTCCATAATGGTTACAGGATTTCTACAGACAAACAACCACACATTTGTTTTCTTAACTGTCCGTCAGAAGATTAATTATATCCTGTACGTTGACGCACTGAAGGTAAATGCATGAGACAAACTCCAAGAAATGTAAACTTTCATATTCTCACTAAAACATCCTTCATCAGTTTTGTTGCCCTTTCATTACAGAACCCCCCCCCCCCCCCCAACAGAATAAGTTCCAATCACAGCAACAGAGCTCAAAGGAAACAACGCAAATGCAATTTGACCTACCTGTAAACATGGCATCTGCAGGCCCAATATCAGTAATTTCACCCCAGTTTTACACCATCCACTGATTAAAGCAATGACTTATGTCGCTGCACAGAATCCACTTTAAGCTTTCTTTCTAGCTGGCACCAAAACCAGCTGCCCACATTACTGGGCCTGAACATGAGAGGTCTTAGACACTAAAGGCTCTAAAGGGGATAAATATGTATACTACTGTGGAGCATTTTCTCCTCGCCCCAGTTCAAATTCAACAGTATTTGACACGAACAAGGATGCGCTTTCCTGAAGCTCATTCATGGTTCATATTTCCTGTAGAGCAGATAGAGACCCTTCAGAACCATGCTTGCTATCAGACTCCCAGTGGGGTGCTCGTTGCTCACAACCAAGACAACTGTTTCTGTTGATGTGGCCATTACTTTTATTTGTTTCCCTTGTTTTTTTTTTTACTCTTTTCTTATTCTTTGCACCACAATAAAGTAATAAAGAGACTCTTCCCTGAAATTGTTTTCTAGGAAGCACAGCGACTTTATGCCCTACTTATTCAGACACATAACTGATCAAGTGTTATTCCTTTCTTTAATGACCAAAACCACCATAAAAGACAAACACATGAACCGAGGTTTGCAAAGTCGGGTCGGTTATTTTAACATCTTGCAGGGTTGGACACCAATACCTTTAACTCAAGCTATCCAGAAACAGCAACCATATTGCTTCAGAGGGGTTAAAAGAGGGGTACTGTGGTACTTCATCAAGTTGATATACAACTTGTTTGTTCCATTACTCAGGGAGAAATAGACCTGATATAAATCCTGAAGCTCTTCGTAGAGCTTGGTTAAACGTTGGTCAATGACAAATATAGACTGATAATCATTGATATGCCTGGCAGATTTAAATTTTGAATTGTTGTCATTCAACCAAGAAGTTTGTTTCTAATAGAAAATGTGACAAGTATCTCACAAGTATTACTTTTGAAAAAAAAGTTATCGATCTGTTTTTACTCACATTTTATTTTTAAAAATAGCTTGCTGAAAAGATATCCCTTTCTTTGTTGTCGGAACAGCCATTGAACCACTCATATGATTACTGGCCAGCTGTTGCATTTTTCCTGTTTCAAACCAAACAGGACACCTCAGACAGAGGCTGGTGCATCCCAAGGACAAAACCCCCAAACCTAAGATGAGCGGAGTGGTGTATGCAGTTCAGTGCAGTGAGGAATGTTCTGATCTTTATATTGGAGAAACCAAACAACCTCTCCAAAGACGCATGGCTCAACACAAGAGAGCTACCTCCTCAGGACAAGACTCTGCTGTCCACCTACCTTGATCATAATCAGAATAATTCAGTGAATCCTTGTTCACTGCAGATCTGACCTAAAGTACATGGAATAGAATTAAATTAGCTTAACTAATTAAGAAAAACATTTGGCATGTTTTCAATCCATTCACAATGTGAATCCTGAGTTAAAGAAACCATTATTTGATTAAATAACATTTTGTTTAAGTTAAAGAACCAAAGTTCATCTTAAAGAATGTGAATTGAGGTTAAATTAGCTTCACTGATTCAGAACATTTGGTATGTGTTTCAACCCATTCACAATACAAATCCTGAGTTACACAAAACATTATTTGAGAAAATAACATTTTAAAGAATGATATGCTCAGTAAAATCATTTTCTTTAGGAGTGCTTGATTTTATCAATGCAATTCTACCTCTGGGAGCTAGGTGTTGCTGCGGTCATCGGTCGCTAAAATCAGTTACTCTTAAAGTTAACTAAAACCCCTTTAAATCGACATTAATATTCCATATTAATGCAGGAATAAGGCTCATAGCACTATTGAATGATGGCGTAGCGAAACCAAGCAAGCTTTATGCTTTAAAATGGCTTTCGTGAATGTCAGGAACCAGAAATTACCAGAAGCTAAATAGCATTTTGGCTAGCGGACTTTTTGGCTCTAACTTTAAAAGCTTCTGCTTTTATTTTGGTTATAATGAGTGGCCGGATAACATAAACATTAATATCCCATCAATGTATGAAACCCCTGTGGAGATAATGTTTGTTATAACCACAAAACACATTTGAACCATATCAGCAATGCCATGGAACCGACTGGTAACATGAGCTAATTCCGTTAGCCCTTTGTTTAAAAACACCATGTGGACGCATTACACAAACATTTCCAAATGACCGTGTAACCTTTCCCTTTGGTCTCTCTGTCCAATCTGTCGGTGCCTCATGTGAGCTCGAACCACTTTGGATAAGCGTGTTAGAAAATGGATGGATGGATGGACTGAGCTATTTCTTTTTCCTTGCCATAAAGATCTTTGCCAACTGGCGCCAGAAAATGCTATTATTGGGATTTCTTCGTCTGGAAACAAATACATACAACCCTTTACGGGCGCAGCCATGATCAACTGGTTGAACTCGTTCAGCTGACAATACAGCGATCTGATTGGCTGAGCAGCAAAAATCGAATCACGTTGTCACGATACCCTGAGGAGGTAGGATAGTCTCGGGCATGTGCAGTTATTCAAGAAGTGACTTGAGTGTTTCTTAGCTACATTTCAGGAAAAATCATCCACTATATCATTAAGTGTAATTTTAGCTGTTTTTACAAGTCTATCAAATATTTAGTAATAATTATCCCCCTTGCATTTACATTGAACTATCCATGTGCTTGTAAAAAGGGAGTAGGCCTTCACCTTTGTGAAGGAGTAGTTTGTGAAAAAGAGGACACACCTCTCACTGGCATTGACATAATCTTACCAAGACAGATGGGGAATGGAGTTAAATAAAAATTATTTTAAAATTCCAATGTTTCTCTTATAATTTTACCCAGATAAACGTTATTCACCAAGCATCTTAGGCCTTAAGAGAGCTCCTAAAGAGAAAAAAAGAACATCAGGAGTAGTGATGAGGACATTTAGTGAGCCTAAGAGTGCCTTAAACATGAAAGATGGTGGAAACAGAGAGAGCTGATTGGCTGATCCACCACCTAAACAATGGAGGAAATGAGCACAATAACAATCATACAGTTATTAATTTGTAGATAAGGTAAACTTTATCATGCCCAGCGGAGGAGTTAGTTTCAGCTGTCGGACGGGTTCAATATAATCACTGCTCATCGAACAGGGATATAGGTTATTGAGTTCTGTGAACGTGATTGACTTTTATTCCTTAAAGTCTGTATTTGAATGTTTGAAGGGACTTGCACCACCACCTCTCTAGGTGATTGTGGTTGGAGATCAACCAGAGCTGCTTTCTCTGGTAATGTTCAAAATCCATTTTGTAAGCAATCTTTTGCTCAGATACATTTTTCAATTGATGGAGGAAAACTCTGGAATGCATTACCTGCTCATTTGAAATCTGTTGTAAATTGCTGTCTTTAAAAGATATCTGTTGAGACCTGGTTGCTTCAGCAACAAATGTGCACTTTTTTGTTGCGTTTTTATGCAATGTCCTTGAGCCAGCTGTGGCATCTGGTGAAAGTAATTGGTTTTTCTTTTATTACTAGATAGTTTAGTAAATCAGATTTGACCCAGGACTTTCACACCGTGATACAACATTGCTAATAACTGGACCACCAAACAGCCCTTATTTATTTGTGATTATTAATAATATCTTCCACTCCTTTGGTGTTTCAGCTCCCACAGTGGGCTTTCAGGCCGAGCATTGGGTACAACTGCACCAGATAACATCAGGGCTGATTTTTTGCATTCTCAATTAACAAAAGATTTAAAGATCTGTTGTCTTTATATAATCTCAGTCTCTTACACTTATTAACACATCAGAGTAATTAGCATTTATTAAGACAAAGTCTCACCTCACCAGATAGACCCAGAATCCTGCCTGATCTCACCGCCCTCTTCGATCCCCTGGAACATTTGTTACTCATTGCGTTTGGTTTGCGTCTGTGCCATGTACTCCCCCTGTTTGGCAGCAGACAGGTTGTGTTTGTGCCACACTCATAGCGGGGGTGTCATGTCATATCACAGTGCCACATTCTGCCGCCACAAACTGTACATCTGCTGTTGATCTCAGCTCCACTAACAAACACCAAGTCAGGACTGAATGAACGGAATCATTACAATCAGTATTCCTAAGAATAGAACATAGTGCTCGGAACTTCACCACCTAAACACTTGAAACCAGTATTTTGAAGGCATAGCAGGATGTGATGGAAATGCACGTCATGCAAGTCATTAGTTTACATATCCTCAGCTACTCCTAAATTAAATCAGATGGTAGTTTATTTTAGCTGTAAATGTTTCACCCGCTAAGCATTTTCTTCTGCAGCTCAGCACAGAATGAAGCTCTTATGACAATGAAGAATACACCTTTGTTGTTTTTTTATCCTGTCAGTCACTTTGCTTAAGTCTTTATTGTATTCTGAGTTCCCATTAATTAAGTATGAAAGGCTGACATTTTCTAACATGTGAACTGCAGAACATTTTTCTGAGCAGCAACTCCAGTGAACAGTCACTGGCAGCACATCTATTAGTCTGCAGCAAGCAAGCAGGGTACAGTTTGTAGGGTTTTTTTCATTGTTTCTCTGATGCTTTCTTTGTCATAAAGTACACATGAACGGTCAATCTTAAATGAAAAAACCCATGGAAACCTTCTTATGACATCTAAAGTTTTACTTGCCAGGCTTCCTTCTGTACCACTTACTACAAATAAATACTACGGTACAGAAATAAAGTGATTTTTGAATAACTATCCTTTTTAACTTAATTTCTTTCTAAGAATCTCATGAAAAAAAATTCTGATTTAACTGGAGTTACACTGATTGCATATTACTAAGATGACTCCAATTTTGACTCATTCCATTTTTCTCTCTTCTAAGAACTAGTCTACTAAAGTATTTATGTTTTTATTTAAAAAGAAAATGTAATGCATTAACATTTCACATAACCTACATTTTTCTTCTAAATGGGACCTTGTAAGCAAGGCATTTTAGTCTGATATTCATAAACTAAAGTTCTCAGTTGTTTGGCAGAAATGTAACCATGAACATAATCTGAATGAAAAACATTTACAGTAGTTCTACACTGCATTTAAAAACATGTAGCCCCTGTTCACAGTTCCTTTGGTTTGTTTTTAACATTTGGATGTTTCAGACGAGGGTATTATAATCAAATACAAATAAATAAATAAAACCTTTTCATTTATTAGGGGAAGAAAATCTATCCAAACAAATCTGTAAAAAAGTTCTATTAAGTTCTGAATGATTTGTGATCAACCCTCATTGTCAAATGACTTAAATAGAAACAGTCTGACAACATGAAGTAGGCCAAAAACCAACACATCATGCTCAGATTTAAAGAAACTAGAGAATGGATAAGAAACAAAGTCCCTGATGTCTGTTAGTATGGAAACAGAGTTACAAAGTTATTACAAAGGCTTTGGGGCTCCAGTGAAACACACAGACTTAGAAAACATGGAAGTTGTAAACTTTCCCAGGAGTGGTTAGTCTACCAACATCAACTCATCCAGGAGCCCAAAGTAATGTGGGGTTCTCATGCCAGGCCAGATCCCTCTCCTCAGCAAAAGGGTTCATGTTTCAACAATATAAAGGAGAATTGGCCAAAATGACATCCATTGGAGAGTTCCGAGTCCAAATGCCCCGCTGACTTTAAAGGGCGTGTTCCAATACTGTGGACTCATCAGTCCACAGAATATTGTGACAGGTGTCAAAGTTTTTCAAAGGTATGCTGTCCTGTTACATCTGGTGTAAAACTAGCAATTAAAAAACAACATCTTCAAACTAATAGTCAAGCATGGCTGTGATAGCCCCGACATAAATATGTGACATATTTCCATGTTGTTGAGTGGCGGAAATACGCCGGGAAGCAAAACTGGCTGTGCTCCAGATACAACCTTTTTATTCGAAAAATTAAAAGATCTCAAAATTATTACTTATTCAGTAACGTTTCAACCATATTTAGAAATAAACAAACTCGTATCATAATGCTTTATTTACTATTTTTTTGTTGTTCAGCAAAGACGGAAGTTCTTCATCTGTTTTTTTTTTGTTTTTTTTTGTGAAATTTGATAACTGCGCATGTCAGAGTGATTCAATTCTGAATAAAGCCAGGTGCATATGCATCCACATTATGATGAGATTAATTTATTATGTGCCCATAAAACGGTTCAATTTAATTTGAATATATTTCAAGCCGATCGTAAAACTTTGTGCATGTAAACATAACTAATGTATCAACCCTTCAGACCATTTAGGCCTTCTGGCTCATATCTACTCTGCATTCCCAGAACCAGAACCAAACACAGTGAAGCAGACTGTAAAAGTGCTGAAACCCTGAGTTCCTTTAAATTGAGGTTAAAAACCTATTTGTTAAGAGTTGCCTTCGAATGTTAATGTTTTAGTTTGTAGTCCAACTTATCTTATATCTTGACCTGCTGCTACTATTCCACTGCAACACACTTTCCTCTATGATGTTTTTTTTTTCTAATGGTCTGTTCATGTACAGCAGTTTGAAATGTATTGTTACTGAAATGTGCTATACAAATAAACTTGCCTTCCCTTGCCTTAAACTCAGGAGCCCTTGGGCGATGCACCAGGACAATGATCTGAACAACATCAAGTCCAAGTCTATCCAAAGTCCTGACTTAAATCCAAATGAGCTGTTACGATATGACCTTAAACAAGCCGTTTATTCAGGAAAACTCCTGAATGTGACTAAATTCAAACAAATCTGCAAGGCAGAGTGGGCCAAAATATCTCCACAGCTATGTTAAAATCTCTTGCCAGTTTATGCAAACACTTGACAGCATTTGTTGCCAGCACTGGTGGTATGACTAGTTATGTTATGATTCTGGCTTGGCCGTCTGCCTGCTCTGTCACTCTCCAGCACCATGGCAATCAAGATCATCTCATGCATCTCAGTTCAATCAACTCAACCTCCTGCACCAGTTTCTCTGCCTTTAAGTACTGAGGCTCCTCGTGCCAGATTATTTGTAAACCAACGATGAATAGTTGTCCAGCATTCATTGCCAGCCTTGCTAAGGTTTTGACCAAGATTCTTGTCTCTGGATTTCCCTGTCTTGTCTGGCCCACATCGGACACCTCCTTGGCTTACCTGTTTTTCTGGACATTGATCCTGACTGTTTTCTGTACCACGAACCTTGCCAAGCCCTTTTGATCTGTCAGTAGGCATGCTACGGATCCTTCCCAGAGCTGCCAATGAGCGCCCGCCTAGAACCATCTGTATAAAAGGCTCAGACATTCTTTGTTTATGATGTTGGTTCGGCTGCTATCAGGAAGTGACGTAGGTGTAAGTTTAGGGTGCTATCTGCTACTTCCGGTTAACTTCATAGCATGTCGGCTGTTTGCAGTTAGAACTATCTATGCTCCGAGTGTTAAGTTAATGAATGAATACTGTTGGCAACACTGAGTATTGAAGTGGAATAAACCCTGCTGACGGCAACAGTTAAAGGAGTGCGAGCCTCATTACCCTATTACCTGTATCCTGACCGATACACCATCTTGTTGACTGTTAAAACCTTAAAAGAACCAGCCTCTATCCTATTACCCCCTAACACCATCAGTGATTGGCTGCACCGGGGCTTAATTGCTCGTTTTAATAGACTTTTAAAAATGCCCATTGCAGCCAACTAATATTGGGTTCTCTGATTTTTCTGCAGCATTACAAGTTATTAGGTTTATTGGACAACAACATTTTCACATAAGGTTGGTTTGGACTGCTTTTCTTCTTTTAGTAAGTATGATTAAAAAAAGCAGAAACAGATGAAAAATGTGAATTTGATGTTGTCTGAGAGTGTTTTTCTTTGTATGGCAATGCAAGATTTTTTAGAGAGTAAGAAAATGATATACTGTAAAAATATTTTTAAAACTGCTATTGTCAATTGTTTTCAGTAATTATCAAGCCTTTTTATGAGATCTTTTATTAGCTACAAGAAGGCAACAAGCTGCATTGTTGATTTACTATAGGTATTCTTATGACAGTCAAAATGTTCTGAGCTATTATAACAACCAACTGCAAAAAATAACTTAAACAGAACCCGACTGCAAATATCATTTTGCTCACAAAGCCGTTATCATTCTCTTGGTCCTGCGTTTGGTTGAATAAATATTGGCTCACATCAAATATTTGCTGTTTACATGTTTGCGCTGGGTGATTTAGAAGGCACATCAGCTTTTTGTGTCTTTAGCTTTCAGTAATGGAGTTGTTCCACGATTTCCTCAAATTTTTGTATTTGTGTATGTAAGTGCTGTATGTACTTGTGTGTGTGTGTGATTTGTGCGTGAATGCTCTCTCTACTCACAGGTGATTGTGGTTTAATACGCTTTATTTGACGCTTTTTAAGCGGGTTTGGGTGTACATACGCCTCTGTTCATGTTGAAGCCTCTTGTGCACATATGTTCATGTTTGAGTCTTAAGCACTAAAGAGACATCTGTGTGTTTGTGCAAGTAGACACATGAGCAACAGCAGCAATGCTGCAATCTCTCTCTCTCTCTTTTTTATATAAATAAACAGTTTATAAATCATTATAAATTCCTTTCAAATGTATTCACAACCCTTTTAACATTTTCTATTGTTGCATTATAACCACAAACTTTACTGTATTTTAATTGTAAAATACTAAGAAACTAAAATAATGTTCGGTTTTCAAAATGTTTCACAAATAAATTTAAATGTACTAATTTACTCTGATTCTCCTAAATAAGATGAAGTGCAACTAATTGCCTTCAAAAATTAACTAATTGGTAAAAGAGTCTACTTTTGTGTAATGTCATCTCAGTATTAATGCAGCTATTCCATGAAGGCCTGAAAGGGTTGTCAGAGAAAAATGTTGCACAAACAGCAACATGAATACCAAGGAACATGGCAGACAGGTCAGTAATAAAGTTGAGAATTTTTAAAAGGCACATGTTAAGATCAGTCAGATGATAAACTGCATTTAATTTCAGCAGCATGAAAGATAGTGTAAATTTAATACATAATCCTAATCATATTATCCAAACACGGTGGTGGCTGCATTATGTTGTGGAGATCTCTTTCCCCACCAAGGACAGAAATGCCGGTCAGAGTTGATATGCAGATGGATGAAGATGAATAAATGACAGCCTGGTAAAAAAAACAAAACTCTTAGATACTCCAAAAGACCAGAGTGTCTTCCTTTGCGGAGCTCTGTCTGTGTACCCTTGTTTTTCTCACAACATCCATAAAAATGGGATATTGCACTAAATTGCCCTGAGTTATAAGACTGAATAGTTTTCTTTGTTGGCAAGGATATCCCTGCAAGTATTCGGCATGTATAAAAGATCAACTGATTGTGTAACTAAATATCTATCATTTAACCCAAATATTACATGTGTTGTGCCCTTATGCATGGTTTTAAGTTATTTGATGTTTAATAAATAACTCTCGGTCCGTTAGATACTGTCCGGCAAACATCAGCCCAAACAGCTGAAATTAGGACAATAGTTGAAAGGAATGATTCAAGTACTGGGATTCATTTAACAATAAACTCTGCACTCATATAGAATAAATGAGTGGCAACTTCTCTTCAGGTTCAAGAATTCATTAACAAAGGTAAATGAACATCCAGAGAACACCACTATAGAATGTTGTTTATCTGAATTAACGCTATGTTTCAATCAGCAAATGCTCTGTACTGGGCTAGAGTAACCTAATTAAACAACTAAGAAAAATTAAGATAAAAAGAAGCTAAGGAACTACGTACAAATGAAACAAAAGAACAAATAAAATAGTTGAATTGGATCAGAATGATTCAGTGAATCCTGGTTCACTGCAAATCCAAGTTTGAAAACCAAAGTTCATCTTAAAGGATATAGAATGAGATCAAATTAGTTCAACTAATTTAGAACATTCGGTATGTGTTTCAACCCATTCACAATGCAAATCCTGAGTAAAAAAAACATTATTTGATGAAATAACAATTCAAAGAATGATTTACTCAGTAAAATCAATACATTTAGCACTTGATTTTATCAATGCAATTATTTCTCATGGAAGCTAGATGGCGCTGTATCGTTTGGTCATTAGCTTGATGTAAAGTTACACAAAACACAATTAAATTCACATTAATCTTCCCTCTTAATGATGTACTAACACTCGTAGCACTATCAAACGATGGCGGAGTAATACGAGAACAAGCCTTATGTTTCAAACAAACTGTGGTTACGTTTAGTAGGTCGTAGCACTAATGTTTTCCGGTAAGCTAATAGCGCTATGCTAGCAGACATTCAGCGTTAATTTAAAAGGACTTTTAAGCTTTACTTTGTCGTAATTGGTGGAACTGAAAATTCAATTCAATTCAATTCAATTTTATTTGTATAGCGCCAATTAATGAAACATGTAATCTCAAGGCACTTTACAAAGTCAAATTCAATCATATTATACAGATTGGTCAAAAATGTCCTATATAAGAGAGCACAGTTGATTGCTTCAATGTCCCGACAAGCAGCATTCACTCCTGGAGAAGCGTAGAGCCACAGGGAGAGTCGTCTGCATTGTCCATGGCTTTGCAGCAATCCCTCATACCGAGCAAGCATGGAGCGACAGCGGAAAGAAAAACTCCCCATTAACGGGAAGGAAAAACACAAACATTAATGTATTGTAACGATGCTGTGTTTCGCTTCTGCTGGGGTTCCTTGTCATTATGCATTTGTTATGCGTTGCATTACAACCCTTATTGTTGAATGTGAGCGTCGTAGGTTTTCCTTGTCTAACGCTGCTGGCTCCCGCACCACATGTGATAGGTCTATGATGCCATGTGGGCGGGGAGATCAGGAGCGGGAGGACTAGGACCAGGAAGTGGTGTTCGTGCGTGTGCGTGTGTTGTTGTTAGCCGCAAGCTCGGGAGTTGAACACATGCAGTTCTGTTAGAGGCGTGAGCTGCAGCCTCAGGAAATAGCAGCTCATATTTCCAATAAACCCTGTTGGCGGTACTTCGGCTGCAGTGTGGGCATCATTACAGTATAAAGCCCATATGGAAATATAGATTGTTATAACCGTAAAAACACGCTCAAGCCACATCAGCAAAGCTTTGTTTCAGGAACGTTAGCGGGAGCTAGCCTGTTAGCTCCAGGTCTTTTATACCTTGGTCAAAGCTTAAAATAAAACTGCAAAACACATTAAAAATAAACCGTTTGACTTTCCCTGCCTAACTCTGCCAAACCTGTGCCTCTGTGGCGGTTGACTTGGGGCCGTCTGGTTGGAAGAAGTTGTTCCAGGGTGAAGCTTGTTGTCTGGCTGTGGTGACAGGGCAGCTGGGGTGAAAGCAGTCTGGGCTGGTTGGTTTGTGAATCCCGGCCTGGGATTAAAAGGGTCCTTCCTGGATCTCTGGTAGTCTGCGTTCGGCCTGTGAATGGGGGATTTAGCCACAGCATGTGGGGCTAAATCTTTAACCATTATGTTGCCTCTCTTGTGTTAAAATTCTTAGTTCCCAGTACATGAACAGGGGAGACAGCTTTTTCAGCCATAGGTCCTAGGCTCAGGTCCAAGGCTCAGGTCCTCGACCCCCGTTCTGGGCTCGAGTTCTAGGTTCTGGACATTGGCTCTGGAACAGTCTCCCTGTTTGTGTTTGTGTTTTTGTGAGGTCTGCTGGTACTTTAAAAAAATTAAGTCCCCTTTATAAACTCATCTTTATAAACAGGGTTTTAATTCCAGAGAGCAGGATCATTAGGCCAGCCTTTGTTTCTGCTTTACCTTTTATTGCTTATTTTATTGATTATACTGTCAACCTTGCCTTTTTATTATTTTTATTATTTTATCTTCCTTTTAGGTCTTATGTACTCGTACAGCACTTTGGTTTTTCAAACACTTTCAAATTAAGATTAAGATTACGATGATGATGATGATGATGATGATGATGATGATGATGATGAAGAAGAAGAAATCAACCAGAGACTGGATCACTTTGTGTTTATACACAGACTGGGTCAGCAAAATAATACAAATTGAGTTGTTTTAAACCCAGTCATTTTTAGAGTGTACCTATATTTCCTCCAGAGCCTAGAGTTGATAGGTATGAACATTTTTGTATTTTTTTCACACATACATACAAGTGCATGTGTTTTTCTGTGTCATTTGAAGTTGGTATCATATCCACTTGATGATTTTCAAGGAGTTTTCAGAGCTGCTGGCTGTTTCTCTGTAAATCCTTTCACTCAGCTACCACCTCTATTAACACGTCCATTAATACCACTGGACAGGTGGAACCCTCACCCCCCCCAACCCCCAGAGGTGTTCAGATTTTGATGATAATTCTTTATTAAGCTTTGTTGTTCTTCCCAAGAGGAGAATGGCAATAAACAATATTTTGTATTGACAGGAATGCATTTCTGCTGCTGCTTTCTTTCAAATAATGCTGCCTTTTCCCCCTCATGTTCTCTGTAACATTAATATTCTTTCTCAGGGGAAATATAATTATACAGATAGAAAAATTGATGGCACTGACAACAAAAAGAAATCAGTTTGGCTCTAGAAAAACAAAACCACTTAATTTGTGTCATTTGTATGCTGGCTTTTCTTCCCATCAAACTTTGTACTTGACAGAAAGGAGAAAAGCTGCATTGAATGCCAAGTGCTCCTGCGTGTTCATATCGCCACGCAATGTATTGCTGAGTACAGTGCAAGCACGCTGCCGTATACCACACATACATGCTGATGATATTACCTCTCTGCTTGTCATTCACAAACACTCATATCAACATTCATGTTCATACACACCTCCCCTCTCAGATAATCACTTGAATTCACAAACATACATGCATTCACACATGAACAGCTGCAAATTCATCACAAAGACTCAATAACATCACACCCTATTCAAAGATGAGAGGAAAGCATTGTTTCTTTAGATACACAAAATGCATATAATAAAAACCCCATTGTTGCTGCGGTTAGTCTACAAGATGTTCAAACACACAAAACATACACACATTGTGCTAAATGATTTGTATCCTCCTCCTCTCTGATGCTCATGAATAATACAATAATCTCAGGGGAACTTTTTTGCTTCACATAAATAAGAATTTAGATAGAAAATTGCATTATTAATATGTGGCTTCTGCCTGGCATGTTCTGTAAAGCATTCATATGGTGGTGTATGTTTGGAGGAAAGAAGGCCTAAAGGTTATATGAGTTACATTCACTGTTGGCTTGTTGCTGTCACACTATTTCATCTTGCCTTGTATACTAGCATATCTAAAAATGCAACAAAAGTATGTGTGTCACTTATGAGGGAGACCGGTTTATAGTTCTTGTGGTTTAAGGTGAAACGTGTTAAGGTTGCTTTATGTTTGATGCACATACGTTCGGTGCGGAAATGAGATGTGCAGCATTTATCCTTCATGTGGCTTTTCCTCCAAAGTAGCATATTCTTATACACTCTAGAGGCAGTGTTGCGTTCCTATACTAAGCGTACTACACCCCTCTACGCATAGAAGTATAAAAACTCTACTCTCTTCCAAGTGTGATGCCGATTTCTGTCCAGGATTTGTTAATAACTTGTTGATCAGTGATCTATTTGGGCCAAATCATAAAGATGTCTACATTTACTCGTCTGCCATGTTTTTCCGTGCGGTACGGTCCGCCTAGTTAGGAATTTTCCTGGGTCCGCGGAGTGGAAACCTTTGTTTGTGCAGAGGGGTGTGGGAGCCAAAATGACGTAATGTGGAAACTAGAAGTGTCCCCAAGTGGTCAAATGATTATTGGCTACAGAAATTAGGAAATAGGTTTAACCTCTGGTGCCACTTCAAGCATTCAGCATGGTGAGGTGGGTGAAAAGTCCACAGTGTTTAGAAAGCATCTGCATAGCTAAGTATAAGATTAAATAATTGGTATCGTCATATCACTGCTATAGCATTTAGGCAGCATTTGTACAACTTCCATATCAGTTGTACATATATGTATTTCCAACATTACAGCGAAAAGGACAGTGGCAGCCTGACTGCAGCCTGCTACAGCATCCAATGCTGTTGTACACCATCAAAATGCAATGTTGTGTTTTCTGTGAAAAAAAAAACGTTATCTGATTTGTGATAGGACAACGATTCCTGGGGAGGGCTGAATTAACCTGTTTCCTGGGAGTCCTTACCTGTAATATGACCCAGAGGATGATGGGTAGTTTAAGGAGATATATTAAAGGTACAGTGGATGATTATTTAAGGCTTCGCGTTTGGGGGGGGAACATATTTTCTTTTGGTTGTTTCTTTGTGACTTGCTCACTTTTCTCCAATGTGTGGACTCGTTCCTTGCAAGTTTCTTCTTAATGCGCATGCACACTTCTAGTGCTTATGTATCCAGCAAGCTTTGGATTCAGCCGTTCATTTTAGCTCCGCTGCTCTCACCATATACTTTGAAAATGGATGAGAGTCGCAAGAAGCAAACTATCATGCAAGTTTATGAGAAAAAGATGAAGGCTTCAGAAGAAAGAAACAAGACCACAGTGTTTTTGGGAGATTCTTTCACGCGAGCAGGTGTGACGGACTTGCACATGTGCACTTTTTCAAAAAGCGATTTAGCCGTTTGTTACCTGCCTTTCCAAAAGAATCGTCCACCATAACTTTAAGGAAAATTAATCTTAAAGGTTTATCTACTGTATTATCTAATTTCTCCTAGCAAATGTTATGCCTCTGTACGACGGTTCTGTTCCTCATTTCATTGTGGCTGGGTCATTTGAAATGATGCTCATATTGTTTTAACATTTGCAATTCATGTCAAGTAAACCTGTGCAAGTAATGTTGCTTTTTTACCGACATTTTGTCATATAACAATATTTTATATTTACTAATTATAATAAAAATTTAATCATTTGTGTCTTAATTTGTCCAGAAATGAACTTTACCATTCTTCCTCTTAAGATTTGTTTTTATTTCTTTTTAGCATTGCAAGGTGTGAAAATTATGTCTGCTATGATTTTACCCAACTAAATCCACTTGTGAGGTATGCTCCTACCATGCAATGCTCAGTAGCAGGGTAGGAATAAAGCATGAACATTCATTCAAGGAATACAGAGAAAACGTGGGATTATTTCTATAATAGGCCCCAAAAATCTTACCACAGATGTTTGCCTTCAAATTCTTTATTGTGCTTTTGTGTAAAACTGAAAAGAAGTGAACTGACTTTCTATTCAATTAATTTGGCTCGCACTGTGATTGCAAAATAAAGACTGACACTTATGAATTATAAAATATGCTGTGAATAAGCTTGAAGAGACACAAACTGCTTCATGCTGCTGGGCATTTTTAGAAAGGATAATATGTCACCTGGCTGGATATCCTGTAATTCTGGTGTAATCTTTGCTTGGTGCAAGAAAGCATGACGCCTGATTATTTGACTCACTACAGACGAGTGGTGTATTTCCTTATAGAAAGGGAAAGCCCTTTGTTGAAATGGTGCTTTAATGCTCAATTTTAAGCACAGACGTTATGCCAGAGTTTGTCTGCAATATTAACAGATTAAAAGATTTGAATCTATTTTTTGAGCACCCCTGAAAAAATACCTTCATACATTTTATAGCATATTCTAATCTAAACATATATTTAACAGTGAATATAAAGGAAATAGAACAAAAACTCAATATAAGTCAGTTGTCTGGCTTACTAAACAGTGGTCATTGAGATAAGGTCATCTATGTCTCCTTGTTGGAGAGTATCTGCTGAATGTGACAGAGCTTTTAAAGAACAATAAAATCCAGGGAAAAAAACTGTGGATGTTTTATATGCTAAATGAGAAATCACTTATTGGTTATTAAATTCTGTTCTAAAGTATAAAGCTATTTGCTTATTACACACAATTGCAGGTATTTGCGCCAGTATAGGTTTGGTTCAATGGTTACCCTGTAATCTCGATATAGCAACTTTAATCTGTCAATTTCGTTTTTGAAGTTTTTGACTTAAAAAATAACATGGTACAAGAAAATAAGTTCTTTCCTCCAAGTGACTATAATACTCTGTTGTCCTAATAAAACCCAAAAGCTATGTTATAATCTGTGCTGCTTTTATATTCAGTAGAATACGTTCTCATGATAGGACTATGTTCAAATAAGGACACGTGGTAATCATTCCATTGTTTTAAACTGCTAAAAATCCCAGAAATTATCTTGGTATATAGCATTATTGTTTGTTTTAAAAGGGTTATGCTGTTATAGTTAATGTTTTTATCTCTAGAAAAGTAATACATATGTTTTAAGATTTCCTTCCAGCACACTGGCCTTAACAAGGTCAAACGAGAAGGACGATGCCAAAGACCTGATGTTGTTGTGTATGAAGAAACCCCTTCCAGAAAACACTTTTAAAATGGGATCTGGTTTGTTCTGGATGTCTCGGTGTGCGGTGCAGTTAGTCAAAGAATGTTCCTCCGCCGGTTTTATACTTCTGTTCATAACCAAACACAAAGCTTATAACTGCTGACCTCTGTTTGACATTTTGAGTAGATTTCTGTTAGGTTTGAATTTATGCAGTTTCTCAGTTGGAGGTAAATCTGTAAACCTTGAAAAATCCCAAAGTGTATTTCTCTGCTTCTCTTTAATATGGAAATTTACCCCACATACTGTCATTCTTCTGCCCATTCGGAGCCGCCTACTGTGAGACCAAAAATATTATTACATATCAGTCTGAAATGTTTTTAGCGGGACTACATTCTACCCACCCCTCGCCAAGGACTGATTTCTTGCCTTTGTGAATGCTTTGACCGTCAAAGCAGTAACTGCTTTGGTTCTAAAGACAGCCTTAAATCCATAATTACCTGGAGAAGTGAGTTTGGGATGGAACAGGTTGCTGCTGGATGTGCTCTGTTTATTTTTAACATCTTGAAACGACATGAAACACTCTGCTCTTCAAGATGTACTGAAGTGCATTATTTGTAAAGACTTCACCATTACATCTTTACCAGTCACATCAGCATATCCAGATAATTGATCATTAGAGAAACAATCATTAAGTCTGCAGCTGTTTCTTTGTAGTTTGTATTAACTCACACAGCTTCACGCTTGCTACGGAAGAGGCATCTGTGGGTCCTCATGCTGTGTGATGGCTGCAGGGATTAAATAATCTCTGAGACCCATCCCACATACAAACAGCTAGGAGCAGCAAGCACAGCTCCGGCACATAGGTTTGATGTTTCAGAGGAACTCTGGATAACAATCAGGGGCAGAAGCAGATGACTTACTCTGAGATGAGAATCTGAGTGATGGCGTGCTGCGCATGGATAAGCTAGTTGACTGTGTAGCTGAGAAGAGGAAGAGGATGATGGAGAAAGGACAGACAGACACACACACACGCACGCGCACACACACACACACACACACACACACACACACACACACACACACACATACACACATATCCTTACTTAATGTACGTAGTGGGGACCATGCCTTAATTTACATAGACTTCCATTCATTTTCAAGCCTTTCTATGGCCTAACCCTGAACCTTACCGTTACGGTTTATACCCAACCCTAAACCTAATTGACACCTTAGTCCTAAACCTAACCCAGAAAAAAAAAATGAGGACCTTTTTTCGATCCTCACTTTACATCAAAGTCCTCACTTTACTAGTAAAATGAGCAAGAAATGTTCTGCTCAGCTGCAAGTACAAGAACACGCACACACACGGACTGTTGCCTTGCCTCGCTCCTTTCCTCCTGCCTGGCAGCTCCATCTCAAATATCCTCATTCCATTTTTTTCAGAACATGTCCATAACATCTCAGTCTTGTCTGAGATGGTATGGACATGTTCTGAAAAGAAAAAAAAACGTTACCTCCAAACTGCCCAACCTGAACTGCTCATTTATAATCCTGTCCATCCTGGTCAATCTCAGTGAAAATCTCAGCACATTTAACTGTGCCAGCTGCAGCTAAGCCCGCTGTGTTTTAAGACCATTTTACACCGGCCCTACTCCAATTCGCCTGATCAGTTCTGCTTGGCTGGGCTCAACACTATTCCACTTGAGTTGGTTTTCAATAGACCTGGTATAGCAAGAAGATGGTGAACTATTATGGCTGAACTAGAAAACCCGATATCCGAGCTGGACATGGTGTTGTGTGTTCTTCAAAGGTTTAATGTACGGTAATGTAGAAGATGGTGACAGGCAGGTGATGATGGATCAAACAGGTGATGGCTGATGGCGGGAGTGAACTGAGACCAAACTGACCAAAAGATAATAGCTGAAGCAGGTTGAGCAGGTGAGGATGGTTGAGAGCAGAGCGGGCACTTGATCCACATGGGAGCACAACAAGGCAGGCGGTGCACACAAGCACTAGAATGATGAACTAGTGAAGGCATGGTGAGCACAGGAACACAGGATCGCCCGGCGGTGCAACACAAACACGGGGGACCAACATGCAGGCAGTAAGACAATCTGGCGGAGAATGGTCATGGGAGGCAGGCATAAATAATTTGAAGCTGATTAAGGTTCGTTCACACGGCAGGATTTTAAAATAGTCAGCCGATTTGCAAAGCCTGAAAGACATCACGCTTAACGATAAAAAATCCTAGATAAAAAAGGTTTGCTGGTACAGTGTGTTGTGTCTGGTCTAATGTTAAGCACAGCGCACCACACACAAACAGATTTCACTCACGATCATTCAGATGTTAGTCGGGAAATCTTGCCAATCCTTCCAAGATCAAACGTGAGTTTAGCGTAAATAAACATGGCCGATAATAAGAAACAATTGCGATAGTTTGTAGACTACTTTGAACGGAGTAAAAATAACAAAAAGAAAAGACGCTGGTTAACGAGTGGACACAATGTGAACGGGCAGCTCTAATTTTTTTCTCTTGGGGTTTCCCTCACCTTGCTTTCTGATTGGTTACACCTCACATTCAACAGGCTGCATGCTTGTTTGTCCTCGGGGAACACCACACACACTAGGATATTGGGGCAAGACAATCCAACATGATGAATATCCCCCATTTGAGGTCAGAGCGGTCCCGACGTTCTACTGAACGGACCCGATCACTCTTAACACACCACACACGGCAAGAAGATTCCTGTCGTGTGAACTAGGCTTTACTCAGCAGCAGGTGTAACTGACTGTGGTGAGTGGAGCAGAGAATGAGGAGAGCCAGTCAGCCCAAAAAGCAAAGACAAAGGCAGATAGCATGACAGTGAATGCCTCCTTTTCACTTTTGTCAATTTGTACACTTTGCTAATAGTGGTTTGGTCCTCCTTTTACCTGCAGAGCAGCCTTAATTATTCATGGTATAGACTCAACAAGGTGTAGGAAAAAACAGTCCTCAGAGATTTTAATCCATGCTGACATGATAACTTCACACGCTTGCTGCAGATTTGCCCGTTGCATGTCTAAGGCGTGAGACTCCTGTTCCACCACACCCCAAAGATGTTCTATTGGATTCAGAACCTCTGACTGAAGCCCAATGGAGACCAGCATTCTCATCATACCTGTTCAAGAAACCAGTTCCATGATCTGACCTTAATATCATAAAGCATTATCTCACTGAAAGTAGTCATTACAAAACTGGTGCACTGTGATCATGAAGGAATTAAACCATAATTAGTACACATTAAGTAAACAGGGTTGTCCATCATATGCCTGGATAAACAATTAAAGACCAAAAATAGTTAGTCAGATCTTTGCCAGGAAACAAAACATAAGATCAGGTAAGTTTATTTAATCAGCCCTGATACAGAAGCGCACTTTACATTGTACAGAGCTTAAAGCAACCTTTCCTTCAGAGATTCAGTGACATATTTTATCCTTCATTAGAATTTGGGGCATGCTAAAACAAAAGCAAAAAGACTTTGAGATTCTACACAGATGCAGGGACTAGGTACAGGTAAGAGGAAATAACGATGACATAGTTGCACTGCTGCTGCTAAGATGAAGAGCTGGCATAGTTTTCCACTGCAAATCTGAGGCCCTGTCCACTCAGAGGTGGGATTGGCTGTATCTGACCAACTTCTTGGTCGGATGGGGGCTCCCGGTAATATTTGAATCTGGGTCCCTGAGTGGGGAAGTTCGGGGCCGCCACCCACAGCAGCTTCATCTGGACACTCCATACTGCCGTGTTTGTGCATGTGAGCCAATATAGAAATCGCCTCTCCCTTAACATGCATGCGCTAACACAAACAACAATAGTGGACTTTGAGGAGGCAGTTGTGTTTTAGATGCCATTCAATTTAATGTGGATTTTACCCTAACACATTTTGCTCCTCCACTGCGTTTGTGTGGAGTGCGGTTCAAACGAACACTTCTTTTCTCTCTCCTGCGTTTATAGTTTATGCCCTGCTCTTCCTTCCTCTGTGGCAGCGTTACCGCGCCACTCACTGGGGTGGCAACGCATATTATGGCTCCTCTGGCTTTGTGCAGTTTCATCTTTTCGCCCAAACCTTTATGCATGGATACAGTATTCAGCTCTATGTGGATATAGCCTGAATCACTTCCTGAAGAAAATATTTTCATCTGCAGGCAAATGCCTTCTATTAAACAGAGTAGTTGCAATTTTTCATGTTTCCCTTTTAAGAAATGTTTTTTTTTAAACACAATGTGTTGGTATAGATCACATAAGCAGTGTCTTATGTCTTTGTTAGTCTTCTCTATCATTTTCCAATTTTCTTTTGCTTCCTTTAAGTATCTGTCAGGTTTTGTTTGAGGTACAGATGTAGATGTTGATTTTTATTCATGTGGGGGGTGGGGGCGACGTTAGTAGGGTAAGTCGATGTAAGGAACACAACTGAGAAAAGAGACCATATTCCATTTATGTGTTTCACATGAATGCTGCCTCAACATCATGACTAACAGTTCCAATCAGCCATTAAACTTTATCACCTTGCTATGTGTAAAAACTCTCCTAGATAAAAAAAAAAAAACCTGCAGAGAGATGCATGAAGCATTAAACAATGCTGCATGGAAGGAATAGGAAGAAACAATTTATCTTATGTTTTGGCTTCTTTAGACATATTTTCGTTTTTTAGAGAAACATCCTTGATTCTGGATATAGATCAAGAATCACCACTAAGCAAATGCCTGAGAAACTTGACCATGTTTTAAAAAATGGAAGCTTTATTAATGATTCAGATGAAAATATCTGACCAATGCAAGCGAACTGTTTCAGTCAAAGAGAACTGAATTCTGAGGAAAACCTGTTAATAAACACGGTTAATAAGAAAAACTCTTGAGTAAAACATTTTAAACAATGACTTGACTAGCATTTAAATTATTTTCAATCAACCTTTAATTTCATATTACTTGACTTCAAAGAGCTGTCTGATTTAAAAGAAAGCCTTTTGGCCTGAAATGGTGAGTTGGCTGAATGTACTGCTGAGTGTTCACTAAATGCAGCAAATGATGTAAAAAAGCTTAATCAGCAAAGGAGCAGACTTCCAAGCATTCTTTATTACGTATTTCCAGAGGTCCTTCACTGTTTTCAGTTCAGAGAAACAGGGATGGTGGAAATGCAGCATCGTAAATGAAAAAGATGACTGATTTTTACCTTCATCGTCTTTCTTGGTTATTTAAAAAATATACATTAGATGTTACTGGCAGTGAATTGTTTTTGCGGACCTGCCACTGATTAAGTCTGAAATTAATAAAATAGACTTCTTTCTCTGCTAGGATCCCATGCAATTAGATACTTTTTTGGCAGCATGGAGATTTGGAAACAAATACTCGACCCTGGATTACCCTTTCTCTCACTAAGTGAGCTAATATTATGGATTCACCCTAACAGATGCTTCAATAAAATTAATCTTTCACATTTCTTCTTGTCCAGTTTCTTATCCTGTGGTGTATATTAGTATAAAATGTTTTACATAGACCTGAGCCTGAATAAATGAAGAATATCTTGTGAAAGTCCTGTCATGTCCGCACCAGCTTTGTATAATACATGTGTATTGGGATAAAGAGTGTGAAATGTAGAGCTCTGTGCAGCTCTATTTTTAAAATCCTGCTCCCGCTGCATTTCTGACCATTACTTCCCTGCCTCGTTTAGTCACTCCTGCCCTGAGTCAATTTATCTGATGCACTTTACGATTTAATAGAGGTATGTCTACTGAATGTTTTATCACAATTGAACTAGAGCAAAATAAATAAAATATATTCAACAAAAATCTCTTCACTTTGAATCAAAACTTGTCATGTAAACTAAGGCCATATATATATATATATATATATATATATATATATATTTATAAAACCATATCACAAACACACATAAATCCCTCCAGACATGGTAGGCTAATTTCAGAATTGCTGACCATTAATTCAAAACAATTGCTCAGGACATATAAATAAATATTTGACAATTTAATGAAACTGAGATATCTATCTTAATTGACATAACTATTCAGAATGACCGTATTGCTGAGAGACTCTGGTGTCAGGCTACTGCGGCTTTACTCTAAAATATGCACACAAATATGCTCTCTCGGATTGTCGACACCGGATGCGTACTTAAATTGGACCATGCAAGGCTTGACAGAGCAGAAAAGCGCTCTTTGCAAATTTGCCGCTCAAGGGGTTTGGGACTGTTGACAGTCCCAAACCCCTTGATTATCAAGAGAACATGGGCTAACTTATTTATATATTTATATTTATAGCTTTCTTACCTCAGAAGACATTACACCCCTAAAAAAAAGACCTGTGCAGTCGCAGCGCCAGATGTTTGTTCTCCTCCCCCATGCAAGTGCATAACACTGGTGTCATTTCAACTTGTCGCCAGAGGGGGCAAACTTATGGAACTTGTGTAATGCACCTTTAATAAACTGAATAGATAAAAATGTTCATGGAAACATGTTTTCATTTAATGATACAATTATTTGATTAAACTATTTATTTTTCTCCCCAGTCTTGATTTTATTACCAATCTCAGTTGTACTTGGTGTCCTTTCAGCAGTCTTTGAACCAAGTTTCTATTTCACGCAAATACTGTGACGAAATTGTTAAAAAAAAATAGAGAATAGAGAAAACTAAACAGCTTGAAAAATATGACCCAAGCATGACCATGTAAAATGGCCATCTATGCTTTTCTGTTTTCATAAAAGCTGGATATCATCAGAGCATTTATCTCATTCTATTTGAATAACTTTACCAAGTTGAAAAATATGTATGGTAAATAGAATTGGGCTAAACACTGAACCCTGTGGTACTCCACAAGTAACCCTGGAGTGTGAAGATTACCATTAACCTAAATAAAATAGAAAATTGTCTGGTAAATATGATCTTAAAGGTATATAGCCACATTACATGCTTATAAAAAAAAAGCATTGCTAATCCTATCCGACGATTCATTGCGGGTTGAACAGCACTTTTTAACTGGAAACAGTAATGATGGAGGAGAGTGAAAAGCTGTGAATAAAGTTGGATTTATTATGTTTTCTGTGACATAAAACTAACTTTAAAAAGGTTTTTAGGCAATAAGTTAGCTATGTTAAACTGGAATATCTGATTGGTTTGTTGGCGTATCACTTGATTTAAAAATGCTTGGACGTGCTTGGACTACAGTTGGGTTGCCTTGTTGGCTTCCAGCTGGTTGGCTGTGCTGAGAGAGAATGCCTTTCTCCCGGCTCAATGCTTTCAGATTCCTGAAGGCTACCAGCTTACTGAGTCTGGGCTCAGTATCATGAGAGAGAACGCCTTTCTTCCAGCACATTGCTTTCCACCTCCTGCTGGTTTTCCGCTATCAGCAATAATTTTAGATATTTAATGTCAAGATTTGGTTAACCTGTTATTGTTATTCTCTACTAATAAACTGATTTAAGCTTTGCTCAAAAAGTTAGCTAGGGTTAGTGTTTAAGTTGGAAAATGTTTTACTAAATTACCCAAATGGTATTTGTCATCAATTAATTTTATTTAGTGGTATATTTCAACATAAAATTAAACATTTGGCTGATTAATGAATTAGAACACAACAAAATATAATAAAGCAGCATTTTCGATAAAAGACTGTGGGCCATAAGGAATATGTAAAGGGGAAACTAAAAACGGAGTACAGTTATTTACAGAGGAGACAAAGGGGATTAACCTTCGGGGTCTGTTTGTTTGGCTTCACAGCTGCTTCGCACTGTCTCGGTTGCTCGGCAACATGAGTAACCTTAAGGTAACGGCGGGGACAGCCGGTGGAGACCGTCCCATTTCAAAAGCTGATCTCTTCCTGTCTTCTCTTTTTTGCGGTCCACGAAGGACCCGGCCTGCATAGACCGGGTCCTTCAAAGGATGCAGCCTCTGAATTGAGACAGACCCTAGGACTGGTTATTTTCATCTCCGTATAGGTGATGGAGGATCAAGATAGTTTTCCAGACTGTTTACAATCTAAAACTGTTTTACTGAAAGATTAGATTAGATCAGAGAAATGATTAGGTTTATCCGGTGAATAAAAATAAGGCAACCAAACTTTAACCAAGGTGATCATGGTTTGATTAGTCTGACTGGGCACGGATAGTGCCATCTCTTTCTTGCTCCGTTGCACACTACATCACTGATTCAGCTCTCAGACACACACACACACAACAGCTTGTGTTTTTGTCACATCTACATTAGATAGCTTGCAAATAGCTATATTAGGAGTTAGAAAAATCAATTCCTGCCATCTTCTCGAAAGCCTTTTCAGTCCTTTCCAGGAGATGGGTAATTCAGGACATGCTAGATTAAAAATATTTATGTATTTCTATTTCAAGGTCTGAGACCTGCACTGATATATTCTCTGTAAAGGAGGAACAAGGTTACATTCTACAGATGGAGTTTTAACCTTAGCAAAAGATCAGTGCCTGTGTTCACAAAGAATCCTAAGACTAAAGGTAGCTCTTAGTGACGTCATTTTAGGAAAAATTACAGAATTTCTCTTAGAATTTTACCACAGTAAGAAAAAAGTTATTGACAAAGCATCTTAGGTCTTAAGATAGCTTCTAAAGTGGAAAAAAGGTTAGAGGTAGTCAGGAGGACAGTTAGTGAGCCTAACAGTATCTTAAACAGGAAAGATGAATTAATAGGAAAAATATTAAATAATCATGAATAAACAGTAGGAAAATGTACAAAGAATATTGTACAGAGGAATTTTATAATATTTACTGACTGTTAAATGCTCTCAACATTTTAGAATAATTGGAAAATGCTGCAAAAAAAATCTATGCATATTTCACACTCTAGAAGTAAAATAATATTCATGCTATATACATAGGGAGAAGACTCCTCAATCCTCCTCCCAGGGCGGTGGGATAGAGGGACTGCCCCTCTGTCCAGTTCTGTTTTCTGTGCCTTTTTTCTCCATTTATGTCGGTTGTTATGCCAAATATATCCACTTTATACAAAGCAGGCAATCCCAGTAAAATGCTGACAGGTGAGAGCACAGTAATATCAAATTGATGAAGTAGTAAAATGA